>NC_134540.1:150306948-150606948 GCF_050624435.1 Tenrec ecaudatus
CAATCCAGTGGAAGACACCTTGCTCAAAAAAAGCCCGTCAGATGAAATAAAAGATTAAGACAATGCTCGTTTGTTTTCTTGAAAGGGATAGTGCATTTGGAGTTCATTCCACCAGGTCAGGCGGTGAATCAAGTTTTCTAATTAGGGGTTCTGAAAAAATTGTGTAACAGTGTGCAAAAAAATAAGGCCTAATTTGTGGTAGATGGGGGACTGGCTTTGCCACCACAACAATGTACCTACTCATGAAGCCATCTCATTGCGCCAGTTTTTGGCAAAAAACAGCATGCCTCTCGTGTGCCACACAGCTTACTCACCTGATCCTGTGCCATGCAACTTCTTTTTGTTTAGGAGAATATAGAAGGCCATGAAAGGACAACGATTTGAGGATGTACATGAGGTGAAGAAAAAACGAGGGAGGTCCTCTCTGCCATCCAAACAGATGAGTTTGAAAAATGTTTCCAAGAATGGAATCGCTTATTTGACAAATGTATTAAGTGTAATGGATAGTACTTTGAAGATGATAAGGTTGTTTTGTAAAAAAAAATTACATACATAGCTTTGGAAAAAATTCCGTTTTGGGGGGGTCCCCTTCACATATGCAATAACACACACATCCAATTCCTATATATCCCCAGCTTATTGTTGTGTATTTAAAAATAGAATAGAATATTTATATGTCTATAAGAATCACCTAGGGATCTTGTGATTCTCTGATCAGCAGATCTGGGGGTGGGGTGGGTTGAATGCTAATTCTCAGCAGGGAGGAAAGTGAGAATGACCCCATGTGAAGTCCTGGTTTAAATCTATATCTGAGGATCAGAGCCTGTGTGCCATGTGTGTCTGTGACAACAGCAACAGGTGTCAAGAAGCGCTTCAGCTCTCCCCATGCCCCTGGCACCTTACTGCACCTGCCTCCAATTGCTCAATGTCAGAACTCATCGTGAACATCCTGGTGTCCAGCAAAGTATGGCATTAGAAGCTCATACCCAAACCAAACTCGTCGATGCCAATTCATACCCACCCCATGGGAAGTGTCAAATAGTGCCAGGGGTCCATGGTTGTAACTCCTCATGGGAGGAGAAAGCTGAGGCTGTCTTCTGAGGAGCAGCTAGGAGTTTCTAACTGCTGACCAAGTGGTTATCAGCCCAATGAGGAAGCACAGATGAAAGTCACAATTCTTGCTTCTAACTCGGTCTCAGTCTATTGAGACAACAGCCCGGAAAGCAAATATTGTTTGGTAAGAGACTAGATGAGGAAGACCCACTGCCATTAACTCTAATCTAATTTATAGTGAACCATTAGGATGGAGTGGAACTGTTCCCCCAAGTATCCGAGGCTGTGAGTCCTTATAGAAGCAAGCCGTTTGCTCTTTCTCCTGGCTGGTGCTTTAGATTAGCACACCAATGCTTAACCTACTGAGTCACCAGGGACTCGTAAGAACGGAGTCTAATCAAGGAAGAAGCTTTCCGTAAGGAAACGACCCTTAGAATTGAGTCTTTGAAGACAGACTATGAATTAACCAAGACAAAAAAAGGAAAGAAATCTCCAAAAAAGGTAGGAGACACCCAAATGTTTAAAAATAGCATGCATTTAGGGAACTACAGAGGTGCCCTGGTGGTGTAGTGGTTACATGTTGAGCTGCTATCTGCAAGGTCATTTGTTCAAAACTACCTGCACTGTGGGAGAAAGATTGAGACTTTCTACTCTCATGAACAGTTATTTTCTAAAACACCCACAAGGGCAGTTCTACCCTTTCCTCCAGGGTCTCTGTGAGTTGCCATCAACTTGACGGCAGTGAGTTTGGTTTTTTATTTTGAGTAATTTCATATACTTCAATATGGCTGCAAGGTGTAGCAATAGAAGGAGATTGGGGTCAGATCAGGAAGGATTAGCAAAAGGTGCGGGCAGAAGAAAGCTGAGTTCACTTTGTAGCAGTGATCATTTGCAGCCTTCAAAACAGTACAGAGAAGCAACTATACATAATATGTAGCAATTCTACTTTTCCTGTTTGGGCACCTTGTTCCTACGCCTCCCTAGAAAATGGGGACCTATCAGCCAAATGAGGACAAATAAATATCTCTGCATGGGGCTCTTTGGATCTTATTTTTTCTTTCCTCTTCCTTCTTGTTTATCTACCATCTGCCAAGTATCTTTATTATTAATTATATATAAGTCATTTTACTGGGGGCTCTTACAGCTCTTATAATAGCCCATACATCAGTTGTATCAAGCACATTTATATATATGTTGCCATCATCATTTTCAAAACATTTTCTTTTTACTTGAGCCCTTGGTATCCTCTTTTTTCCCTCCCTCCACAACCCCCCAATTCCATGAACCCTTAATAAAGTATAAATTATTATTTTTATCATATCTTACACAGTCCACTGTCTCCCTTCATCCACATTACTGTTTTTGGTTCCCCTGGGGGTAGGGGATGATGATTATACATCGATTCTTGTGATGGGTTGGTTCTCTGTCTAGTATCTTATAGGTCTAGTGCTAATCCATGTCCCAGGCTTGCCTTTATCCTAGTAGCTGAAATGGATTCTGCCAAGGTTGAAGATAGAGAGCACTCCACCTACCTGAAATCATTCAAAGGTCAAACTGTAGCTATGGACCTTCCCAGCACAAATGCCTTCAGTCTATTACTGCTTGTTCAATTCTTCCCATCTTTCCTAGAGAGAGTTGGGAATTGATAGTATGTAATGAGGGTTATTCATCTCGTGATGTTCTGGTGAGCTGGAGCCAGTGTGAAAGTAATATTGTGAGAGCAATATTCTGCTGGCTACAAGACTTCTCTGATTACATCACAGTTTTGTTAGAGAAAGGGGCATGATGACATAAGGACACAGTGGCATTTGCTAGAAAATGACTTTCAATTGTATCTTAGATGCTTGTAAAAGGAGTTCCTATCTCTGCCTGCTTCTTTGGCCATCCTCTGTCTCTTGCTTCCTCCTTAAAAATGATGTTTTCTTTTATTATTGTCAACATCGGCACATAATAAGTACCATTTTTTTCTATTAAGCCTTTTAAAAATCATTTTATTAGGGGCTCATACAACTCTTATCACAATCCATACATACATCAATTGTGTAAAGCACATCTGTACATTCATTGCCCTCATCATTCTCAAAACATTTGCTCTCCACCTAAGCCCCTGGCATCAGGTTCTCATTTTTTTCACCCCCCTTCTGACTCCCCCCCTCCCTCATGAGCCCTTGATAATTTATAAATTATTATTTTGTCATATCTTACACTGTCCGACGTCTCCCTTCACCCCCTTTTCTGTTGTCCGTCCCCCAGGGAGGAGGTCACATGTAGATCCTTGTAATCGGTTCCCTCTTTCAAACCCACTCTCCCTCTACCCTCCCAGAATCACCACTCACACCACTGGTCCCTATTAAGTCTTTTTAATGCAAGTCTTTCTTGTCTTCCAAAAACAGCATGCAAGAGTATTTTAATTTTTGATTCATTATATCATCATCAGAAAAATTCTTCTGTATGCTTTCTTGTTTGCTTGCTTTTTCCTTTCAATGTTTCTTGAATTAAGGGATCAAAGCATTCTGTTTTATATCTATGTTTACCCTCAGATAAAATTATCTCTGACGTTCAGTAGTTCCTGGGTGATACAATGGATTAAACCACTCAGCTTCTAAACAAAAAGTTAGACATTAAAATCCACCAAGAAGTACCTCAGGAGAAAGTCTCAGTGAACTACTTCCCCCAAGCCAGTCACTGTAAAGCCTGTGAAGCCCAGGACCACTCTGACACACATGTGGTGGTCGCCAGCAGTCAGTGCCTACACAACAGTAACTCTTTTTTAAAATACCTTATATCATTTGAAAGAATTACATAACTAAAACAAGATCAGGAGCAAGGGCCTTGCCTACCAATCTCTTAACTAGGGTCCATTTGAATGGTATTTGCATAGTACAAGAAATCATACCTCAGGGATTGCTGGTTCCTCTGCATTCATTACCATGTTCTACTACTACAATACACTCTTTCACCGCTCCTCCACTTTACCAAACATGATGTCCTTCTCCAGGGACTGGTCTGGTCTCTCCTGACTATGTGTCCAAAGTAGGTAAGATGAAGTCTTGCCATCCGGGCCTCTAAGAAGCATTCTGGCATTACGCCTTCCAATACAGATTGGTTTGTCCTTTGAGCAGTCCATGGTACGTTCAATCTTCTTCTCCAGACCACCATTCAAATGCATCTTTTCTTCTACACTCTTCCTTATTCAGTGTCCAACTTTCACATGTGCGTGATGCAACGAAGGCTGCTATGGCTTGGGTCAGGCGCACCTTAGTCCTCAAAGTAACGTCCCTGCTCTTGAATACGCTAAAGAAGTCCTGTGCAGCGTATTTACCTGATGCAATACGTCTTTTGATCTTTATACTGCTGCTTCCATGAGCAGTGATTGTGGATCCAAGTAAGACAAAATCCTTGATGTCAGTCTTTTCTCCATTCATCATGATATTTATTATCTATTGGTCCAATTGTGAAGATTTTGGTCTTCCTTTACATTGACCTGTAATCCATACTGCAGGCTACAATTCTTGGTCTTCATCAGCAAGGGCTACAATTCCTCCTTACTTTCAGCAAGCAAGGTTGTGTCATCTGCATACTGCAGGTTGCTAATAAGCCGTCCTCTAATCTTTTTATTATTACTATTTTTTATTATTAATTGCTTTATTGGGGGCTCTTACAAATCTTGTAATTCAATTGTATTAAGCACACTTGCACATATGTTGCCATCATCATTTCCAAAACATTTTCTTTCTGTTTCAACCCTTGGTATCAGCTCCTCTTTTCTCCCCGCCCTCCCCTCTCCTCCTACCCTTGCAAATCTTTGATCAATTATTTATTATGCTTATTTTGTTTCTGACATCATCCATTGTCTCCCTTTATCCACATTTCTATTATTCACCCTCCTGGGGTGGTGGTGGTGGTGGTGGTGGTGGTGGTGGTATATATGCAGCCTTGTGATCAATTTCCCTTTCTCCCCCTTTCTCCTACATCTTTCCCCTACCCTCATGGTATCCCTACTCCCGCCCCTGTGCCTGAGGGGTTTATCTGTCCTGGATTTCATGTATCAAGAGCTCTTATCTGTTCCAATGTATGTACTCCAGTCTAGCCAGATTGGTAAGGTATTGCTGGGTCATGATAGTTGTGGGGGAGGAAGCATTCAGGAGCTAGAGAATGTTATGTGTTTTGTCAGTGCTATGATGCACCCTGGTTTATTCGCCACTTCCTGTGACCCTCTGTGAGGGGGTGTTTAATTATCTACAGATGTGCTTTGCGTCCCCAGTCTGACCCTCCTGTTCACGCAGATACAATAGCTTGTTTTGGATCTTTTGTAACCTATTACCTGATCCTGTCAACACTTCATGTGCTTCTTCCATGTGGGCTTTGTTGCTTCTCTGCTAGGAGGCTGCTTGTTTAACTTCAAGCTTTTAAGACCCCAGATGCTATTATCTTTTGACAGCTGGGCACCATCCAATTTCTTCACCGCATTTGCTTATGCAGCCATTTTGTCTTCAGCGATCATGTTGGGAAGATGAGCATCAAAGATTGTCAGGTTATTAGAACAAATCATTCTTGTGTTTAGGGGGGCCTTGAGTAGAGGCCCAAAATATATCTGCTACCTTTATATTTAACATATAAATATATGTCCATTGATCTCCATCTCTATCATTAGCCACATTCTTCTTCATATAATCTAGCTTCTCCAATGATTTGTTCAGCATCTAGATTGAACAAGTATGGGGAGAAAATGCTGACGCACACCTTTCCAGATTTGAAAGCATGTAGTATTCCTTTGCTCTTTTCACACAACTGCCACTTGATGAAGTGCGCCAGAATTCCCATTCTTCTCAAGGTGCTCCACAGCTTATGATGGTCCACACAGTCAAAGGCCTTTCCATCGTCAATGAAACACAAGTCAACATTTCTGGTATTCTCTCAGCCAAGATCCAGCTGACATCAGCAGTGATATTCCTTGGCACTATATCTTTTTTGGCAGTATGGACCTGGATAACTAAATTGTACATATAGTGTTTAAAGTATGGTTAGAACAATTTACAATAGTAAATTGCTATTAACATAATAAATATGAAGCTACCATTTATTTCCCGTTTAGTACTCATAAGAATCTGTTCTAAGCATCTCCGAGGGATGATTTATTTATACTGCCCCTCTCCCTAAATAGCTAGGAACTATCTTGTTTCATCTGCTTTACAGAGGAGCAATCTGAAGCTAAAAGGAATTAAGACCTGGCCCACCAAGTCTCAAGGATGACATATCTTCTCTGAGCAGCCAATGCACAGAGAGGACCTTGGGGCTGGCCCTACCATGACATACGACGCCCCCTCACTGACCCACAGGGCTATAGAGGACAGCACTGGAGACAGAGTGGGAATTGTGCCCGGTCTGACCTGCCTCCACTGGAGCAAAACATGAAGAGAGCGCAGCAGAAGAACAAGGGAGCAAAACAATGAAGTATCCAAGGAATCCCAAAAATAGAACTCGGAATCAGTGGTCAGGGCATTGCACTTCACCAGACCATATTGCAAAACATTCAGAAGGGTCAGCAGACACCTGGAACTATTAAAAGGATTGGGTTTTTTGGTGTATTGTGTTTTCTCTTTTTTCCTTTTTCCCCCCTCATATCTATCCATATAGGACTGGTAACATAACCAATCCTGAAGAGAAAACAATGGGGCCAACAGCTCTGGAGAGATGTGGGAGAGGAGGAGGTGGGAGAAAGTGAGGGGGAACAAAGAAGCCCAGGGACAAGGGAACAACAAGAAATGTAAAATCAATGGTGAGGATGCCATAGAATGCCTGATGGGGTTTAATCAAGTGCAATGTAGCCCAGGGAAAGTGCTGAGAGTCAAATGAAAGGTGAGCATGATAGTGGGACAGGAGGAAAGTAAAAAAGAAATAGAAGAAAAATCTAGGAGGCAAAACCATTTGGGTAGGCACATATGTAAATACATTAATATAGGGATATAGGCCTATGTACATATATGTAAATGTTAGCTATTAAGGTAGCGGTTGGGCATTTGGTCTCTACTCAATTACTCCCTCAATGCCAGAACACTTTGTTCTAATAACCTGGCATTCTGTGATGCTCACCTTCCCAACATGATCTCTAAAATCAAAATGGGTGCACAAGTAAATGGGGCAAAGTAAGCTGATGATGCATGGGTATTAAAAGACAAAGCATCTGGGGTCTTAAAGGCTTGAAGTTAAGCAAGCAGCCATCTATCAGGGAAGCAACAAAGCCCACATGGAAGAATCACACCAGCCTGTGTGATCACAAGGTGTCGATGGGATCAGGTATTAGGCATCAGAAGACCCCCAAACAAGCAAACATATTGATGCAAATTATGGGAATCAGAGTGGAGCCCCAAAGTCCATCTGTAGATAATTGGACATTCCGTCAGAGAAGGGTCACAAGGAAAGAACAAGACAGCCAGGGTGCAGCACAGCACCCGCAGAACACACAACACTCCTCTAGTTCCTAATACTTTTCCCTCCCCACCATCATGACCCCAGTTCTACCTTACAAATCCAGCTAGACCAGAGTGTGTACACTGGTACAGATAAGGGCTCTGGACACATGGAATCCAAGACAGATAGCCCCCTCAGGAACAACAATGGGAGTAGTGATCCCATGAGAGTAGGAGGAAGGTGGGGGGAGAAGAGGAAGAAATGTGGAACAGATTACAATGATCAATGTATAACCCCCCTCACCCTCCAGAGGGACAAACGACAGTAACGTGGATGAAGGGAGACAGCGGATGGTGCAAAATATGAAAATAATAATAATTTATAATTGATCAGGGGTCCGTGAGGGTGGGAGGGTTGGGCAGGGAGGGGAAAAAAGAGGAGCTGATGCCAAGGGCTGAAGCAGAAAGAAAATATTTTGAAAATGATGAAGGCAACATAAGTACAAATGTGCTTGATGTAATTGATGTATGCATTGTTATAAGAGCTGCAAGAGCTCCCAATAAAATGATTTATAATAATAATAATAAAGTAAATGCAGAATCAGATACACGACCTGGGCTTGAAATACATGTGGAAAGGCAGTACTTGTACTAACTTCATTCGGAAACGTGGATCTAACAAAAGAGGAAGTCAGTGTAGGAGGACAACGTGGACTATGTGGATAAAGGCCTCCATGCACAACTACGTCTTTTATGAAGGACAGAATGGGCCTGGCTGCTCTTTCTGAACATTTTGATCAATGGTTCACTGGAAGAATCCTGAGCCAAAAGGAGAAATACAAAACAGAACTTCAAATTTCCATGAACTCTAGATATTTAGGAGTTATGAAGGGTGGATGGGTAGAAGCTATTACCCTGTGATAATTTTAAAACCTTAAGCTAAAAATATCCCCCTGGGTCATCTTAAACCCAAACCAGTAGTTTAGTTCAACTGCTACACAAGGTTTGCTTTGAGCATTTCACTTTTTGAAGAACCATCTCTATGGGACCGAATTGCCAAGAGGAACTCAGAAGATTAAACAGGGACCTTAGGGGGAAGCAAGTTTAGGTTCGCCAGGGGAGGAAAGCAGTGAGAAGGAGGATGCTTACACATCTTGAACATTGCCATCGAGGTCATGAAGCTGTATATGTAGAGAGTGTGGAATTGGTATATGCCTTGGCATACATAGTCACAACAACAAAAAGTCAATACCACTTAGGGGAATGTGGAATCTGCCCTTATGCTGTGTGAAGATGTCTATTTGCCTTGTGAAGATTTTAAAAGTATACATAAAATCTCTGATAGTTTTAGCTGTCTGCAACATCTTTTTTTAAGTTTTTAAAGACATGGTACAGAGATAAGGGAAAATCTTTAAAATCAAGGGAATGTATTTAAGTGGCATATCCAAACAGGTAGAATGATTTATGGGATATTCATATTTTAATAATTGCCTGGTTTATCAGCATTCATACATATGCCACTCTTTCTGACCATAAAAAATAAAATATGTTCTCTTAAACCTTTTGGATAGTACAGAAAATTGAAAATAGGAAAAATGGATTTTTCCCACAAACCAGTTTAAACTACTGTTAATGTTTTGTGATAACCTTGAAAAATCTGCTTAATGTAGCTAAACCAACTTATAATCATAGAGGAAGGAGGACTTTTTAGTTAAATATGGAAGAATTGATGGAAAAGCAAAAATAATAAAAATTCATTTAAAACATTGAAACCAGACATTTCTTTGCTCTTCTTAGTATGTTTAACTTTGCAGATGAGATTATATATGTCATATCATATATTATACTTCCATATTATATAATAGGGGCTTTGTGGCTAGACTTTAAAGCTGGGGAAGCATTAGATTAGAAAGCTTGGAAGCTAGGGAGGCATGTCTTGTTTGCCATTGCATCCTCCTAACCACCAACACAGTCTATGGTCAGTGGAGTATGCAAGCAAGCGATTCTTTTTTTTTTTAGTTTTTAGTTTATTTGGGGCTCTTCCAGCTCTTATCACAATCCATACATATATCACAATCCATACATATATGTCAAACACATCTGTGCATATGTTGTCATCATCTTTTTCAAAACATGTTCTTTCTATTTGAGCCCTTGGTATCAGCTCCTCAATTTCCCCCCTCCCTCTCTCATTTCCCCTTGATAATTTATAAGTTCTTCTCTTTTTTTCCTTCACTTCTTACACCTACTGCTGTCTCCTTTCACCCACGTTTCTGCTGTCTGCCCCCCTGAGAGGGAGGCCACACGTCGATATTGTGATCAGTTCCTCCTTACTCCCCCTTCCCCCACCTCCCATACCCTCCTAATATCATTGCTCCCCTTATTGGTCCTGAGGGGTTTATCTGTTCTGGATTCCCTGTGTTGTAAGCTCTTATCTGTACCAGTGTACATGTTCTGGTCTAGCCAGATTTGTGAGATAGAATTGGGATCATGCCAGTGGGGGTAGGGGGAAGCATTAAAGAACTAGAGGAAGGTTGTGTGTCAAGTCGGTACTATACTGCACCTTGACTGGCCCATCTCTTCCTTGTAGCCCTTCTGACAGAGGTGTCCAATTGTCTACAGATGGGCTTTGGGTCTCCACTCTACCCACCCCCTCATTCCCCTAGATATGACTTTTTGTTTGTTTCTTTGTTTTGTGTTGGGTCTTTGATGCCTGATACCTGGTCCCATCAAGGCCTCATGGTCACACAGGCTGGTGTGCTTCTTCGATGTGGGCTTTGTTTCTTCTGAGCTAGATGGCTGCTAGTTTATCTTCAAGCCTTTAAGACCCCAGATGCTACATCTTTTGATAGCTGCGCAGCATCAGATTTCATCACTACATTTGCTTATGCACCCATTTTGTCTTTAGCAATTGTGTGAAGGAAGGTTAACATCCATGTCGTGTTAGTAGAACAAACTGTTCTTGCAAATTGTTTTTGAGTGGAGATCCAATGTCTATTTGCTGCAGTAATACTTTATAAATAAATATATGTACATAGATCTATTCCCCTGTCATTATATATACCTGTATTTATATATACTTACATGCCTGTATTTAGACCTCTATAAATGTTCTTTGCCTCCCAGTTCTTTCCTCTATTTCCTTTTAATTTCCTCCTGTCCCACTATCATGTTTGGCCTTCATTCAGGTTTTGGTACCCTTGATTGAGCCCCCCCAAGCATCCTATGCCCTCCTCGCCATCAATTTTAGATTCCTTATTCTTCCCTTGTCCTTTAGTCTGTTGACACTCACCTCCTTTTCCCCCACCTCCCCCTCTTCTGTAACCCCCCCCCCAAAAAAAACTATCAGTCCCATTGTTCTCTCCTCCGGATTGATCTTCCCACCTATCTTGTCCAGATAGACATGTATAGACAATAATATGCGCAAAAACAAAGCAGAGCAAAACATAACAAAAGAAGACAAAAAATAAATCAACAGCTAATACAGCAAGACAAAAATAAAGAAAGAGAAAAAACACTAACAGCAAAAACTGAAAAGCCCTCCAAGTTCCAGGTACGTCCATTCACATTTATGAGTGTTTTCCTCTTGAGTTTGCTGGGGTGCCACGCTCGGGCCCCAGAGTCCATCTGTGGCATTCCTCAGGAATTGTGTTGCTTTGCTCCCCTTGCTGCTCTGCTGTACACCCTTAGTGCGGTGGGGTCGTATGGAGCGCATTTCTCACACCGTGTCCCCAGTGCTGTCCCCCTTAGCACTATGTGTCAGTGAGGGATGTCATTATGTCTCCTGATGGGCCTGGTCCTGTGATCCTCTGTGCAAGCAAGCAACTCTTGTTGAATGGAATGGGTTCTCGCCTGCATCATCTAATAGCAGGGATATTCTTATTATAGTTTTTATCAGTGATTCAAACACCAAATAATAAATAAGACTGCTTTATTAAAAATTTCTTCTGTGATAGCGCTTTCAGTAGCAAAAATCCTAAATTATTACAAAGAACAAATAAGCATGTAATGCCATTCATATTTTGGAATGAACATGACTACATCCTCACTCTACAGTAATGAATTTGGTTTAAAGATAATGGTGAGATACAGTGAAGAAAGGAGTGTAGTGCCATTTAAAAGCAAGACGTTGGTTCTGTGAGTGAATTCAGCTCAGTTCCTCCCTCCTTTTTCTCCTCTAGTCACTTCCAAAGGTGTTCCTGCAAAGGCTCAGTGCCCTCCCCTTCACAGGACTGCATATCAGGATCTCTTTATCTGTGACTGAGCCTGGATTTAAAATATTCACCCCGTAGGCTTAAAGGCTGTGTTCAGACCTTTATAAAGACTTTCATACCTAGCTGCCTTTCTCCTCTCTATTTCTCCATTAAGATCTTTCTCATCTAGGAGTTTTCTTGTCAAGTATTACAAACACTGCACATCTTCTTGCTACTCCATATGTTCTTACTTGTGCACCAAAGGAATATTTACCTTATTAACTGGTGAATTTTTGATACAAATGACACATAGAAACAAATTACAATTAAATGAAATATCTAGTTTTCTTGAGTAGTACAGTTGTTTTCAGCCTTCCTAATGCCATGACCCTTTAATACATTTCCTCATGTTGTAGTGACCCCAACCATAAAAATATGTTCATCGCTACTTCATAACTGTAATTTTGCTACTGTTATGAATCATATTGTAAATATTTGATATGCAGGATGTATTTTCACTGTTACAAATTGAACATAAAGCATAGTGATTAATCACAAAAGCAATATGTAATTACATATTATGAAATATTATTTCTAATTGCAAATAAATGAAATTTTGTCTTGAAGCATGGCGTAGCATGGGTAACAGTCTTACTATAACAACAGTAAACTACATTGCTACATTTTGGGAGAGTATGCATAAAAAGCCAACATCAGTGTGAAGGTTGAGACAACTTCTTTCTCACCAGATCCAAAATTCTCTGGGCAGTCTTTGCAAGAGCACAATGAAGATCATCTTCAACAAGTCTACTTCTGTATTTAGACTCGATAACCAACAAGCTGGAAAACCCTGTTTCACAAATATTTGTTGTTAGAAATGGAAGAAGATGCAACTCAGTCTCAGAAAGAACAGGAGATGACTGCAGACATTTGATCCAGGAATTTGTAACTGGCATTGTAGAGAAACCACTTCTCACTGCCATCGCTGTTAATAAGTTCAATGAACTCCTCTTGTGCTGTCTCAGGAACATCTTCAACTTTGATTGTGAATGGAATTCTGGCAAGTGCAAATGGGGTGTTAGGTAGATTTGGAAAGTATGATGAAATTTCGTCTGCAAGCATGTACAAGTGTTCTTTCACAGAAATTATCATCATAATCCTTTTGTCTGGTTCAATGTCATGTTCCTCAAAGAAAGCAGATAAGGTAAACCACATGTAAATTTTATTTTCATCAATTTTTTTTTTTTTTGGCCAAAGCTGTAGTTTCATTTGGAATGATCAGATCTTTCCGACAAATCAAGGCATGTTGCATTTGGTCCTAGCAGTGATCAATTTAACTCCTTCAAGATGGCAAAGATGGCAACCAAGTAAGCTATTTTCTGCAGGTCACTTTTATCACTGACATGGAAGCAGCACACCAATACATAGGTGATCGTGAAGGGCAGAGGAGACCAGGTCTCAAACAACAAAGGTGGGGTGGTGGTGGGAATCACATCACCGTGAATGAGGGGGAGTGTGTGATGGGGACCCAATACCCATCTGTAGACAGCTGGACATCACTTCCAGAGGGGTAGTGTGGAGGAGATGAGTCACTCAGGGTTCAGTGTAGCAACAATGAAACTCAAAATCTTCCCCTAGTTCCTGAACGCTTCCTCTCCCCCTCCCAATTATCATGACCCCAGTTCTACCTTCTGGACCTGGTTATACCAGAAGGATGTACAGCGGTGCAGTAGGGATCTGGAGACACAGGTAATGTAGGACAGACGAACCCCTCAGCACCCGCGGTAGAAGTGGCGACACCAGGATGGAAGGGGGTGTAGAAAGGGAGAACCGATTTTGGAGATCTAGGTGTAACCTCCTCTCTGGGAGATGGGCAATGGGGAAGTGAGTGAGGGGAGATGCCTGGGAATGTAAGATAAGATATACTATTTATTTGTAAACTATTAAGGGACCAGGGGGAAGGGGGGAGCGGGGAGGGAGGGGAAGGGGGAAAAAAAGGGAAACCGATCTGATTCAAGGAACCCAAGTGGAAGGTGAATTATGAGAATGACGAGTGCAACGAATGTATAAGGGTGCTTTGCTCATTTGATGTATGTACTGATTGTGATACGAGCTGTGTGAGCCCCAATAAAAAGATATACTAATTTTAAAAAAAGAAAGAAAAGTGCTTTGAACTGCGATCTTGCTTTCTCATTAAGAAACATTTTGAGTTCAACAGGAAGCTCAAAAACACATTTAAAAAATTTTCCTCTCGACAAACATCTCACTTCAGTGTGAAATAGCAGAGCATTATTCAGTACATCTAACTCATTGCACAGTTGCGAAAACAGTTGACAGAACTTATGACACTTTTCATTACTTCTTGTAACTCTTCTGGCAGGATTGCTAATATTTGCCGATGAATCATACAGTGAGTTCTGATGACTTTCGGTGACTCATTCAGTAGCAAACGTTGAAATCCATATCGACATCCTAGCATAGCTGCAGCACCATCTGTGCAAACACAACAAACCTTTCCCCAAGAGATCTGATGCTCTTTCAGAAATAAGCCAACTGTGTCAAATACATCATGCTCAGTAGTTGTCGTTCCAAGTAGTTTCCCAAAAGACCCCTCATCTTAAAAGTTACCATTATTAATATACCTCACCAATAACTGTGAACAATTTGCAATGTCTGTAGATTTATCAAGCTGGATGCTAAATATTGGAAATGGAACAGATTTCATTTCCTGCATTACCTGATCAAGAATATCAGTAGACATGCCATCTATTCTTCTGCAGACAGAGTCGTTAGATAAGGAAATTGCACTCAATTCTGTAACAAATTCATCTCCGATCATAACTTGAACAATGTCTTTGGCCGCTGGCAACAGTAAATCCTCAGCAATGGTGTGAGGTTTCAAAGCTCTGGTGATTCTTAGTGCCACCAAATATGAAGCCTCAGTGGCTGCTATGCTTTGTTTGTGGTACTTGCCACCAGTGTCAAGTCTGGCTTTCTTGAGTCCATCAGCGTTGCTTCTAAAATAGTTGGTATCCTTGCCAGAAAGCTCAGATGCTTGCTCTGAAAATGGTGTTTTAGTCTGTTTGGCTTAAATAGATTTGGCTGATAGAACTTCACAACAAACAACATATTGTGGTTTCTCAATTCCTGCTGTAATTTTCTAGGTAAAACCATACTGTAAAAAATCCTCACTATATTTCCTTTTCTTAACGTTCTTCTCTACAAAATCCATTGTCATGGGATGGTTTGCTAATGAAAGTAATATATAACAATACCTCTAATAATACAAAAGATGATGCATGGCATAGTTCAGTCAATACAATTCATTAAGTTTCCTATGATTTACCATTTTCTGTGTTGTATTTTTTCATATACATGTTACTATCACAAGGGTCAGTATTCACACCAACCACAACTGAATATAAAAGGACTGATGAGCATCCAGATTCAGTTCCCATGGTACAGATATATATGTATATATATATAATTTTATAGTACATGGTTTTATATTTACCCAGTAATTATAATTCATGAAGTGTCGTTTTACCTCCAATACTGCTGCTTTCAACACAGCAGCTGCTTTTAACAGAGTAGCTGCTTACAACACAGTAGCTGCTCTCTACACATGTGTGACTGGTCTGCATAAGTACATTATGGTGCCAACCCCGTCACATACACCTGTATTTGTACAGGGAGTATGTGATGGGGTTGGCACGATGATGTCATCACTCGGGTTACTCATATGTTCGAGTATCTGCATGTCGGAAGACCCTCGTGGAGACTGATAGAGGTGCAGTGTGTTTCTGTTCCCAAGACCATAGGAAATAGGTGTCTTCCGATGGTCTTAGGCGACCCCTGTGAGAGGGTCATTCAACCCTCAAAGGGGTCACAACTCACAGGTTGAGAACCGCCGGAGTAGTACTTAGTAGAAGTTCTGCTTCATTTTTCTTAGATTTTTTAAATTAAAATGAAAGGTTAATGAGGTCACTCTCTTATTCCTTCATAGGTTCTATTTTAGTTTTAACTGATATGAAGTATTTCTATTTGGGTGGTACTATCTTTCAGTACTTTGAATATGTTATCAGGAGGGACCTGCTCTTGTGAAAGGACTTCTTTCTTGGTAAAGGGTCATTGAGCAGATGACATACTGCCCATGGCTGCAGCCCTGCATTGAAACCTAGCAATAATGGTGAGGCTGGTGCCAGAGCAGGTGCTGTTCTCTGCTATCACTAAGGAAGGGTGTTCTGAGTTGGCACAAAACCTTTTTGTGTTTTGTTTTTCAAAACCATTTTATTGGAAATTAATATAGATATATCATCCCACAGTACAAACAAATCAGTATTTTACAATTGCTACCACAATCCATTTCAAAATATTATTTCCTTGACACCTGCTCCCTTTTACCTGGATCTCCTCACCATCACTCTTGCCCCAGAAACCAACCCTTATTCTACTTGCTTTCCCTATAGGCCCTTCAATCCTGGGTTTCATATACTGAGAAACAGAAAGACAACTAACACACATTCAAGAGGGTGATCCCAATGACATAACGCATCTGAGATAAACCCCCATGTGAACAACAACAACAACAAAATACAGAAAACAGCATCTTTTAAAAGTGTTTGATTTGAGGACTCATGACATCTCAGATACCCGGATTATCCAACTTGTATTTTAAAGTCAGAAGTCAACATGTATGTGTACTTATTCGAATGCTAGACAAAGTGAGTGTAGCGCCTTAGCAGTCAACAGCAGGCCACAGGCTAGTTCAATCTGGACATCACGAAGTGTCACATCTGATTTCAACATGTGACAAATGTACCAGCACATATTTTATTTCAACTGAAGCGCATGTTAAAAGTTTAATTTTGTCCTGATGGTGAAAAGAAGAAATTTCCTGAGGGGAAATATAATCGTTTGCATCAACATTTAAAATGTACATGGCCTCTGTTACACACACTCTTTTAATAGAGATTTGCCCATTTACAGATATGTAAGACGACAGAATAACCCAGCTGAAGGAATGAAACAGCAATGGCAATTTGTCAGGGCTTCCAACTGAACCAGGTCCTGCTGGTTCAGCCCTGTGCTGAACATTTCCATTTCCAACCACAGCACACTGACCTCATTTTCACGCGATCCTTAGGGGATTCTCTTGTGACCCTAAGAATTGTGTTAAGGTGTAGATCCTGACTTAGCACAGCTGGGTGGAAATGCAAACACTGAGCAGAGTGGACTGGATGGACTGAGCTGGGAGTCCTGGAGTTTTTCTGTAACCAGGGCATAGGGTTTGTAATCTGGATGAAATTTAGGCCCTTGTTAAATCTTTTGTTGTTGGACTGTTGCTTCCCCCCAATTCATAACTCCAAGACACGTGAAGTTTGGGCTCCTTTCAATGAGTTGTTTACTTTGGTAGCTCTCAATTCCTATAGCCCACCTTTGCTGTTTGCCTCCCTGGCTTCTTTGAGCACATGCCCATCTGTGTCTCACACTAACAGTCTCAAGCATTGCTGTCCAACTCCTAGTTCTTCTTCAGAAAGAGACAGCTCTTTGGATCCTTGTCCACGTGCATGTGTGTAGCAATCACAGCTCTGTGTAAATATTAATTTAACAAAGGCTATACTTTGATTTTACAGATAATTTTTCTGAAATACCTGTTCTTGGCATGCAACCAGAAACAGGTGAACAGCTGTCTCGTTCTTAAGACTATTTAATTTAGAATAATTTGGGTTGATCTTTGAAGATAGAAAGACAAAGCCTAACTAAAATTATTAGTCCCACTACCTGGAATAAGGCTAATGGGTTTTAGTAAAAATGGAACAGAACATACGAACCAGAATACCTGCCTTTTACAGAGACATTTTACATATGTAAATTATTGTATAAAATTCCTGGATTCAAGGATTTATGTGATTAAAATCTACTAACAACTGTTGAGGCAGTACAGTATATATAAAATATGTTGAGTTTGACTGTTACTGAGAAGCAAGTTCTTTGGGGATCTTGTACTTTATTTGGTTTCGTTTACTGCCCATAGCAATGTCTAGCATGTGTTTGAACAAGTACAAATGAACAGATTTACGTGGTGGATGGATGGATAGGTGGGTGAGTAGATAAATGGATATATGTATGGATACTTAATAAAATTTATTGTAATCCTAGTTCAGTCGCTGACCTAGCATTGTCTATGTCAAGAACTGTTACCTGCTCATTATTGTATCTGGCAAAGTGATTCCTGATTGTCATCACGCTGACCAGGGCTCCTGGCGACCTTACAGGAAGGAGTAACAGAACAAGCGCCGCCTGGCCTTACGCCATCCCGAGAATGACTGCTACAGTCGGGTCTGTTATTGTGACGGTTATGACGGCCCATCTCACAGAAGCTATCCCTATCAGTGTGGTTACTGTCATTATTTCTTTATATTGGCGTACAATTTTGAAATAATTGGAGTTTGTTATATTAGAATCAGAAGAGCACATTAGGAAAATAGGTGTCCAGATAATTGCATCTCGATAATAATATCAGTGATATTGTATCTCATGTATTTTCTTGTAAGCTAAGGACCAAAAAAGATTTGCCCAAGGTCTCCTATGGGGGTGGTTGCATGAGCAATACGTGGTTTGATTCCTTGTCTGCTGCTTTTGTGAGCATTAACCGTGGATCCGAGCAAAGTGAACTCCTTGACAACTTCCATCTTTTATCCATTTATCAGGATGTCATCTGTTGGCCCAGTTGTGAGGCTCTTGCTTTTCTTTACTTTGCATTTTAATCCATACTAGGATTGCAGTGCTTCGTCTTCATTCGTAAGTACTTCTGCATAAGTCAGAAAGTAGAACCTGATGATTCTAGACAGGGCAATTTACTAATTCTCTCAACCAATTTGTGTTAATCCCTGATCAGGGATTTCTTTCAAGTGCAGAGGAAAGCCAAAGAGAATTGACCTACAATCTCTAAGAGAGGATTCGTTAAAGTAGACTAGTTTATCAACACATATGTCTACGAGGGGGCTTCAAGAAGTTCTTAAACTTTTTATTCCCCCTTTTCCCCACAAAATCCTTGCAGCCTTCTCATGTACCTATATATCATTGTCATACAAAGGAACATGTAGCAAGGGAGGTGTGTCAACAAAGGACTGAATGAAGACAGAGAGGCTGGAACGGACCAGAGTGTCAGGGCTGAGCCAAGGTCCTAAGCTGCTAATTGACAGGGAAAGAAGCATCCGCTGGACGCATCTGGCTCTACTCAGGAGCCCTGGTGCCGCCTATTGCACGTTGGCGGACCTGCTCCGGGGGCGGGGATAGGGGGATCTGCTCCTTTATAGATTTACACCATTGGAACTCGGTATAAGGTTTCTGTGAGTCAGGACCTACTCCGTGGTTGTGAGTATTAGAAGCTACGTTTTTAGTTGCAGCCCATTTTAATGATGGATGAAAAGAGAATCGGTTTAAAGTGACAACTAGCAAGATTACCCAATTAAACGTAAGGAGCCCTAGTGATGGTGTGGGCTAAGCATCGGACTGCTATGCAAAGATGAGGCTGTCAGCTTCCATAAAGATTTCAGAGCCTCAGAAAGTCAATGGAGCAGGTTGCTGTGGGCAGCGGGTTTGGTTTGGGTTTGAAGGACGCACATATACAGAGAGCCCAGCTTTGCGCATGCTCGTAGTGTGAAACACAACCAGTGTCCTCACACTTGGGCTTTGTCCTCCATCCCATGAGCACCTTGGGGGAAACTGCACCGCACACACCTTGTGTCCCGAACACTCCACAGAGGGCCTGGCATCTTGTACACAAGCAGTAGATGCTTTTTAGAATTGACTTACACCCACCAACCAGTGTATTAAAAAACAGAAAAGAATGGGGGAAAAAA
This sequence comes from Tenrec ecaudatus, assembly GCF_050624435.1. Lineage (NCBI taxonomy): Eukaryota > Metazoa > Chordata > Mammalia > Afrosoricida > Tenrecidae > Tenrec > Tenrec ecaudatus. Next base: position 150,326,473 of record NC_134540.1, read on the forward strand.
ACAAAAACCCGCTGATTTCCTCTAAACACTTGTAATTTACTATCTGGGACACTCTCACCATTCAAACATGTATCTCCAGTCCTTGAGAGGATAGTTTGCCTTCAACAATCATTATTAATACCTTTTTACCAACTTGGGACCAGAGCAAAATTGAACTTATGAAAAATGCCTGTCTTTCTTCATCCTTGGAGTAATTATACCTTTCAAAAAACTATCTTTTTTCTAAATGATGGTGTTTTTCAAATCTCAGGTTGCAAACCTGAATCATTTTATCAATATGTGCAAGATAGAGACATGTCCAAGGTTACTAGAGCAGGGTCATAAATCAACTCCTAGGCGATCTGTCTCACAAGATTAAAAAGAGAGCGATCATATAACACTTTGCAGATGGAGAGTTGTCCCACATTAAAAATGACACACAAGAGTAATTCTACAGGAATACAGTAATTATGTTATGGTCCAGGTTAAAAAAGCATTCAGACAATTTGGAGATTGAATGAATGTTGATAATTATTTTAACATTATGTTTTGGCAAAATTCATTCTTGGCCCTGGTGGCTGAATGAATAAATAGGTTGCCTGCATTTCTGCTGTTGACATACAAAAGCAGACAGATACAACAAATAAATGAGAATGGATTTTGTTTGCCCTTGACGTCTGCTCCAAAGATTTACTTTATTGCCATAAAATTCAAGTTATTCCCTCGGATTTCCTAAAATCAGTGGTAGATTTTTTTTAAGTGAATATTGGGAACTGGGAGTGCTGGTAAATTTAAAGGCAAAGTGACTAAGGGCAGAAGGCCCTGTCCAAAATAAACTAGGAAGGAGAAGTACCTCTCAAATTGATTTGCAGACCAAAAGTATGTCCCCCACTACTATCTTCATAGGTCTTTCTCTACTGCGGGCTTTCTAATTCTGGCTTTCCCAGCTTAAACCAAACCAAACTCACTGCTGTCCAGTCAATGCTGACTCATGGTGACCCCAGTGGGTTTCCAAGACTGGAACTGTGTACAGGAGTAGAAAGCCCAGTCTTTCTTTCTCCAAGCTGTGGGTGGTTTCAAACTGCCAGCCATGTGGGTCCCAGCCCAAAGTCTATTCTCCAGCTTAAGCCTCGTTATTTTCTTCTTTCTTTTCCAATGGGAAAGTCATCATGGTTTTGGGAAACCCATGCAAAAGTACTGTCCCATACTGTCAGTATTCTTTTTTTGTAATTATTATTTTTAAGAGAGAGCTCTATATAAAGAGTAATTGTATATTAAGAAAACATCCCAGCCCAGTCCAGTTCAAGTCCACAAGTCTGATACCAGTCTATAAATTCCTCTTCCCACATAACACATGCAATGATGCCGAATGCAGGAAGATCACAGGCTGTGGGTAGAAAGTCTTGTGTATCCAGTGGCATTGGAAATATCTCAGCATTCTTATTGTGGTAGATCTATGTTGCGTCACCACATCAGATGTGCTATTTTCCCCTCTTTAATGTGCACAGTCCAGGAGCGCGGGCACACTCGCCTTGCTGTACTAGCACCACCACTGTTTACTCCCAAACGTTTGCTTCATTCCAAGAAGAAATTCTGAATCCACGAGCAGTAATTCCCAATCCCTCTGCTCCATCCCACCCCAGCCCATGGTAAACACTAATTTATTTTCTGTCTCTATGCTTCTGGCTGTTTGAGAGATAGTGTGTCAATGGGGGGGGGGGGGAATTATGATACTTCTTTTATTTCTAGCTTATTGCACATGGCCTAATATTTTTAAGGATTGTCCATGCTGTATCACGTATTAGGACTTCATTCTTCAATGTGGCAGAATAATGTTCCATTGGGTCTCTGGGTGGTGAAAATAGTTGTGCTCTGCTAAGAACTGAAGAGGTGGTGGTTTGGATCCACCCACATGGCTCTGAGGAAGAAAGATCTGGCGATCAAGCCCTGTAAAGATGCTGGTGTCAGTCTGTAGAGCCGGTTCAACTCTGTAACTCTAACTGTGAGTCAGAATTGGCTCCATTGCGGGGACTTTGCTTTGTGATTGTTCCATGTGGGTGTTTTATTTTCATTCTTGTAATTTTAATGTTGCCTTGTGTGGACATACCATATGTAGTTTATCCAAGCACTTGGGTGATTTCCACCTTTGGGCTACTGTGAATACCATCGCGGTTAAACACTGGTGTCCAATGATCTGTTTGAGTTGTTGCTTTTAATTACACCCTGGAGTGGACTTGCTGGACCACATGATAATATGACACTTCACTTTTTGGAGGAGCTCAGTGGCCATTCAAGTCCAGCACTGTTATTAAAGAGTGTCAGGCTGTATAGCCAATTGCCTGTATGGAATCAGATTGACCGGCAATGCGCGTGCCTAGTGGTGTGACAGCGTAAGTGGTGTGACGCATTTCCCTGACAGTGGACAGAGACTCAAAGCACCCACTCTGGACCTCAGCTCCATGACCCCGAACAAGTCACCATTCCAAGCCTTCAGTTGCATTTTCTGTAAATAGAGAGACTCAATAGCTCAGAACACCCGTTTCCTCTTCAAAATGCTATGTCTTAATTAATGTTATGCTTCATTCTTTTACTGACAGGATTCTGGTAAATCACTGAAATTGTAACGATTCTTCATAAAAAATCATCTAAGGCAAAAAGTATGCCTGTGTGTGTATGTGTGTGGTGGGGTGGGGGGAGCCTTGGGACCTGGTCATGTGGCCAGGCCTAAGAGAATTCAATTTGATATAAAGTCATTTTACTCAAGTGCTGTGTGGCAAAGATTCTGCTGAGGTAGGGTATTAGAGCAGAGCACCTTGAGACCAATGTCACAGAAAATATTCCTGCGAACAATTAATGGTGTGTGTATATATATTGTCAGCTACCCTGTTGGAGCCCAGCAATATCTCAGAGCAGATTAGTGGTCCTGACTCAGGTGTCCGAACATTCCAGTACATACTTTTCTCAATGATCATTATGCTGAAATAAATCCAAATTAAATTTTATGAACCAGGATTGAAATTATGTGCCTTCCGTATTGAGTCTTCTAATGGCAGTTATTTTTATTGAAGTATTAAAGCAATTGGCCTGAGTCATCTTGGTAACACAGCCTTCATATTTCAAATATGGTTCGGAGGCTGTCAGTGCATATTACCATGGACTGGAGCTATTTGCTTATTAAATGATTTTTACCAGGAAAAACCCATTACAGGAAACATCTTGTTTACAAGGGTATCCTGGGGATAGCAAATAGAAAACAACATGTTACATTGAATTATAGAAATAAAATAAGCTGATTTAGCTAATAGATTCAAAAGCAACCTCAGATACTATTCTGTAAACCAAAGACAACTGTAACTTAATCTAGCTGACAAAGAGAATTTTACTGTAGAACATAAATAAGAAGTGAAAATACTGGGCCCGACGTGATGTTTCAGCACTGTGGTAGAGGCACTCGGCATAAAGATTCTCCAGGCGCTGTTCCTTTGTCTCGATGATGCTGAAAGAAGATAGAGCAGACGAAGTAAAGGTGTTGGGTGTCCTGGGGAGGGCAGAGGGATAGTTAGGACTACAGGCGTTGAGTGAGATGGTTCACACCCTGGCTGACTGGACTTTGGGCTGAGTCTATGAGACTCAATTGTCTGATGTGTAAGGTGGAGGTAAAAGTATTTCTCAGGGCTGTTGGGGTAAATGAGATGATATATAAACAAAATTTAGAACAACCCCTGCCACTGGTTTTACTAGGTATCCATGAGTAGACTCTGACAGATGGCAACGTCTGACAGACAGATGGCAAGGTCAATTGTCCCACGGGGTTTCTAGGTTACAATTCTCATAAGGCCAGATCTTTCTCTCAAGGCAGGTTTGAACCACTGACCTGTTAGTTAGGAACCTAGTTTGTAACCATTATACCCCAAGAGCTCATTAGCATGCATAAAAGGTTCACTGCCTCCAAGGCAATTCCAACTCTTTGCGATCCTACAGGACAGCGCAGAAATGCCTCATAGGGTTTTCAGGACTGGAAATCTTTTTGGAGACAGACTGCCACATCTTTGGTCCAAGGAGCAGCCGCTGGGTTTGAACCACTGACGTTTCTGATAGTAACTAACTACTTTAACCACTGTCCTACTTCTGAATGACACATGACTCGCAGAAACTGGTGAGTAAATGGAAGCTGCAATACTAGAACTGCCCCTCATCCTTGGCCTAGAGGTCCGAGAAGATGCAGGGGTGCATCTCTCAGTCTAATGCTGCCTCTTTCGTACCTGGGAAATGTTGTACAAAGGAAATATAACAGGAACTGAGAACCTCTGAGGAAGGCAGGCAGCAGACACATATCAGGATGCTGAGAGAATTGGGTGAGCTGTTCTCTGTGGAACATGTTTTTTTTAGCATAACTGAGATGGAGAGCTTTGAAGAGCTTTGACATCTGTTGCCCTTGCTGCCCCAGTGACAGCTATCCTGTTGTCATGTTTTCCGAATCTTGAGGCTTCTCGCCTGACCGCGTGGAATGCTCCAGAGACTGATATTGAAGATCCTAGTGAGCTGGAATATTCTTGCTACATAATAAATAGCATTGGCTGCCTTGACTCCAAAGCATTTTCTGTTCGTGTGTGAAAAGCCAAAAATAATAATAATAGAAAAAGGAGTCACTAAACCTTGTAAGTTAGTGGAAACAAGAGATTAGTCAGATAAGTCTGAGTGCCCTGTGACTGCAAAGAGACGTCTCTATCCCAGCAAGCATTTCAGATGTATGTAACAAACTGAGCACCTGGGTGACATTTCCCAGGGCTTCCCCTGTAAGAGTACATCCACTGGACAATCAAAGTCACAGAGCACCGGCTGTGTAGTTGTATCATATTGTGTTTTCACATTGTAAGTGTGCACACTGAGAAGAGAAATGCCCATTATCCTTCTCACTCCCTGCTATCCAGTCAATGCTGACACATGGCTACCCTAGAGGGCAGGGTAGAACTGCCCTTGTGGATTTCCAAGTCTGTACCTCTTTACGGGAGTAGAAAGCCTCTTTCTCCCATGGAGCAGGTGGCAGTTTTGAACTCCTGGCCTCTCATAGCAGCCCAACCGGTAACCACTAGGCCAGCAGGGTTCCTGTTCAAATAGAGTAAGCAGAGAGACCAAGCTCACGTCCAATCGATTCAGATTCATGGCAGCCCTAGGTAGGGTTTCCTAGGCTGTCAGTCTTCACCGGAGCAGATAATCCTCTCTTTCTTCAGGAGGGGGAAAGTGAAGTCCAATCGGAGTAGAAGCATATCTAGACTGACTTGTACGGCAGAGTTCAATTGTTGGAAGCATTTCCTTTTCACTGTTTCCATCTTCTGTTCTTTCTCTTTTTGTTGACCTCCTCCTCCACTCAGAGGAAGGTGATCACCACCCGGGGTGTTTAAGAACCAATCCACAGAGGCGTGGTTTGAATGCAGGAGCCAGAGAGACCCCAGCTTGCAGTCAGTCAGTCAAATGAATCCCAATATCGAAGGGCCACTGTTGGCACCTCAGAACAGCCCCCGGAGGTAGTAGAGGAGATGAGTGTCAGATGTGCTCCGAACGCCTCCCGAGCTTTAAGCAGAACTGTAATGCCAATCCAGTGTAGTTCCTTCCCAGCCTCCTTTCCTCTGCCCAGGGATCACTTCAGGTTGTCTAAAGTCCCAGACTAACCATAGAACACTAGAAAGGAGGTTGGATTTGGAGACTCACAGACGGGGTTAAACCCATTCCAATCCATCATCACTTGTATAATCTTGGACAAACACTTAACCTTGCTGTTTCTCACTATCCACAGCTGCATAGGAAACCATTCATTCTTTCATCAGACAAATAGTTTTGAAGCCTTACAACACGCCAGATATTGTGCTAGACCTGGATTATTAAAAGATTACTCTAAAGTAACATCTATCCTAAACAACAACAACAAACTAGATCCCTTGGACATTAATTCTGATTCTGAGTCAACAGAGTCTGACTCATGGGAACCTCTTATATTTTAGAGTAGAACTGATCCATGGAGCTTATTAGCCTTAGTGTTTACAGAAACAGAGCACCAGCACTTTCTTTCATAATACCACTGGACAGGTTGAAGCACCAGTCTTCAGATGAACAGAAAATTCACCACCCAGAGATTTACATCTATAATAAGTAGGGAAATATGGTAAAATATAATGGAAGAGATGAATTGCTGAGATGAATTTAAAGCGATAAAATACATGAAGCATCCAACACATTACTTGCTTCATGGTTGGCACTTACGCTATAGTAGTATATGCTTAGATCTGTTTTATTGTTATTATTAGTCAAAATTATCCTATTCTCCATATGGAAATTAAAGAGCCCATCCCTTCAGTGCTGTGACTCTTATTAAGGTATCAATCTGATTATGTAATTAAAGAATAGGAATTCACCCAAAGAGGAATTTATACTGCTCAGAAGGTCTATTTTAAAACTGGAGCTCTTTATCACTATTAAAAGTCAGATCTAGGCAGCCAATGATTATTATACACCTACTGTATTTTAAAGGTTATGGAAGATTCAAGTCCCATCTTCAGGAGTGCTCAAAGGTAGTTGTGAAAAGAATCCTGCATATCAATGAATTAACAATGGAAGAGCTAATTTTTTTAAGTAATAGAAGTTGCAAAGGATTGACATCAGAAGAGATCTGACAAGCTCTCCATCGGCTCCAACAAATTAAGTGTTGCTGCAACCCGTAAGTGGGATAAGAGTTCAGAGAAAGAAGTCATTTTCTTGTTGTTAATGTGCGGCACAATGGCACTTAATGGATATGCCTGCCTGAATGAGCCACACTCCCTGCAGATTCCTCCCACCCTTCCTTCATTCGTGCCCCAGCACAGCTCATCATGTGCACCTAATCCCATTCATTTCTTCTCTCCTTTCCTCTGTAAATGGTTCAACATCATTTGCTTGGTAAAACAAAGATCATCATTCCCATCAATGAAAGTAAATATCTAAAAGAGGAAAGTCAAGCTCAGATTCAAAAAGGAAGTGAGTTATGAACCTGTGAGTCTGGAGGAACTCTTATGTGTGAAACATCATGTATGAGGAGCGACAACACTGAAAGTTCATCCCCTTCCCACCGTCAGAGAGTGTAAAATACAGCCATGTGCACCAGCCTGTGTGATCACATGGTGTCGGCCTCAAAGACCTAGAACAAAAAACCATACCAATGTGAACAAGGAGGTATGGGGTGCGGGGTGGAGACCAAAAGCCCATCTGTAGACAATTGGACATTCCCTTACAGAAGGGTCCCAAGGAAGAGATGAGCCATTCAGGGTGCAGTATAGCACCAATGAAACATACAACTTGCCTCTAGTTCTTTGATGCTCCCCCGCTCCCCGCTATCATGACCACAGTTCTACCTTACAAATCTGACTAGACCAAAACATGTACACTGCTACAGATAAGTGCCCAAAACACAGGGAATCCAGGATAAACTCTTCAGGACGAATAATGAGAATAGAGATAGCAGGAGGGTAAGAGGAAGGTCAGGGAAGAAAGAGGAAATTGATCACAATGATTGACATCCTCTCTCCAGGGGGACGAACAACAGAAAAGTGGGTAAAGGGAGACAGCAGAAGATGTGAGACATGAAAATAATAACAATTTATAATTTATCAAGGGTTCATGAGGGAGAGAGGGAAAAATGAGGAGCTGATGTCAAGGGCTCAAGTAGAAAGAAAATGCTTTGAGAATGATGATGGCTTGACACGATGGATGGATGGATGGATTGTGATAATAGCTCTAAATGGCCCCAATAAAATGATTTTTTTTAAACATGAATGCTTCTACATTCACTGACTCCGCTTTTCTCCTGCAGTCGGCATCATTGTGTCTGTTTTGTGAGATGCAGAAGGACTTTGTGGATTGGTGTTGGACATATGGGTTAATTGGACTTGTGGGCTTGGGTAGCACTGGGTTGGGATATTTTCTTGATGCACACTTAACCTTTATATAAAACTCTCTCTTATACATGAGTTTCTGTGGATTTGTTTCTTTAAAGTACCCAGACTACCATATTAAGAGAGCTTCTTCTAACAATAGTTTGGCTCAGCTAGTTAAAAAAAAAAATAAAAAAGAGTCCACCTTGGGCATCACGCTCTTTTAAGAACTATGAGGAGGGGACCACAATTACAACACTATTCCAAAGAGGAGCTAGCAGCCTTAGAGGAGAGCGGGTTCATGTTAATAAGGAAGAAACAACTCAGCAAAAGGGGGTAAGAATGACTGCGCAGCACCCATACAGCCTCAAATGATACATGTAGAAATGATTGAATCACTGTGTGTTGTGCTATGTATATTCTGAAAACAGTAACAAAATGCATAATAAAATAAATAAACATAGATGATTAGAACATAAAGAAAGGAGACTTCAATTCTTGCTTTACAAAATATGGGGTGAAAGCCCCCGGGAGCCTGAAGGCACAGTTAGGCAGTAGTCAAATGGGGTCGTTGGGGTCTAATGGATAACTTCACAGGATGTATCTTAATGTCACGGGGGTGGGTGATGGCACCTGCCTGTGGGGTAGTTTCAACTCACCAGCTTCCTTGAAGTAGCTCTGCATAGATATTCCAAAAAGCACGCTAAGAAGTTTATCTATTTGTGTTCCGTGTTCCCCTTCTCACCCTCTTTTGTGGCTCCTCTGGCCTTTCTTGTCCTTTGACGGCTAGTGTCCCCTTCAGTCTGCACTGGTCCTCCACACACACCTCCTGGTGACCACCTTTGTGTTCTCCCTCCAATCACTGAAGAATCTCTCTCTTCATCTGGTTCCATACTCTCAGCTGAGTGCCTCTCCCTGAAGTTCCGCTACCTACGGGATCTTTCCGCAGGATGCCCTCTTTGCTAGTCTTTGGTTAGGTGGCATCAAGTTGGTGCCAGTTCATAGCAACCCTGTACCACAGGTGAAATGCCGCCCTGTCCTGTGCCATCCTCACAAGCATTGTTGTGTTTGAACCAAGTGTTCCAGCCACTGCACCAATCATGTCATTCAGTATCTTCTTTTTTCTGTTCTTCTCAAAGAACTGGTCAATCCTGCTAACATGTCCAAAGTATGATAGGTGTAGTCTCAGCATTCGTGACTCTAAGGAGTACTTCTTCCAAGACAGATTGGTTTGCTTTTCTGGCAGTCCATGCTAAATTCAATATTCGTCACCAATACCTACATTCAAATGAATTAAATTCTCTGGTTGAGTTAGTCTGGGTACTTTAGAGAAACAAATCCACAGAAACTCATGTATAAGAGAGAATTTTATATAAAGGTTAAGTGCACATCAAGAAAACATCCCAACCCAGTGCTACCCAAGCCCACAAGTCCAATATTAACCCATATGTCCAACACCAATCCTCAAAGTCCTCCTCCATTTCACAAAACACAAGCAATGATGCCGACTACAGGAGGAAAGCCAAGTCAGTAAAAGGGTAATCATCTCAGCGCTGGCAGGGGTCTCCACACGGCTGCTCCAGCACCCAGGCCTGGGCTGCATCGGGGTAGATTCATGTGGCTTCTCCTTGGGGATGTCTTGCAGGAAGTGAGCCTTGCCAGCTGTAGCAGGAAACTGGCTAAGGCAGCTGCACCCTGGTCTGACCATCACAAAGCAAGAAACCCGAGAACTAGAAAGGCAAGGCTCAATGAGCCAGTCATCTCTCCGCTCTTCAATTAATCCCACATGTGTTTATTGGCCGGGTTGGCATAATAAACTAATTCATTGATCTTCTGGATATCCAATGGTAACTCCAAAACATGCCCACAATTGAATTCACTCTCTTGCCGACCCACTGCTAGACCTCGTTCCCCTCTCTGTAGTTGTCAGGTGCCACCAAGTGGCTTCCAGCTCTCAGCAGCCCGGCGTAGCACAGCTCTCTGCTCACAGTTCCAATACGCTGCTGAAGACCCCAGACAAGCATTTCGTTCTCTTCTGGAGTCTTCTCTTCCGCTCATTGCCTGGGCTCTATTGGACATAGCGTGCTGTAGATTGGACCTCCATAGCTCTATATATAGCCTTTCCACTGCTATAATTTAAGTGGTCATTCATTCTCATGTGCACAATAGCTACCTTTCTTTTTGCCTCAAGCCTTGCCTCCCTCTAAATCTTCAAAGAACCTAAAACTAGTTTTCACTTAAAACTAGTTTTCAAATGTAAATTCCTACCCACAAAGAATTTCATTAGGGGCAGGCTGTGGGGGATAATTTGCTTTTTAAAAGCACCCTCTGTAGACAATAGTGCAGGTCAAATCTGGCAAATTGATCTATCCATCCTGGATAGTGCTACTAAGGGCAATTCTTCCAATACAGAAACCCTGTCGATGCCAACTCTCTATTTAAACTGTGTGGTGCTTCACCTACACTTTGGATAGCCCATTGTCATCCAGTTGATTCTGAGTTTTGTGGATGCAGGGAAACAGGCTTTCTTCTCCTGCAGAGATTTATAACCTTGGAAACTCAGAAGCAATAATACTCTGTCCTGGGAGGGAGGGGATAAAATGAGGAGCTGATGCCAGGGGTGTGGTGGAAAGCAAACGTTTTGAGAATGATGAGGGCAATGAAGGTACGAATGTGATTTACACAATTGATGTATGTATGGATTGTGATAAGAGTTATATGAGCCCCTAATAAAACTATTTAAAAAATAACACTCTGTCCTATAATGTCATCATGAGCCAGAATGGACTCCATGACAGTATGTGTCAAATTATGATGGCTCAAGGTGTTACAGAGTGGAACTTTCCCATCCTTGTTGTTTTTTTTAAACTGTAATCTTTATGCAAATGAGTGTCTGGGCTCTGAGTCCCTGGTGCCACTGGATCGATCAGAAGTGACAGCCTCCTGCTTGTAGTCAAGTGTCAGCTGTGTATGCCACACAAGGACCAACCATCTCTTCTCGTCCTCCCTCTCTAGCCTTGTCTTCTGCCACATCCCAGCCCATCACCTCCAGTGGTGAGGGGGTGTGTCCTACAAGGAAGTCTCGAAGCTGAGAGGAGCAGAGGGAATGGAGACATAGGTGGACCTACTGTTTAATGAGAGCATTGAGAAAGTCAGCTAACTGTATCCCAACCGATACTATGACCATGTAAAGGATGTAACTATAAACTGAAAGAGGTAGACGAGGAGGCCCAGATCCCATGGACAGTGAGGGGTAGTCACCAAAACACCTTGGACTTCTCCTCGTCTCTGCCCTAGGCCACAGTTCAGAAACACAAGTGAGGCTAAGGTATGTGTGTCAGTCTGGGTAGACTAGAGAGACAGATCCAGGGAGGACTCGTGTGTGTAAGAGAACCTTTATATCAAAGAGTAATTATATATTAAGAAAACATCCCAACCCAGTCCAGATCAAGTCCATAAGTCCAATATTAGCCCATATGTCTGCTATCCATCTATAAATTCCTTTTCAGACTCACACAGCACCTGCAATGACACTGAATGCAGGAAGAACACAGGCCAGTAGGTGGAAAGTCTTGTGGATCCAGGGGTGATAGAAGCATCTCAGTGTCCGTATGGATCTCCCCGTGGCATCTCCAGCTCCTTCTGGGCTGCTAACAAAAGAGATCAATTAGAGGTGCCGTGCTCAAAGCCCACTTGTTTCAAGTCAGTTCAGTTCTTACTCACAGGGACCCTCTGGGAGAGGGTACAACTGTCCCTGTGAGTTTCCAAGGCTGGAACTAATTCTTATGGGAATAGAAGGCCTCATCTCACCCCTATAGAGTGGCCTCATCTCTTCCCCATTGAGTGGCTGACCTTGTGGTTGGCAGCCCCACACATGACCCCTACACTGCCAGGGATCAATGAAGCAATGGTCATAATGAAATGATGCTTTTAGAGCAGATACTTCAAGTGCATCATGACTATCAGAAAACATATACCACTATGTCTGTGTAGATGTGCACACACACATTTGCCTTGTGGCTGTGTGTGTGTGTGTGTGTGTGTGTGTGTGTGTAGCATGTGCTATGTGCTGTGAGTGTCTGCCCAGCTACTTCAGGGCCCTCAATGTGGTGGTGCTGACAGTAACATCTCAGTCATCTAAGATCAGGCGTCTTTTAAGTTGCCGCAGCGACTTCCACTTTATTAGGCTGTGCAAATCATTTTTGCTCCAGGACAGATCAGTACAGAGTTTCCAGGAGAGATTGATGCAGGGCTCTGGGTCAATGTCAAGTGAGTCAATTTAATGGAAGCAGTATATGTGCCTCTTTATATTAAGACCCATACCCAGGAGCTCCCAAAAGTGTGCTAGATGTTGCTTTTCAGACGAGATCGGGCGCGCTCAGGGTGGTATGGCCATAGACAAGATGTTGCTTTTCAAATGGATATAAAATATACATGGTTTTCGTATTAGCAGCTGCATATTTCTGTGGTGTGTGTCACTGCTCTATTTGTCATTGGGTCACAGTAATTAGGAACATGTTGGGAAAAGAAACTCTGTTAACATTTCACATCTTCTTTGGATTAGTCAAATCCTTCCCAGGTTGTAAGTAAATCAGTTTAATTGGAATATATATATATATATATATATATATATATATATATATATATATATATATATATAAATCATATGGGATCTACGAAACAGAAGGGTTCCCATGAGATGAATTGATAGGGGGGCTGCCATAAAGCACTGGCACCTAGTGACTGCTGGGATGATGCCGGATCAGTGCTCCATTCTGTCGTCCACAGGGCCACTCACTCTGAGCTGGAACCCACCGGACTGTAGCAAAGAGCGCCAGGGCACTACAGATTGGGGATGGAGCAAACACAGATGGCATGTGGTGGGAAGCACTGTCGAATGCAATGGTAAGGGTTGTTGTATGCCACTGAGTCACCCTGATTCAGATCCAGCCCAGAGGGTACTGTAGTGTTTCCAAATCAAAGCAAACTCCCAGCCATGGAGTTGAGGCTGACTCATAGGGACCAATAGGACAAGGTAGAATGCCTGTGAGTTTCCAAGACTGTAACGCTTTACATTAGTAGAAAGCCTTGTCTTTCTCCCCCTCAACAGTTGGGAAGTTTGGACTGCTGACCTTGGGAACCACAGCCCAACTCTTAGGGTCCAGTTCCTAATTTTGAAACTTCGTCTTGCCCTTTCTAGATGCGTGACCTCAGGCAAGGTCATTCCACCTCTAAATTACCTTCTGTTAAACAAAACCCCTGAAAGCCCTGTTATTGCTATTATAATCTCACTTATTGTTGAGTGAGGGTTAAGAGCTTAAAACAATGTGAAATTAGCTACACTGCTGTGGCAAGTTGGGAAAAAGAGTATCTCGAACTGGCAGCTGAATCAGCTAAGGCTTCACAGAGGGAGCTGCAGCCCAGATAGGCTATAAATATGGAGTGAGTAGTTAGCAAGACAGACAGATAAATAGAGCCCATGGGAACCTAGCCAGCATTTGCTAGATGCAGATATTTGCTATATAATATTTACAAAGATCTGTCTGTCCATCTGTCTATTTAGTTTTTCGTCTATTTGCTATATGCTGACCTGGTCTGCAGGTGGGGGAAGATCAAGTAAAGGCCACACGGCATGCTCACAACAGTGTGCAGTTGAGGGCAGTGGAAGCTCCTGGTGCAAAGGAAACTGGGAAGAAATAAGGATTAAAAAACACACACATTGAAGTCTGAATGTGGAGGCTGCCAAGACTTGCACAAAAAATTCACAGTGAATTTTTTCATAAAAGCAGTTTCTCTCAAACCTCTTTTTTAATGATGGTGATTTAAGAGAACAACTTGTGGCTGACAAATTTTGTTTCCAGCTCAGGAAAAATGCTGCAGAAACTGTTGTGATGTTGAGCACAGCTTACAAGGACAGCACTATGGGAAAAACTCAGTGTACAAGTGGTTTTCTCATTTCAAAAAAGGTGAAATATCTAATTTCCCTGAGAGGATGAAGATGTCAACTCCTAGCACTTTGGAGTTTGTTCCACCAGGTCGGACTGCTATTAAGTTTTCTTTTTAGAGGTTCTGAAATGATAGCTTAACAGTGTGCAACAAGAAAGGCCTGATTTGTGGTAGATTGGGGCACTGGTTTTGCCACCATGAGAATGCACCTGCTCACACAGCCACGTCAGTGCGCCAGTTTGGGGCAAAACCCAGCATGCTCCTCTTGCCCCACACATCTTACTCACCTGACCTCGCTCCATGAGACTTCTTTGTGTTTCCACAAATGAAGAGGGACATGAAAGGACAGACTTTTGAGGACAGAAAAGAGGTGAAGAAATAACACGAGGAAGGCGCTGTCCAAACAGATGAGTTTGAAAAATGTTTCCAAGAATGAAATCGCAGAGTTGACAAATGTGTTTAGTGTAATGACGAGTACTTCAAAGGTGATAAGGTTGTTTTGTAAAAAAAAATTAAATACATAGTTTTGGGGGGTAAATTTGGGTTTGGGGAGAGTACCCCCTCATACTAGACCTCTGACCAGTGCAGTGGGGTCTCTAGGTGGCGCACACAGGTAAAGTGCCTGCTGCTCACCCAAAGCTAGGTGATATGAGGCCATCCAGAGATGCCTCAAAAGAAAGGACCGGTGATTGACTTCCCCCCAGAATCTGGCATTCGGAAATCTAGGGAGCACCTTTGTACTCTAACATATATGGGTTAACTCAATGGAAATTGTTTTTTCACTAGTGCAGTGACAGTCAAAATAGCAATGGGAAAGAGCTCATTCAAATGGGAGGATGGCTGAATGTGCCAGGGCAGGAAAGGAGTTGTCTAGGGCTCACAATTGGAAGACCCGGGAAGAGGAGGGTCACCACAATATGAGGCAGAAAACATAGAAGTCCAACACTGTAACCCCTCACCTGACACTTCACAGCTCCACGTGTTCTGCCAAAGTCCTCGTGATAGACACACAGTTAGCTGGTGTTCACCAGGCCTGATTTCCTACTACAGAGTCGGGTTTTGGTAAGAATTTGCCTCATGCTGTTTGGAACGCCTCCTTAGACTCTGTACTCTATAATAACAAAATTAACAAAACTTTTTGTGTGTGCAACAAATGAGATACTAGCTATGAATCAATGTTCCAAAAAAATCTTAATGAATTGTTTCAGATGCTACTAAGAGGGATATTCCTGGAGTGTCGATTAGGCGCAATTATAGATTGAGTTGAATAATTACCCTTCCTTGTACATATTTTGGAGATACTTTAAAAAAACAACAAATTAATTCACAAAGTAAAAGATGATTGCTCACATGCCATTAACTCCTTTAAAGAGAACACAATTCATAAGTGAAATGCCTAATTTAAAAGCAATTTAGGAAAACATTCCCAAGGATAAGTGTCCATAGTTTTGCCTAACTTTCCACAGAAAGTCAGAACAGAAGGAGCTAAAGGAGGATGAGCAATAAGGGAAAAGAGGAATGAGGAGGTGGATGGAGGAATTCAGAATTCTGGGAAACAAGGAAGAGAAAATAATGGAGTCGGTGAAGATAGACTTGTACGATGACTAAACAAGAAACTATATTTGTGTTTGGGTATATACATTCTTCTGAAATCTCTCTCTATTCTCTCTCTCTCTCTCTCTCTCTCTCTCTCTCTCTCTCTCTCTCTCTCTCTCTCTCTCTCTCTCTCTCTCCATTACCATCACCAGTTTCTCATCACTTCACATCTGAATCAATAGATGCCTTGTAGGAGGTGCCCTGCCTTTATTCTGCTCCACATTCCCCCATATCCTCTGCTCTGGGAGAACATCCACCTTCCCCTCTCTAATTAAGTCCATCTTCCCAATGCCAGTCTGCCTTTACTGCCTGCCTATCATGCTCATTGAATCTGAGCCAGCCTGCAGAGACCCTTCAAAAACCTGGCTCCTTGGGTTGCAGCCCTTGGGTGGCAATTGAGAAGCTAGTGAATACCACACGTGCTGGAGCCAGACAGGAGGGGATTCCTACCCCAGAGAGGTCACTGGCTAGGAGTGGTGTTCTGGGCCAACTGAAACGCATAGCATCTCAGTGAACTCCTGTATGAATGAGAAGAATGACAAGTTTAAGGTGAGAATCCAAGATCTCTTTCTTTCCTCATTCTCATCCACCAATAGCAGGTCACCCTCTCCCTCACTGCCACTGAAATAATTCCGACTCAAAGGGACATTAAGGGACAGAACACAACTGGCCCTGGGGATTGGAGACTGTCTATCTGCACCGAACGAGAAAGCGCCAGCTCTCTCCTGGGGATGATCTGCGGAATGGAGTTAGCAGCCCAGTTTGTAACCCACGATGTCACGAACCCACTATGTCCCCCTGCTCTGTACTCTTCAAACTCCCAGCAGCCATGCTTTGCTCGCTCCAACCTGTAGGCATGTACCAGTGCCTTGTCCCCACTTAGAAAGTATACTTCAGCAGACATTTAGGCAGCCGTGAAAAAGAATAATTTTTAAAAGTACCTAATGTGGACCATAACAAACTGCGGATGGCATTGAAAAGAGGAGGCATTTCATGGCGCTCATGCAGAAGCTGCACATGGACCAAGACTTCATTCAAACAGAACAAGGGAATGCTGACTGGTTTAGAATTGGGAAAGGTAGGCGACAGGTTTTATCCTTCCGCCATACTTGTTCAATCCATATGCCAAGCGGATAATATGGCAAGCTGGAAGAAGAAGAATGTGACAGGAGGATTGGAGGAAGGCTTATTAATGAGCTTTGATTGGCAGATGACACGCGGTGCTTGCTGAAAGTGGGGAGGACTTGAAGCACTTGCTGATGACGATCAAGGACTGCAGTGTGCAGTGTGGATCACAACTCAATGTAAGGAAAACCACAATCCTCACAACTGCATCAATAGATAACATCATGGTAAACAAAGAAAACATGAAAGTGGTCAAGGATTTCATCTTGCTTGGATCTGGAATCAATGCTCATGGACACAGCAGTCAGGAATTCAAAGGATGTTCTTTCCTGGGCATATCTGCTGCCCAGGACCTCTTACAAAGGGTGAAGATCAAGGATGTCACTCTGAGGACGAAGGTTACACCTGACCCAAGCCATGGTATTTTCAGTAGCCTCGTGATTATGTGAGAGTTGGACCTTGATTATATAAGGAAAGCCACGGCAGAATGTATGCTGCCGTAGAACATTGAAAATCCATGGGCTGCCAGAAGAACAATAAAAAGGTAAGGAGGGCAAACGCACTCATCTCCACCTCAAAAGGTTGTGTGAGAATGACTCAGCCAGTGTATACTCACACACCCGCTGCATGATCAGTGCTCAATACAACGTTCTCAAAATCAGTAAAAAGGTGACGACAGATATCATGGGACAATGGTGATTTGGATGTAGGAAGGACTTCCCGGGGAAGACTTTTCATACAGTCTATAAACATCTTATTTTTTTTCTTTCCTCCAAATGCAAGTACAGGAACAATTGGGTGAATGGCACATTGCCAGAACCAACTCAATGACACTTAAAAACAACAAAATAGGGAGTTCAGGATACAATCGACTTAGGAACAAAATAAAATTGTCCTTCCTTCCCCAACCCACCCCCCCCTCTCATTTTCATTATTGGAACATTGTCTTTTGAATGCTTCCCTTTCCACAAATCGTCATAACAAGAGGCATTTTTCAGGTAATAGTTGGGATCCTTTGCTTTTCGGGCTGCAGCTCTCCCTGTCCGAGGGAGAAAGGTACTATGATAAGCCCTATTTCTTTCTCTGTCAGAAGGTATTGATTTCTTTAGCTGAGTCAGTTCTTCCCAAGGGCCATGTCCTGAAAAGTATGCTCTTAAGCTTGTGACAGCTCCAGATGATCCCTTCAGATGTTTGTTATCAGGGAATGGAATTTTATTAAGTGCTAAAAGTCCCACCTCTACTGTACCTTTAAAAAATACTGGTGGCAAAAGGGTAATCATCTCAGCGCTGGCCCAGGTCTCCACACAGCTGCTCCAGCACCCAGGGCTGCATCGGGGTAGGTCCATGTGGCTTCTGCTCAGGGATGTCTTGTAGGAAGTAAGCCTTGCAAGGCAAAGCAGGAACTGGGTAAGGCAGCTGCACCCTAGTTCAACCATCACAAAGCAAGAGACCCAAGAACTTGAAAGGCAGTCTCAAGGAGCCATTTATACTTCCACCCTTCAAAAAAGAACCCAAGGCCCAACATTTGACTCCACAAACTACTCAACTACTCAATGTGATAAAAGCACCATTTCACAAGACATTTACAGCCTTGGCAACTCACTAAGGAGTAGTTCCATTGTGTCCTATAGGATCCTTGAGAGTCAGAACCAACTTGACTCCAGCGTGTTTCCCATACCTATGAAAAGATTATGGATGGCACAAAAGAGTTTGATTATTGTGTTTGGCCAGGGTGACTAGAGAAACAAATCCAGAGACACTCATATCTGTGTAAGAAAGAGCTTTATATGAAGAAGTAATTATATATCGCAAAAAACGTCCCAGCCCAGACCAACTCAAGGCCATAAGTCTGATACTATTCCATAAGTCCCTCTTCAAACTCATGCAGTCACATGCAATGATGCAGAATGCAGGAATAGCACTGGCTGGTGAATGCAAAGTCTTGTGGCTCCGATGAGAGTAGATGCATTTCTGGAGTTCTACAGGTCTCAGAGTGACTGGCTAACATGAAGGTGAAGGCAGAGAGAGAGAGAGAGAGAGAGAGAGAGAGAGAGAGAGAGAGAGAGAGAGAGAGAGAGAGAGAGAGGAGAGGAGAGGAGAGGAGAGGAGAGGAGAGGAGAGGAGAGGAGAGGAGAGGAGAGGAGAGGAGAGGAGAGGAGAGGAGAGGAGAGGAGAGGAGAGGAGAGGAGAGAGAGACCAGCTTTCAGAGAGCCGTTATTATTTTGGGTCACATCTCCAAAGGAGGTCATCAAGCTGTGATCTGATTGACAAGCTAAACTCTATCCATATCTTCTTAAAGGTGCCAGGTTGACACAAAAATAGTATCCCAATTATTAATCAAAAGGATTTTAGTTTGGACCCTTTAAGAGGTGCATTAGAAGACAGCCTTGATCATCTCCTCCTGAAAAGTCACAAAATTAAGAATTCCAGGAAGAAGTCTGTCTACAAATATGGGGCCAGGATGAGTCAGAATCAACTCACTGGCAACTAACGTCAACATCCAAATCTGTCTTCATAAATGCCTCTGCCAAATCATGATTCAGAAAAGAAGATGATGAAGAAGAAAACAGAATAAATAAATCCCCAAGCACTCATACTTTCATTGTGTGGTAATACATTTTTATTTGTTCCAAATGTCCAACTTTTCCAAGATGCCATTCTGCTCCATTTCCCCACTTCTTCCCTGAGTATTCTCTCACATTCTGGGGTTCAGGGCATTACGGCAACATCTCACAAAAAACACATAAAACTTTAAGAAAAACGCTCACATGGCAGTGAATGCTTTTAAGTCCCACATTTTTGAGATGAGCCAAAGGCAATATCCAGAGCCAGATCTCAAAAATGTCCAAGAGGAAGCTCAGTCGGGAAACAGAGGAAAGGCTTTGATGGAGGTGTGGCTTCTGCCTTTTAGCAGTCCATACCCCCAAAGAGACAAAGGATACTATCTTACATCACACTTTCTAGTAAAGGAGAGTCTAAAGATGCCCCCACAGAACCGAAGGATGTGATTTGGTTCACATGCTCAACTCAAGTCAGATGTCCCTCCAGCCCCACTCCTGTCTGTTCCTATAGGAGAGCACGCCCTCCAAAATGAGATTCTAGCCACAGACCGAGGTGCAAGAATTATAATGTACACATAAGGGATTGGCTAGAAGGGTCATATTATTTGAATACTCCGCACATGGCCATCAAGTCAGTTGGCCCATGGTGGATGGATGTGTGACGTGTGTGAGAATAGAACTGAGTTCCATGGGTGAGTTTGGCGGTAACTTGCAGGTCTTCCTTCCAGGGCACCTTTGGGTGGTACTGTGCCCCCAAGCTGTAGGCTAGCAACCGATACAATCCACACAGAGACATTATTTCTCCCTTTCAAGCCTGAAAAGGGAGCATTTTCAAAGGTTCTTTTGGCTTCAAGCTTCCTACTGACCTCTGTGTTTCTCATCATAGCAGATTGAAATATATAATTAATGTTGATGAGCACAGGTATTTTTTCTAATTTTATTGTAGCAACACATACATACAACAAAAATTGTCATCCCAATTAATTTGAAGTATACCATTCAGTAGCGTTAACGTTATTCATAACTCAATCATCACCACTACCTTTTGTCCAAAACCTTCTCATCCCTCCAAAACAGAAATTGCATACCCAGTGAGCACTAAGTCTCCATTCCCCTGTCCCCCAGCCCCCAGACAATTCTAATCTACTTTCTGTCTCTTTGCATTGGCCTGCGCTAGCTCTTTCTTAAAGGAACCCTGGTGATGGAGCGGACAGAGATCTGAAAGGCCAGAGCTTCAGAGATCTGAAACCACCAGCCACTCCACTAAAGCATAACACGGTTTTTTCTATGCCCATGAGTGACAGTCTCAGACCCACACAGGCAGTTCAACCCTGCCCTTTAGGGTCGCTGTGAGTCAGAATTGACCGAATGGCAGTGAGCTTTGGTTTTTTTGGATTAGGTCTTTTATATAAATGGGAACATACAGTATTTGTCCTTTTATATCTGGCTTATTCCACTCTGCATAGTATGTTCGAAGTTCATCTATTGATCTCATGTCTCAGAACTTCATTTCTTTTTCCGGCTAAATAATATTCCATTGTGTGGCTATAGCACGTTGTTGTCTATCTACTCATTCGCTGATGGAATAATGGAAGTTCCCATTATTTTGCTGTTATAAATAATAAGCCAAACAACATTAGTATACTGATCAATTTATTCCACTTTTAATGTGGTTATCGGTTAAGAATATTGTTGCTATTTATGTTTTATTAATATTGTGTACATAGTCTTTATAATGTTTTGTAGTGTCAGTAACCGTCACTGGCTTTCCTGGTGTCAGAGCACCTCAGATAACATATCCGGCTCAGCTGTCCAGAGACGTGCTGGGGTGGAAACCTAAAGCAGAGAGGAAGATACTTGCCGAGAGTGCAGCTTATCAAGACCAGGGCACTGCCTGAGGGGCCGTGCAGGACCTTCTCGGCTTTGGGTCATAGAAAACCGAACTCAAGCTAGCTTTAATAATGAAGTGATGTATTTCCTCTCGAAACTGAGAAGTAAAAAGAGAAAGTAAACTTCAGATGAAGCTTCATTCAAGGTCACCTAAAACCAGTATCTTTCTATCACTGCTCTGCTTCCTGTGAGCTAAGTGCCTTCCTTCCAGGTATGACCAGCATGTGGTTGGCAAGCTGGCTGCCCCGGTGATGGAGCTAAAGTCCTCTTTGTCCAGCAAGAAAGTCTTGACAGTTGCTTCTTCAGACTCGTTGGCTGGGTTAAGGACCCCTAGCAAAGGTTTCCTTCTATCCTTTGGCTGCAGAATCTACCTGCTCCAAGTTCTATGGTCTGGGGCAGTGGTGTGATACTGGCTTACATCAGCTCGGTCCCACCCACCCCTGGAGCCTGCAGGTAGCATCACTTGGTGTTCGTCCGGGTAGACTAGAGAAACAAATCCATAGACACTCATCTATGTATAAGAGAGAGCTTTATATACAAGAACAATTGAATATTGAGAAGACAACCCAGCCCAGTCCAGATCAAGTCCATACGTCTGATGTTAGCCCTTATGTGTGATACCAACCGCTAAACTCCTCTTCAGACTCATGAAACACAAGCAATGATGCCAAATGCAGGAAGATCACAGGCCAGTGTGTGGGAAGTCTTGTGGAACCAGTGGTGTTGTAAGCATCTCAGCACTGGCTAGGGTCTCCGCGTGGCTGCTCCAGCTCAGGCCACTAGTGTAGTTCCATGTGGCTTGTCTGTTGAGTGTCTCTCAGGGAGTCAGCAGAGAGAGAGAGCATGGCTCCTGCCTCCAAAGAGGAAATACAGGAGTTCCCAGAATCCTCAGGAGAAGGCCATGCCCACATTGAGGCCTCGTTGGCTATATCTTGATTGACAGGCTAGACTCCACCCCTACACACTTAATCCTCAAATTGACCCCAGATTATGTAACTACCATAGTCCACCCTTGTCAATTCGACACTTTCACAGAACTCTATAGGCATATATAATTTTCAAACAAATAGTAATAAATCCTGTCTGTACCTATTAGGATAAAATTAAGATGCATGCAATTAAAAAATGTGCCACCCTCATTTAAACATAGCATTCTATAAGTGAACAACACAACAATATTCTATAGCTAACTTCTGCAGTTAAGTAACACCTACACCTTAATCCTATAATCCTATGACTATATTCCCCGACCTCTGAACGTTTGTAAACCAAACACTTCATGCCATTAACCCTCCAATTTTGGGTATCCAAATTCTATTCTTCCCACTTACATTAACCCAGTGATCTGAGGAGACAATTATATTCTTTGACGTGAAGAATCTTCTTTCCAGTTGGAACCTTGCGAAGTCTGCATCCATAAGCAAAGTCAAATCAGGACAGGCTGTCCATAAAGTCTGCAGCAATATGCACCAGTCCACAGGTTCAAAAATCTTTCCATGTGGCCAGGTTCTGGTCCACGCAAGGTGGGCTCCCTCAGCCTCACCAGGGTGCCCATTCACAACAAGCCTAGCCCCTTGTGCTATGTCATGACCATCAGAGCAGTCAACCTGACCTAGTCTTCTCCTCTAGTTCCTGTAAATGTCCACAGATATCAGTGGCCAGACTCAACCTGTCTCTTTATTGCTGTATTTCTCCCACTTCCACTCCACAAGTGGATCCAGGTGGTCACCTAGCAAGCATCTCAGCCTACCACAGGCATCCTTTAACGTTCAGCCCTAGAGAGGAGTTTTCTTCATGGTTCCAGATTTGTTCCAACTTCTGACCAAAACCAGTAATTCAAGATTCAAAAATCCAAAGGGTTCCTTTTTTCCTTCAATCTGTCCATCTTTCCTGCTAGGCAGGTCTCTTGGAATGCAAATGTCCTGAGTACTCCAAAAGGACAGGTGGGGCTAATCTTTTCAGAGCCTTCTTTGCAGGCGTGTCCTAACCCATTTAAAGATTCATATTTTAATGGCTCAAAATAAGTGGATTTACAAGCTCTCGATTTTCATACCCAATAAACATTTCTATCAATCCTTATATCAACAAGAATAAGGAGGAGAAATCAATATGAACAATCCCTAAAAGCATCAAGTTCAATCCTTATTTAGTTTATCTAAATCCTTGTCAAAACTATTCTATTGATACAAATTATTAGATTAGGTCTCTGAGAGCATCAAGCCATGTCCAGTCTTTCTGTCACCCATTTTGACCTTCTGTCAATCATTTTCCCAAAGAAGCATGGTTTCTGAGAAATGTGAGAGGTGATTTCTACCCCTGAGCTCAAAATATACAAGAACAACATTCATTTTTGCCATTTCACACAGGAATAACCAAAGATGACAACCAAACAAAATACTCAAAACTTTAACTTCTGGTAGTCTTTATAGGAAACAGCCCAGTAAATCTGACTCTGGCTAGCCAAAGAAGAAACACTACGATGCAGACCAGGTCACACAAACATCTACTCTCCATCTTTATGATTTGTCTCTCTGACCTGCTATGACAGGGAATGCAGAATATTTTTCGTAGAAGAGTAGGCTATAAAAGTGGGTGATATAAAGGTTAAAGCACTTGACTGCTCACTGGAAGATGGTGGGTTTGAGTCCACCCAGAACAGCTGTGGATAAAAAAATTTGGTAAAGTACTCCTGAAAACTTAGTCCTTGAAACCTGTGTGGGAAAAGCAAACACGTGGGGCTAGCAACTCAGCAGCAACTGGTGTGGTTGATGAGGGAGAAGAAGGAATGGGGAAAAGACAATCACCTTGTCTCTTTTACTTACCATATATACTTGAGCATAAACAGACCCGAATATCAGCGGAGGCACCTAATTTTACCATGAAAACTGCATTAAAAATGTGCTGAAGAACTCGGCTTATACACGAATATATACGGTACTTACTTATCACCTACTTGGATATGAATTAATTTAAAAGTTAAGGGTAGATTTTTCTTTTTGCCCCTATTCCATTTTCCCTTTCTTTTCTCCTACATTATCAGCTAGACAACTGCTCATTAAGTATGTGCTGCGACTCCAATTTTCTCAGGAACTAGTTCATTTCTAGTTTATAATTAGTTCAGTCCAATCCTACAGCCACCTTCATTAGTTTTCTTTACTGGTTAGCCAACACACCACAAGCTAACTTTACTGGTTAGCCAACGCACCACAAGCTAACTTTACTGGTTAGCCAACGCACCACAAGCTAACTTTACTGGTTAGCTAATGCACCATAAGCTGACGCACATTATTTTGGGGGCTGAGAGCTCTTCGTAATTTTACCTTCTCTTCCAAATAACCACCAGTGCTGATCTTAATTCTCCAAATGAACAGTTATCAAGTGCTCAACTGCTAAAAAAAAATATCAGGGGAGACGCCAGGCAGTGTAAGATAAGATAAAATAATTATTTATAAACTATTAAGGGACCAGGGGGGAGGGGGGAGCGGGGAGGGAGAGGGAGGGGAAAAAAGGAAACCGAGCTGATTCCAGCAACCCAACTGGATGGCGAATTTTGAGAATGACGAGTGCAACAATTGTATAAGGGTGCTTTGCTCAATTGATGTATATGTATGGATTGTGATAAGAGTTGTATGAGCCCCAATAAAAAGATTTATTAATAATATAAAAAAATAAAAAAATAATAAAAAACCTGTTTAAAACAAAACAAAAAAATACAATTCCAGACAACAACAACAAAAAGAAAATATCGGTTGTTCAAACCACTCCGTGACTCCTGGGAGAAAAGTCTTGGTGGTCTGCTTCCATGAAGATCACAGGCTGGAAATCCCTGTGGGGCCACTTTGTCACATGGGGTGGCTGTGGATCAGATACCTCCAACAATAATAACTATTTCCTTTGATTTTAATGCTCAAATAGTCTCCTCACAATATTCTCCATGATTTCAGTCAGGGTACTCTGTCCCTGGCACTGTGTCAGTATTTATGAGACAGATCAATTTTATTCTGTTAACCTTAAAAAAAAAAATCTTTCTTATCCTGCTTTAATAATTATCTGCATGTGACCTGTCTTGCTTCTCCTCTATTCCTGACTTCCTACTGCTTAACCCCTGACCTGCAGGATTATTTTCAATCAAATTTTAGAGATTATATCACTTTATCCTGAAATACATATACATTTTTAGGGAATACAACGTTTTTAAAGAACACAGCCCAAAGAACATCATTATATATTGAAAACAATTTTTTAACAAACCCTTAGATGCAATCTAATCCACAGTGTTCCAAATGGATGAGGTTTTTATATTTGTTTAAAGGCAGCTTTGCACCATACTCTCGATTAGATGATCTTTGATGGAGCGATGAGCATCATGTGCACAGGAGATTCGAAAAGCTACAATTTAAAGAAGCCCTCGACTCTGTGGGTTGCATGCAAATTGCCCTCCCAAATCAGAACATGCTGGGTGGCTTGTTTCTAGAAAATGTCAGGACCCAAGTCTAGTTTGAATCAAGCATTAGGAAGAACTGCAGCACCTGTGTTTAGCTGAAAACCGGGGGGAAAGGATTGAAGTCCGTGGGGCACAGTACAGATGACGAAAAGGGTGGGAGACTGAGCCTGCTGAGTGGATGAAGAGGGATCTGATTTGTGTGGTCAAGTAGGGAGCAGTCAGAGTCCTTAAATGAGCCGAAAACTGATGAGCCTTTTTCTGTGAGAAGATACACAGAATGCAAAGAAGCTGGGGAGAGAAAGATAATTCGTGTGAGATGTTAGGTGGTTGAAACACTGGTTAGGGAGCCAGCTTCGCTACAGCCCGGCAGAGTGGCCTTGGACGAACAGCTTAGCCACCCTGAAAGCTCATTTTTCTTATCTGTAAACATGTGCTATGAACTCCAGCTCTTACATATCACACGGGGACTCTTCCAAGATCAATTGTCAGACTATCAGGAGTCCTTTGTAATTTACAAGGCACAATGGCAACAACAAAGCTGCCTGGTATCCGTGCAGCGCTTGATAGTCCGTGAATTGCTTCCAGCTTCATCACCCGTTTTGGCTCCTCCTATCCAAAGAAGTATGTCTTCGGATGCCCACTTACAGATGAGAAAACTCAGGGCTCAAGAGTTGTGATTTTCCACAGGCACAACCAAGTTATGATTGGAAAATATTACTATTCCTGTATGATTAAACTACAGCAAACGAACCGAAAACCCCGATGGGATCGAAAGATATTGACGCATCTTGGGATGGTCTTGGAAACTTTCAACAGTGGGAAAGAGTAACAGACCATAAAGTGCCTTCAGGAAAGTCTATCCAGATAGACGTCCCAATTGAAGGGGTTTCTATGGCTCTCGGTGAAAACTAAACCCCACAGGTCTTATCCTGAGCTCTCCTGGAGCAGATAATTTGCATGGTCTTTACAGTGACATAACAGGGACAGACAAGGTTAAAGGAATCCCTGGGGAACCATGTTTGCTCACTCTGTTGTCTAAGACTAGGTACAAATTCCTCAGTGTGAGACGTGTCTATAAATACCATGAAAACTGAATTTAAAACTCATTAATTAGGGATGGCTGGGCATCTCCTGAAGTGTCAACATTGCTGTTGTACATGGTGGCCTTTCATCATGTCTGATCTAATTTAAGTACGATTTAAAATTTAAATAAACTAATATCATTGTCATCCTGTTCCTTAAAACGATACCCGTGATTCTCATTTGGCCTTGCTAATATATGTGATACGAAGTCAACTAGTCTTCACAGAACTAAAACCTCACTATTTGCATTTAAACAACAGTTCTTTTGACCAAAATTATATATGAGAAAAGAATGAAGCGACCCTGTAGCCAGGAGATAATAGCTACTTGTAAGATAAAAATTACCTTTTATTCTTGTTTTTCTTCCAAGGGGTATAATTGACCTCCTAATACTAAATTTACAAATACATATTTTATATCTATGAATATACTCATTCATACTAAGAACTTTCCGGAAGAAACTTTCCCTGTGCTTGAAGAGGTAGGGCACATGGAACTTCTTGAGTAATTGACTCTTGGCTCCTTTGCACTCTATGACCTGCAAGAGCAAAAGTGATGTTAATGTGACGCCTGACTGTCTGCAATGGGCCTGCCTGCCTGGTGGTGACTTGGGATAATGGAGGAGCCTTTAGTTAAAGTCTTCCGTCCCCATGCGGAACTTTGTGATTTCACACTTTATAATGCACGAGTATTACTTTAAAATGCATTAAACTTCTAAAGATAGCAAATAGCCTTTGGGGTAATGCATTTTAAATAGGCTCTGAATTCAGAATTTTTAAAAATGTTCATTTTGTAGACATTGTAATAGCTTTTATACCATCTCGCACCCTGTTGATACGCCCCTCTCATTTCTTTGGAATGGGCTTTACCTTCTTCAGAACAAGAGCTCTGAACCCGGGCTGCAAACCTGTTTATGTTGCAGTCTGTGCCAGCCTTCCACTCCCCATAACGGGCCCGTTTCTCATCCGTTTTCATTTTCAGAAGTAATCTCACTGTCAGTGGAACTGATTGGGTATTGTTTAATATGGAGAGGTCTTATAAACAGCTTGCCTAGCTAAAAATTGAACAGAGAGAACAAGCCAGCCCCCTCCCCCGCCCCCCACAGGTACATCAAAACTATCTCTTTTATAATCTGCTTTATGAGAGAATACGACAGCACATGCTGTCATAAATCATCACTAATGTTAATATAATACATAGTTTAAGCTCCATGGAAGTATTAGGCTATGCTGTGCTTGTGTCAAAGAATGCTGACATCTAAAGGACAGATAATAAATATTTGAACACTTAGTTCTAAATTTGCATTAAATGTGTATTTCATCCAAATTCAGGAATATACTGCAACCAACTTTAAGGACTTAATTATCCACAAGGATCAAAATTGTTTTGGTAAAGTTGATCTCTCAGTTACAGGTGCTAAGTGGAACTAAATGAGCATGGATTTAATGGATTACTAAATAAAATAATCATCAATTTGGAAAATTGCCACCTACTTCTGAATAAATTCTAGATTCTAATCACCTTATCTGTATTAAGGGTTTCATGAAGAAATACTCTATTTCTTATCATTTGCATATCAATTAGTGAAATTTAAAACAGAACATCATTAATAATGTTATTGAAGTTCGAAATATTTCCAAATCTGGTTCGTTTAGTTTCTGACGAATTAGAGCCCAGAGTATTTTAGGATAAAGAATGAGAATATTTGGAAATGTTGGCTGATTTCTCCTACAAGAAAAGCTTATAGTAACCTAACAAAATAGCTTTGAGGAGTGAGCTGAGAGCCAGTATCGGTACATTTCATCTGCGCGGGGAAATTCCTGATTTCACACCTTAACTGAATGCTTAACTAAAGATGGGCCAGGAGATTCTCCAAAACCTATTTTTTCCCCCACTCTGTCATTATGTTTCAATGGCAAGGCAAGAAATTATAAATACTACATTTAAATTCATGAGAACTAAGTATAAGTACTTTTAAAGCAAATCTGTGATGAGAGAAAAATAGCCAGTGATGCACAGTAGGAAAGACGAAAATAAAGGAGTATCGGGAAGGGAAGGCTTCAAAGTTTCCAGTCGCTCCTGGGTGATGTGTGTGCACAAGCATATACACGGTGCTTGGTTAATACTGAGATTGGTATCTCTTTATGTAAAAGCACAGAGATTGGAGAAAGCTTGAGAGATTTGAAGAAATGCAAGTAAGTCCGGCTTATAAAGCAAAAACTAAACTCAATACGGACTCATAGCGACCCCTGTAAGGGCAGGTTAGGTCAGTCCCCATGGAGTTTCTGAGACTGGGACTGTTTCCAGGAGTTGAAAGCCTTGTCTTTCTCCTGCAGAGCTTCTGGTGGTTTCGAACTGCCAACCTTGTAGATCGCAGTCCAACGACCATCAGGGCCGTTGTGGAGAAGAGAGGAGAGGGCTGGATGAGGGAGTGAAGGCACCGTCGATGGAAGGGCTTTGTGAATTGCGATTGAGTTCTCTGCCCTGTGTCCTATCATTGGAGAGCCATGCCTGACGTTGAGGAAGGGGGTGGCTGATTGCATAATGCTGTTAATTGTTATGGAACGCCTCCTACTTTATGCTCAACCCTGTCTGACTCCGTCACTCGTTGTTCTTTCTGTGTTATAAAGTGCTTTTATTTGGCCCTGCTAAGTGCTTCTAAGTAAACTGATTCCAAATCCTACAGCGGCTTGCCAGGTGGATCTTAGTTTTCAGCCGATGGACAGAGAGAGTCAGTGCTGTGGCCAGCTCCCCATAGCCGGTGGATGGCTGACTCAGAATTACCTCATGGGCCCCTTTTCTCCAAAACGTACACCCTTGACATTAGGTGAGATTGTCATTCTTGTATTGTAAAAGTCATTCTTGTGTCCTCCCCTATTGTGTCGTGGGTGAGGACAGGTCAGCCTCTGCCGTCTTAGAGATTTTCTGAGGTGTCTCTGCTTAGGGCCAGAATGCGCCTGAACAAATATGCAGAGACTGGGCAGATGGTGCAGGACCAGACAACACTCTGTTGTCCATCAAAGGTTGGCTATGTGTCCCAAAGGCACCCAACATCAACAAGGCACTGGGAAGTCCGGTGGGGGAAGCAGTGGAGGATGGAGCAGGCAGTGAGGGGTAGAGCAATTTCCCATCTAGCATTTTTTTATTACTGCCTAGTATTGATAAATTCAAAATATGGTCTGGACCTCATTGATAAGTCAATCTCTTTTGAACAGAGCTGTATTATGCCTTTCATGGGTTCAGGGCATTTTTTCCACTCAAGGACCACCCCCTTCCTTCCTAAAAAGAATATTAAAAGACACATAGAATAATCACACTGGTGTAAAAAACAAATCTAATGAAGGTGGGATTAGTAAACAAGAGTACAACAAAAAGTTTGTGGATAGATGGAGTTGAAAGAATGGACTATTTTCAATAAAAATATTATTATATTTATGTTTTCCTCCTAACTTTAACAGATTGAAATGAAAACCCTGCCATAAATCATTGGAAGCGCCATGGGCTCTTGTGTGGCGGGTGCCTCAGCCCTGCGGAAGGCTAGCGGGTTGCCCACCCCCATAGTGAAGAAATGCCAAAGGAAGATCAGAGGTGTCGCCCTTTGGCATGTAGGTAGAAGCTGACCCCTGAGTATCTTCTACCCATGGGAGAAGCAGCGCTATTTCCTCCTCCTCTTCCTCTCCCACCTTCCCCTTCTCCTCCTCTAACTTCCAATTATGGTGAAAAAAATATGTATAGCAAAGTATTTGCCAATTCCATGATTTTATATATGTATATTGTAGTGACGTGTTCTTCATGTAGTTGCACCAAGCATTACCACTACTATGTTCCAAATTATTTCACCGCCATCAGTGGAGGCTGACTGGCACCCAACCTACTGATTACCTAGTCCCCTCCGCCCGCCCCCGGCAGCCACTCATAATCTTGCATCTCATAGCAGTGTCGATACACCTGGTGCACATAAGTGGTTTCATACAACACTTTAAAAGTCTGGACAGTCAGGATCCACTCCTTATCCTTATCAGCTCCACCAAACTCAAAGCAAAATAAAACAAAACCACTTCCATGTGCTGCAGAGCCAGAGTTAAACTGCCCAGTAGGATTTCCAGCAAGACTCTAAACTGGTCTTTTATACTTGAAAGCCCATGGGGAATTTGCATTACCACCCCAGGTCTAGGAATCAGAACCTACAATATAACAAGATGTATACGTAGGAATCTACTGGTGATCTTGTTGAACTGTAGATTTTGGTTCGGTATATCTGGGGCATAAAGGACAATTCTTAGCAGGGGAAAATTCTTAACCGGAATGAGCTGGTTTCCAAGACTGCAGAACTTCACAGAAGCAGACTGCCACATCTTTCTCCCCTGGAGGGGTGCAGTGTTTGGAGCCGGACATTTTCATCAGCAGCTGACCATGTAACCACTGTGCCACATGCGCTCCATCCGTGGGAGCCCGCCCCGAAACACGCATGAAAGCCAGACCTGCAGGAGCCACGGCCACCAACTCCGCCAGTAATACTGTAAGGACCAAGGAAGCACCCTACACTTGGAATGAAGCAGAGTCCACAGTACTAAATCAGACTGTAGAGTGGTTTGGGGTTTATACTCAAATGGAGAGATAGAAAGGAATATATATATATATATATATATATATATATATATATATATATATATATATATATATATATATATATATATATATATATATATATATATTTCAAAAATGTCTTGCAGGCCCTTAACATCCCAAGCCTTGTGCAGCCGCCTAACATAGATGCAACAACAGAGATGCTGATGTTGCCTTTAAGGGGTTTTGCTCTATTAGTATCGAGGTTATCTTGTGGACTGCCATGCAGTTAGCAACAGTGGGTGAGTTTAATGGACAGAAATCTAACCTAGGGTCCTGGCTCAGAGGGATGGCTCTTTCTGTCTGCTTGGGGGGGCGGGGAGGGCAGGGGAGAACAATTGCCGTGGCTTCTCTGGCATTCTTGGCAATCCTTACAGATTTCTAAGTAGCATCTGTCCTCCTACGGCCCCATGTGCTCCTCTGTGTCTAACCGGTTCTTTTTATATCTCAAAATTAATCAGTTAAAGAAAATGCTTTAAACTGATATGCAGCCCACCGGAGTTCAACCCATAATGACCCTGTAGGAATAAGTAGAATCACCTCATAAGGTTTTCAAGGCCGTGATCTTGACAAAAGACTGTCACAACTACTCCTACAGAAGGGCTGGCTAGTTTGAACCTCAGGCCTTTCGGTTAGTCACTGAGTGCTTTAACCACTGTGCCACCTGGGCTCCTTAACAAAGACAATCCTCTTCCAAATGTGTGGGGGGAGGTCAGATGCTTACACATCCTCCCTGAAGGCAATCACTGCCAGACTGCTGTCTCGCCCCAACACAGGGGTGGGCCTGCTCCCTGCTGCTGGGAATAGTGGATTACTTCTCCCTGAGGCCTGTGACCATTAGCTTGGTTCCTGTAGGTGGAATTCACACCCTACTGATAAGGGTCTCTATCAGTTGAACCAGGGAACAGGCCAAACCAGCTCTGTGACATCCAAAGTTAGGCTGCCATCCTGAATCTAGGATCTGCCCATCTTGCCACAGCATACCCCAATCCCTCCTCTTCCTATTGTGTGGATACCCCTACATCACCCCCTCCCATTACTGCACTACCTATAGCACAGCCCCTTCCTGTGAGGTGGGTCCTCACCTGCAATTAGGCGGCTTGCATGTCCCCCGAGAATATATAAGCCTTGGTCAGCATTAAAGACTCTCTCTCCCCTTCTATGTGGACCAGGCTACTATGAAATGTGTCTGACTCCATTTATTTCAATATTTCTCTTCTATCTCTCATGCTCTCTGACTTTACTATGATCTTTACTTATTATCACTGTACAATTGTGCCTACCAGACCCATAATGTTGTGCTAGGGACTGGCTTCCCCTGGCACAAATGGGATTAGAGCCACTGGTATAGGAAGGAAGTAGGCTAGCAGCACATATTTGAGGGGATGCTATTCAATTCATAATAACTTGGGAAAACAAACTTCAATTAAATTGTTATACAATTATAATTTTGCCTTCCCTGTCCCAAGATGTAATCAAGACTAGGTTTTTAGCAAACATTACTACAGGGTCGGAGGTAACTTTTAAAGGAAAACAGACGTTCAGAATAAGATGCCTCTCTCGATGCTGTTAGGGAAATTCCCCAAGTCTCATTTGTCTTGGCAATAACATTTCTGAGAGTAAAATGCCTCAGTCTCTGAATTGGAACATAGGATGAGATCCCAAGTCAATCTGAATAGGAACAAGGTAGGGAAAGAACTTCGAACACTTTGAAATACCCTGCAGATCGCAGTTCTGGAGAAAGGCTTTTTTCAAAATGCTATGACTTTAGACCACACTAACAGATTCAATACTATGTCTAGGGAGCCCTAGTGATGTAATGGTGAGGACCGCTAACCGCAAGATTATCAGTTCAAAGCCACTCATTGCTCCCTGGGAGAAAGATGAGGCTTTCTACTCCCACAAAGAGCTACAGTATCACAAGGATCTACGTGTGACCTCCTCCCTGGAGGACGGACAACAGAAAAGGGGGTGAAGAGAGATGCCGGATAGGACAAGATATGACAAAATAATAATTTATAAATTATCAAGGGCTCATGAGGGAGAGGGGAGTGGGGAGGGAGGGGAAAAAAGTGGACCTGATGCAAAGAGCTTAAGTGGAGAGCAAATGCTTTGAAAATGATTAGGGCAAAGAAGGTACAGATGTGCTTTATACAACTGATGTATGTATGGATTGTGATAACAGTTGTATGAGTCCCTAATAAAATGTTTAAAAAATGAAAAAGAGCTACAGTATCAGCAACCCACAGGGCAGTTTTACCCTGCCCTAGAGGGTCTCCATGAATCTGAAATCCACTGGCTGGCAGTGAGTTGAGACAGTGTTCAGATTATCTGATTATACAACGTATTCTATACAAGAGATGGAGAAAGACGACGTTCAATTGTTTGCACACTAGAACAAGCAGCGTAGCCTCCCAATATCAAAAGGATGGTTGGTGTGCAGCTGACGAGTGCTTAGCAGGAAGGAAGGAAGCATGTGTTGGTGTTGTTGGCTGCCAGTCACTCCTGAGAGGGTGATCCCGCATGGTATCGCAAAGAACCATTCCCTAGGTCTTCCTGGCTGCATTGTTTATGACAAAGACACAGATCTGTTGGAGATGACGTACAGCCAGAATGCTCCTTGGAAGCAGGAATGGCGGGACTTCATCTGATTTGCTTTGGACATGTTCTCAGGAGAGACCAGCCCCTGGAGAAGGACATCATGCTTGGTAAAGCAGAGGGGCAGCAAAGAAAGTGGAAAGCCCTCAGGGAGATGGATCGACACAGTGGCAATGAACTCAGTTATCAGAACAAGTGAGAGGAAGGTGCAGGACGGAGCACTGTTTCACTCTGTTGTTCAGCGGGTCCCCCTGAATGAGAACTGACTCAACAGGACCTCACCACAATGACGGTCTTTGTGAAAACAAATCACCAGGCCTTTTCCCTGGGATCCTGAGTGAATTCAGCCTTTGTGCTAGCAGCCAATCACAAATGTGCCCCTCAGTGCATGGAAAATATATAGCTCTACGTATAAATAGATGCAAAGAGGTTAAAGACATGCTGACTCATTTACAAAAATATTCTCTAGGAAAATTTGAAAAGGTGGGCCCAAAGGAAAGCCAACTCCTAATGTCCATGAGTAGTAAGCCCTTGGGCAGGACTCTTGATTAGGTTTTGGGTCAGATGTGCCCTCTTGGGTGAGACCCAAAGAGCACATCTCCCAGGGAATGCAGGGCTGGAGGAGCCTTGTTTGCGGAGCGCACTTTGATGTGGCAGGAGACTCCTGTTTGAGCCTCTTCCCACATTCTCAGTTCCAGCAAAAATGAAGAATGGCGCTCTCACTTCAGCGGAGGGGGACTGGCTAAGAAGTGGAGACTTCAAGTTGAGCAGGCAGTTCCTCTAGGGATGAATTTACACAGTTGCTGCTTCAAGTTACTTTGTGGCATAGAATTGATTAAAAGAGCCCTCCTTTGGCGCCACTGCTGTTCCAGGCAAAAGAAGGAAATGCTAATTTCTCGAAACCCGGGTTGCTGCGCCCACAAGAACAGGAAATAATGAGTCCTCTGACAAAAAACACAGACAAATACATGACCCGCCACCAGAAAGCAGTAACAGGCAAACAATAGCAACAGCAATTACTGGAAAATCCTAGCCTCCCTTTCCAATACCTGGGAAGAGAAGGCAAAATGCAGCCTGGGTTCTTTGGATGAAAATCAAGCCCTCATGCTTGATGGCTTCCACCTTCTTTCATTGAAATGGCCCCACGTTAACTTGGGCACGCTGCATTTATTCATGCCAATAAGTCAGTCTCTGAAGAATGCCGTGGGGACTGAACCGGTGGGTTGAGTGATGGGTTTGTGAGGTGGCTGCCGGCTGCCCGGAGGTCTGAGTCGAGTGACAGTCGGGTGCTGGCCATTGGGGAAAGATTCTGATTGTGAGTGATACTGAGAGAGAGATTAAGTCTGTTTCGAAAGTTAGCCAGAAGGTGTAGAAATTGAAAAGGGAATGTAGTTAATTCCTTTGGGGCACTTTCTTTCCCCCCCTAAGTATTAACTCTTTGCTAACTTCAAATTCCAACAGAACTTTCGTGTTTCCCGATAGAGAGACTGATTTGAACCCAGTGAAAAATGCCCTTCTAGGAACTGCCAAAGTGTTTGCAGAGGCAACAGAGAGTGGGAATGAAGCCAGGAGAGTTCTTGGGAAATTGAATTTGCTCAGGTAGATTAATCATCGAGTTTAATCGGGGCTGTTCTGTGAGGAGTTTGAGAGGAGAGAGTGGGAAAGAGAGGGGCTTACAAGCTTTCTATGGGATTGCATTGTTTTTCTCGAGTCTAGGTCAAGACCAGAAAGAGACACAGCTAGAACAGACTTCCTGAAGAAATTGGCTTTGGGGATGTTTGTGTATTCCATTATGAAAATGGATGTGTCATTTTAACGTAGCCAAGTGTTGTTATCTCTGGTTCTTTCCACCTGAATGTGGTGGGGTTGGAAGAGACCAGAGTGTACAACTTTTCAACCTCTGTGGTCATAGGGATCTGGGACATTTGAAAGCACAATTGCTTCATACATTCCAATTAAATGACGGTAACTATGGGCAAGTGGAAAATTCCGAAGTATCTTCACAATAAAATGCATTTATTTATTTATTGTGAAGATATTTCGGAATTTTCCACTTGCGGTACACTTTAGTCAGGATGACTTTGAGCACCTTCAGAACCTAACTTGTTATTGTCTCTGAAGTCCTAAGGCACGGTGTTCCTTGGTGGCTTGCATGGTTAAGTGTTGGACTACTAGCCAAGTGATGGGCAGTTTGAATCCACCCACAGGTGCCCTCGAAGTAAGGGCTGGCAGTGGCCTTCACTAGGCACAGCCACAATAGCCCTGCGGGGCACTTTTACTGGGAAAGCCAGGACAGTCCATGAGTCCTCATCGACTTGACCACCATTGGCTGGATGTGATCCCTTGCTCACACATTTGCTTCCATGGCATTTGGCTCAGAGCAGGTTCTCAGACAGAATTTATGGGGTACATTTTATTTATTTTGGGGAGCGCAGGAGTACATGTGAAAAGAGGAAGGTCATCAGTGTGCTTCAAGTACCCTCTTCTTCACCAAAAAGTAAGAGATTGGGGGGAAAAGCGATCTCACTCATCGCCCCCAGCAACATCTTCCTCATCCCTCCCACGCCCATCCCCTTCATCGCTCCCACACCCATCCCTCCCACACCCAACCCCTTCATCACTCCTAGAACTATCTCCCTCCTCATTGCCACACCCATCCCCTTCACTCCCACATCCATCCCCTTAATCATTTCCACACCCATCCCCTTCTTCACTCCCACACCCATCCCCTTCATCACTCCTAGAACTATCTCCCTCCTCACTGCCACACCCATCCCCTTCACTCCCACACCTATTCCCTTCACCACTTCCACACCCATCCCCTTCATCACTCCTAGAACTATCTCCCTCCTCACTGCCACACCCATCCCCTTCACTCCCACACCTATTCCCTTCATCACTTCCACACCCATCCCCTTCACTCCTACACCCATCCCCTTCATCGCTCCCACACCCATCCCCTTCATCACTTCCACACCCATCCCCTTCACTCCTACACCCATCCCCTTCATCGTTCCCACACCCATCCCTCCCACACCCAACCCCTTCATCACTCCTAGAACTATCTCCCTCCTCATTGCCACACCCATCCCCTTCATTCCCACATCCATCCCCTTAATCACTTCCACACCCATCCCCTTCTTCACTCCCACACCCATCCCCTTCATCACTCCTAGAACTATCTCCCTCCTCACTGCCACACCCATACCCTTCACTCCCACACCTATTCCCTTCACCACTTCCACACCCATCCCCTTCATCACTTCCACACCCATCTCCTTCATCACACACACATCCATCCCTCCCACAACCATCCCATTCATCCCTTCCACACCCATCTCCTTCATCACACACACATCCATCCCTCCCACAACCATCCCATTCATCCCTTCCACACCCATCCCCTTCATCACGCCCACACCCATCCCCTTCACTCCCACACACATCCCCTTCATCACTCCCACACCCATCTCCTTCATCACACACACACCCATCCCTTCCACAACCATCCCCTTCATCACTTCCACACCCATTCCCTTCATCACTCCTACACCCATCCCCTTCATCACTTCCACACCCATCTCCTTCATCACACACACATCCATCCCTCCCACAACCATCCCATTCATCCCTTCCACACCCATCCCCTTCATCACACCCATCCCCTTCACTCCCACACACATCCCCTTCATCACTCCCACACCCATCCCCTTCTCCACTCCCACACCCATCCCCTTTATCACTCCCACACCCATCCCCTTCTCCACTCCTACACCCATCCCCTTCATCACTTCCACACCCATCTCCTTCATCACACACACATCCATCCCTCCCACAACCATCCCATTCATCCCTTCCATACCCATCCCCTTCATCACTTCCACACCCATCCCCTTCATCGCTCCCACACCCATCCCCTTCATCACTTCCACACCCATCCCCTTCACTCCTACACCCATCCCCTTCACCGCTCCCACACCCATCCCCTTCATCACTTCCACACCCATCCCCTTCACTCCTACACCCATCCCCTTCATCGCTCCCACACCCATCCCCTTCATCGCTCCCACACCCATCCCCTTCATCGCTCCCACACCCATCCCCTTCATCACTCCCACACCCATCACCTTCATCACTCTCAGAATCGTGCAAGCACAAATTCCTGTAGGAGAAGCTCCATGGAGAAAGTGTATCAAATGTACAGATGTGACCTGTGTCCAGTGATGAATTGAGGAGCAGATGGGAATTGTTGCTTCCTGCTGGAGGCGAGGTCATTTAGGTGGACAGTGTGTGAAGACAGTGAGCCCTTGGCTATATTACCTTTCATACCTGCAGCAGCTGCTGCCCTTGATGGAAAAATCTTTGTATAACTGTCGTTTTTTAGAATCCACCTCTAATCTATGAGGAGGGCAGCCGCATCCGAGCTGCCATCGAAATCCTTTCCCACGTCAAGATGAACATTTCATTGGTTCTTTCTCTCCTCTTTGCTACTTCACAGCAGTCCCACCTGGCCAATGCTTATATTCTTTATGTTACTCTGTTCCTCTACCTCTAAAACTGATTTAACAATGCATTGTGTCCATGGTAACGTATAAAGATAGCAAGACAGCGCTGGCGACATACTGTCAGCCACTCTCAAGGATGGCATCGGCAAACGGAGACCCACAGACTACATTTGCCCGCTGCTCTTGGTGGATAAAGTTTTACTGAATCACAGCCCTGTCCATGCCTGGACATGCTGTCCGTCTATGACTGGAAGTTCATACTTCCACAGTCAGGTTGAATCGTTGTTACCGAGAGCACCCGGCCCACAAAGCAGCAAATATCTGATATCTGGTTCTTTAAAGGAGATAAAATGGCCAGCCCTTTCCTTAAGACAAGCAATCTTAGTTTTAGCACATAAACAAATAGGTTGCTATACACACGTCGTATACATATAGTATCAAATTGCATGCATTTCCATATGTTTCAATGATATAACATATAGTTCTACAGTGTTCTTTATCAAGATATAAGAGACACCATATCCAGACAACAAGAGTTGGGATCTGTCAAGCTTTCATTAAAGCCAAAGTCACAGCTCCATTCTGGTGAAGAGAGGCACTCACCACTTGAAAGACTGTTGTCAGACCGTTATTCAGTGCTGTGTGCCATATGGTAAAAGCATGAGGGACAAAGCGCAGCTCATGGAGAGAGCATGACCGGGTTCGGGTGTGGACTTGAAACCACGCTAAAGAAAGGCATAAGAAGTCGGACAGTGTAAGACATGACAATCTAATAATGTATAAATTATCAAAGGTTCATGGGGGAGGGGTGGCAGCGAGGGAGGGGAAAATAATGAGGAGCTGATACCAAGGGCTCAAGTAGAAAGTAAATGTTTTGAGAATGATGAGGGAAACAAATGTACAAATGCGCTTGACACAATGGATGGATGGATTGTGATAAGAGTCGTACAAGCCCCCAAGAAAATGATTTTAAAGAAAGAAGGAAAGAAATTAGAAGTTGCTGTTAACCTCAGAGAAGGGGAGACTCAGGAGCCCTGGCACATACCAACTGTGTTCAGAATGCTGAAGGGATCTGTGTTTAGGGCAACTCCTGGTACAAAGGGAACCAAAGAGAAGCACTTGTGGTTATGATGTGCAGAGTTGGGGCCAGTGGTTTTAGGGGCAAGGGCAAATGTTATGGAAATGATTCGGCTTTAAGCAGAGCGGTTGGATTGATAACTTTAAAGATGTCTTCAAATGCTAACAGATGATTTCATGTGGGCTCTTTCCAAATTCTGTGTGGTTCACAAATAACGTGTGCATTGTATGTTTCATAGCATGTAGCTTCCAACACATGATTATGTTTTTAAAATTTTAATAAATCATTTTATTGGGGGCTCTTACAGTTCTTTTAATAACCCATATATCCCTTGTGTCAAGCACATCTGTACATATGTTGTCATAATCCTTTTCAAAACATTTTCTACTGGAGTCCTTGGTATCAGCTCCTCATTTTTTTTCCTTCCTCTCCCACCCTTCCTCCCTCATGAACCCTTGATAAATTATAAATTATTATTATTTTCATATCTTACACTGTCTCTCTTCACCCATGATTCTATTGTCTATCACCTTGGGGCAGAAGGGTGGAGGAGTTATACATTGATCATTGTGATCGGTTCTCCCTTTCTACCCACACCTTGCCCCTGCCCTCATAGTATGCTACACCCATTATTGTTCCTGAGGGTTTATCTCTCCTGGATTCTGTGTTGTGAGCTCTTATCTGTATATTCTCTGGTCTCACGGGATTTGTAAGGTGGAGCTGGGGTCATGATAGTGGGGGGAGGAAGCATTAAAGGACTAGAAGAACATTACCTGTTTTGTCGGTGCTGCACTGCACCCTGGCTGGCCCATCTCTCCCTTGTGACCCTTCTGTGAGGGGATGTCCAATTGTCTACAGATGGGCTTTGGGTCTCAACTCCAGCTCCCCTCATTTGCATCAATATGATTGTCTTGGGTCTTCTGCTGCCTAATATCTGATCCTGTTGACACCTCCTGATCGCTCAGAGAAGAAAGGGACACCTGGTCACCGAAGGCACCCCACAATGCCGAAGCAGGGCACAGCGGTATAGCCTTGCCACTTAGTTTGACGTGGGACAGCACTTGAGAACTGGAGTGGGTGTACCTAAGCAATGGCCCCTCTCACAGCACATCTGCTCTGGCTCAGGTGATGGCAGCTGCAAATTCTGCCCTACAGTCATCTCCGGGGGCAAATACTCGGTGCAGATGGCCCACAGGGGACCCGCTGCTCTCTCACATGACTGCACACTCCCCCAGAGCAAATGCCCTCTCCATTGTTGACTTTCCAGTTTCCTACTTACTACCAAACTTGATCCAAGACTTCTTGACCATGGTTTCTGCCTTTGTTTTACAAGTATGATCAAAAGTACCAATTTTGGACTGTTGAATGAGAGTGGAAGGCACCAAAATTCACTTCTGGAAATATCAGGAGACACTCGAGGCCAGAATTTTCTAAACCAGAATCTGTGGTTTCTGCACATCCAGTGCTCGCCTGCTATTTTCGTGGATGGGCTATTTGTGAGAAGTATTTTCTGAGCTCATTCATCTTGAGGCATGGTATTAGAAATGAAAGGTGGTGATTCTTCTGTTCAATAAATATGAATACCGAGGTCACACGCTAAGGTACACGCTCAGGTACCCACGCTAAGAGGCTTTAAGATGGAGTTCTTTCTGCAGGGGGTGCTCTGAGAACACGCCAGCTGGGATTACTCCCGCTTGACTATTTCTCGCGGAAGTCTACCGCTCCTTTGCCATCTTCTGGACCAAAGTGCTTGCATTTCCCATTGCAGTTGGTACACTCCTCGAGTTGGAATATATTCAGTCATATGACTGAACGCTGTAACCATTTGTCCCATTTGGAGTGGCAAAATTCATGGTAAGTTTTTTGTTTTTTTAGGTCCACATCACAGCAAACAAACAAACAGAACTATGGGTAAAACCCTAATATCCCGCAAAAGTGCATATGTCCTGCTTAAGTAAGTAACTTACAGTTCCATCATAGTATGAGTTTATTAGTTTACCCTACCGATGCACCAGCAGTGGTTTGGTGATAGAACTCCATGTGAGAAATTCAGTTAAAGTCCCTGCCAATGCATCTCTGGCACAGCCACCACCCATGCATGACCCATGGAGACTTGTGTGTAACTGTGAGGTTGAACAGACTTCACGAGAATTTCCAGACTAATGTGGGCTGAGAAGAAAGACCTTATGATTTGCTTCCTCCATGGAAGCATCATGCATGGGATCCCATCGTCCATGGGATCATCATGGGTTAGAGGTTGACACCCAACAGCAATCATATATATATTCCCGAATAAAGAGTGAAGATCTGCAAAGGCAGGCTCGATTCCTACAAGCTAAGCTGGTTCGAGATAAAACAGCACATCTTTTGGTCCCTGGCTTGCACGTGCTGGTTCTTAGAAAAGTTCGTGGCAAGGAAAGTAGATTTAAGCTCATGTACTTTCTGGGTTTTCTGCTCTTCTGTCTGTA
The DNA here is from genome assembly GCF_050624435.1 of Tenrec ecaudatus. Taxonomy (NCBI): domain Eukaryota; kingdom Metazoa; phylum Chordata; class Mammalia; order Afrosoricida; family Tenrecidae; genus Tenrec; species Tenrec ecaudatus. The sequence continues at coordinate 150,368,273 of NC_134540.1, forward strand.
AAAGGGATTTAGGAATTTTCCAATTACTGCAGCAGTGTTTTGAGGATCAGTAAGAACATCATTATGAAGTGCTTGGGATTGCTCTAGAGGAAGAAACCTTAATCTTTCATTATCAGGTTGATGATCAGCTACAGCAATAGTGGGCTCCATTGGCATCGTTGTATGGCTTTTCATTTATGCTAATAGAAAAGGCTATGAGTTACATATGATTGTAGCTCCCTGGAAATAAATGACACGAAATGAATAAATCATGCCCCGTAGGTTTGCGGGCAGGACACAAGATGACTGAATTATGCACTATGTAAAAGAGAGAGCCAGAAAGAAATCAATCTTGGGCTAAGCTTGCGTGATCCATACACGATGATTCTAATGTATGGGTTAGGGACCCTCTTTGCAAGAATTCTCATAACCTAGTTAGGTTGGTAATTAGGACACAGGGAAGGCCAAAAGGGGAAAAAATAAGAATGTTGAACAGCAGCCAAGTGAATTTTAGAATAATGAAGAAATATCAAATAGGGTAAATCAATGGAGTTAAAGGACACAAGGGGGAAATGAAAAAATAGTCAGAGATAAATTAATGTAGGCCCAAGGGTTATTCAAGTAATTTACTATAAATATACTAGGGGAAAAAAGAGACGGAGGTAGGTGAATAAGGAAGTACAAAATTGATCAGACCGTGCTATAAGTAAAAAAATGGCATAAGTAAGGCAAGGCATAGGGTCAAGAAAGATGAAAGAAAGCCTGTAAGGAAAAAAATGTAAAGTGTTACTTTACAGATGAGATGCTTGTTAGCAAAATTTCTGACTCTATCGTTGTTCATCAAAGCATCTTCATAAGTGGTATGGGAGGCAAATTAATTAGCCTCCGTTTCTGGGATGAAAACTGGGCTTTCAGATCTTCCCAAGGTCAGAGACAATGGCAGGTTTGCACCTTTTGTCCACAGTGTTGAGTTCTAAGGGCAGGAAAGCCAGGATCCAATTATTTTGCTTTAATTTATCTATAACAAAATTAATGTGTAACAGCTCCATTGATTTTTTTATGTGGGAATACATCCATGTAGCCATCACTAAAATCAAGATCCAAGCATCTCCAGGACCCCAGAAGGTGATCTGGGCCCACCCAGGTGCATATACTACAGGCATTTGGATTTCTGACACCATCTGTTAGGTTGGCCTGGAACGGAACTTGACATAAACTGATCAGTGTAGTCTGTGCTCTTCTGCTTCTGTCTTTCTTCATTCAGCGTCATATCTGCAAGAGCCCTACCACACACTTGATTGAGCCAAGTCTCTCCTGTAGTTATTGCTCTTTATGTAGCAAGAGCCAGCAAACTTTACCTGGAGTGTGTTTAAGGAGTAAATATTTTAGGCTTCCTGGGCAATAAGGTCTCCGTTACAAGTAGTCAATTCTGTCTTTTTGGCAGGAAAGCAGGAATGGATATTATATAAATGTGTTCCTGTTTTCAACCAACTATTTGCAAAAACTGGATTTGGCCTTTGGGTAAACCCAAAACCAAAGTCATTGCCATTGAGTGGATTCCCAACTCCTAGTTTCTCATTCGTACTCCATGGTGTTCTGTTGTGTAGATGTTGGAGAGCATGTCAGAGTGTTGCTACTGAGTTTCAATTCACAGTGTACCGTTGGATTCCAAAGTGTTTCAATAGGAAATTTAACCTTACAGTCTTGATACTGCCTCCCACAGACACCTCACTGGTCCCCAATGTCAGTGAACATTTACAGGGAACAAGACTAGAGTCCTTCGAGGAAACAAAAACCACCCTTTTGCTGCTGTTTATCACTTTTTATTGCTAATTAGATAAAGGTTCACAGAGTAGACCACCCATTTTACATTCAATGTTTCATACACATTTCGTTTCAACTCATCCATTGCAAGTTCTTCAATGTACCAGCGCTTCTCCCACTTCCTCCCTGTATTTCCTGTGCCTATCCATGCTTTGTCCTTCGGTAAATCCTGCTCTTGATCTTCAGAAGTTGACTATGATAACACAGGGCTGAGTTCAGTTCCAGAGCTGAAGGGTGACTCCGGGTCACAGTCTTGAGCATTCCATCAGTCTCTAGCAGTCTCATAAGTTTGACCTCTTTTATGATTTTGAAAAATAGCTGTTTTGATGTGGTATAAATGGAAGTATTCAGAATTCTTAAAAGAAAGGCTGGAGAGATGAAAACACCACCTTCAGAATAGGTTCAGACGTTGGTGGAGGATAAGTCAAGACAGAACAGCTTCACATTTTGATAATTTTGTTGTGTGTAAAGCAGGGTTCTGTGGTTTGATAACAATACTTTAGGATGCCCACAACTATTTCTTTATCAAGTTTCCTGCTGTGAATTCCTCCCCAGGCTTTTGGTAAAACTATGCGCTTGGATATATGTTGAGGTGGAATCGCGGGGCCACAGAGCTGGTGTGAGGATAAGCTTTCCTAGAGACTACCAAACAGGCTTTCTAAGTGCATCCATCAATGTACGCTCCCCCAGCCATGTATGAGAATTTGGATGCTCTGCTCTTTTGTCAACATTTGTCACGGTCACTCATGGTACATTATTGTTCTGATGAGTTCTAGTGTATCTTCTTTTTGGTCAGAAGTTGTATTTCCTTGGTGAACAATGATGTTGAGTACTCTTTTTATATATTTCTTGAGCACTTGGAGACTCCCTTTTATGAGGCACCTGCTCAATTCCTTTGCGCATTTTTATGAGTGGTGTATTCTTTTTATTTCTGATACACAATAATAAATGGTTGTGGGAGTTCTTCATATAATCTGGATACAAGTCTTTATATCATTTGTGATTATTTCGGCCCCACATTTCATTCCTCAGTAAAATATGTAGTAGATGATGGTTATTCCCTTATTCTCCCCAAGGACTGTGTAGGCAAAAGAAGAATGGTGTCCTCATCCCTTTCTGTGCCTTTGAAAGGAAGCCAGAGTCACCAGGTGCAAGAAAGAAAGATCATCTTCAAGGAGGAAGAACTACAGAACTCAAAGATGTAACCCATGCACTGTCATCGATTTAATTCTGACTCATAGCAACTCTAAATAAGATTTCCAAGGCTGTAAATCCGTAATGGCATAGACAGCTTAATCTTTTTCCTTTGGGGCATTTGATGGGTTTGAACCACCAACCTTGTGGTTAGCAGTTCAAAGGAGTTGTGAGACCAATATTTGGAACTATACTCCAAAAACGGAGCCCTCGCTTGTCTTAACTTGCCCAGCAACACTGTGCAAAGCATGATGGGAGACTCATGAGTTTGATGTTGTAATTTACAACCTCCTTTGCAAAAAATCAGCCAGTGCGCCAGGAACCCAGTTTTGTATTGCCTGGCAGATACTGAGGAACCAGCCAAGAATGTTGCTCAAAATTCTATATTCTGTTAAAGATTTCCTCTTTAGCTATGAATTCTCCTTCTATTAAGTTATTGCCAACTAAAGGTGATTTATTAAGATGAAAAGCAGACAGTGCTGAAACACAAAAAAAGGAAGAAAAGCGAAAAGAAATCAACGTTTCCTCAGAAGTCACAAAGGAGCACCGATGTCAGTAGAAGCAGATGTATGCTTCTCGGGGTGAAGGGAGGGAGGACTGCCTGATGCCATCAGAGTCCCGGTGTCATAATTAACTAAGGACGTAGAACATCTCCCACTTTGCAGAAATCTTTGCGCGATGGTGTGCACCCCAAAGCTGCACACACTAGCAATGAACAGTGCTCCAAATGACTTTTTCAAAAAGAAAACTGACAATGCACGACAGGGCACAAGGCTACATTTATCTCACATTTGAACTATGGCACCACACGGAGGATTTGCAGCCAGAGAGAAGTTACAGTTCTATCAATGACATCGTGCTTGTTGGGTGGTTTTGACTCATAACAGCTCCTACAGATTGCGCCACCAGTGTTCTGCTGCTGCCCATTTTTGCAGCCTCGGTGCCAATCCATCTCATCGCAAAGCATCCTCTTGTTTGTTGCCCCTCCACTTTACCAAGTGCGATGGAGCCGACGAAAGCGTAGACAGCTCAATAACCAAAGTGTGCTCGTCGTCCTTATGTGTCTTCGCCACCAATTCACTATTTATCAAATGTTGGAGCATAATTACAATAATAGAACTTCTTTAGGTAAAGCAACAAGAGAAAAATGGCCGGATTAATGGCCAGATTGTTTCCTTCTCAATCACTGAGTGGAGATGATGGATGACAACATAAAATCATGGGACTCTTATGTATCAGCTACTAGGACAAAGACCTTCTCAGAGAATTTTGCAATGGATGGGAGTTTCAAAAGCCTGCTACATTAATTACATAATGGGCCCCTATTCATATTGAGTATACATTGATGTTTTTTTTTTTGTAATGAACACTTTAAAGGTTTTGAACCAGAAATTGACAAGGGGAAAAAAAGGCTAGCAAACATGAAAACAATGTTAAACTTACTAATCTAGGCAAAGAGCAAGAAGCACTGATTGACACTAATCAAATCAGCAAGGAGTTTTGAAAGGTATCAGTTTGATGACCTGATTACGATTACATAGGCCTAATCACATATGTTATTTGGACTACCCATTAGCATAAGCCTTTGGGCAATTAGAAATTATATGTGCATGCTTTAAACCAGTCATTTTAGCTCAATCTAGCCTGCAGAAATAATCGTCTAAATTGACAGGACCTTCAAATAGATTGTCATTCCAATGGCAAAACAACTCAGAACAAAATAAGCGCTTGACCTGCATAAAGGCGTCTAACTACTCCTTGGAATCTTCCTGTGTCAGTCTGGGTAGACTAGAGAAAGAAATCATCGACTCACATATGGGTATAGGAAAGAGATTTACACACAAGAGCAATTGTACATTAAGAAAACATTCCAGTCCAGTCCAAGGCCATAAATCTGATACTAGCCCATATGTCCAATACCAATCTATAAAGTCCTCTTCAGACTCACAAAGCACATGCAATGAAGCCAAATGCAGGACGATCACAAGTCAGTGGGTAGAAAGTCTTTGGGTCCAGTGGCGTTGTAAGTATCTCAGCACTGGCAGGGGTCTCTCTGTGTCTTCTCTGGCTTCAGAGATCTAGTTAGCTGCAATGTCTCTCAGGGAGTGCTAGAGAGAGAGTGTCTCTCCTACTTCGAATTAGGAATTACCAGATTTCCCAGAATCCTCAGGAGAAGGTCATGCCCACACGGAAGTCTCATTGCCTATCTCCAGAATGACAGCCTAGACTCCACCCCCATACTCTCCATCCTTAAATTGACACCAGATCAGGTGACTACCAGACTTCCTCTGAGTAAATATTTGTTGTTAGTTCCCCACCACCACCACCCAAAAACGACCTTTTATTTCTATCTTCCCCAATTCCATTTGTTCACTCTCAACAAGCCCCCATCTCCTAGTGCTTGAAATTCCCTAAAAGGCATGTAACATTATCTTTGAGTTTTTAAATATTTTATCCTATTTCCCATTAGGACTCAATCATAAAGTTATGATTACATAAATTCTGGGTAATCCACTCAGTGAGAAGAGCTGTAACTATAAAAATTTAATGCCTAATAATGAAAATGAGCTCCATGTTACATAATGATTTCAGCAATGTTCCCCCACTCCCCCACCCCTACCCCCACCCCATGGCTATGCCCAGGAAAAGCGAGGAATAGATGAGTGGGCTGCTAAACCAAAGGTCAGTACTTTGAAGCATCAGCCAGCTCCTTGGGAGAAAGAAGAGGTTTTCAACTCCCAAAAAGGGTCACACTCATAGAAACTCACAGGGGAAGTTCTGCACTGCCCTGTAGGGTTTCTGTGAGTCGGCATTGACTTGATGGCAGTGAATTGGATATTAGTTTTATACCCAGTGGCCGTATCTGACTCATGAAACAGTGACTTTTGTTTCTTTCCTTGAATATGCGGGACATTCTACATTTTCTTAATTAAGGTATAATTTTCCTAAAATGAAAATGCAAACCATTAAAATAGTTGTTTAATGGTGCTCTTCTTCAAAGGACCACTATACCTACACTCTCTTCATAAACCAAATTGGGCTTTGCTCTTTTGTCCCTAAAATGTTATATAGCAGTTCTCAGAGTTCCCTTATTCATAGTCGTGCGTTTGTTCCTCTCCTGCCAAGCTCTATGTTTGGCTTTTGCAGCCCGGAGATGGGGGGAGCTGGTAAGTTGATGAATCCATCAGAAGGAGTTTTCCTGCTTTGCTAAAGTGCAAGAGCGCACAGGGCATCAGCTACTTCAATTACCTGTTTCTATAGGAACAGTCCTCCTGAGTCTTTGTTTTGAGTTCTAGAAATAGACTTCAAAGCCAACAAAGATTCTCTCATTTACATCTTCTGAAAGGTAAGAGGTTCAATTCTTCTCAGAGGTGCCTTGGAAGAAAGGGCTGGTGGTCTGCTTTGGGAAAACCCTCCATTGGATATCCCACAGAGCACAACTTGGCTCTGACAAAGGTGGGGCTGCCCTGAGTGTGAATCAACTCCTTCTCAATGTTCTTTGTTTGAGATGGAAGAAAGAGTTCTTGAGAAATACTTATGGTTGATGTGCTTGACTGCTAACTGGAGGCTTGGAGGTTCTACCCAAAGGCCCTGCAGAAAAAAAAGGTGGTGATACGCCCCCTAAAAGAAGCCATTGCAAGTCCCATGGGACATCGTTCCATTCTGACTCCCTTGGGTGGCCACGCGTTCGTGTTTACTTGATAACAAACCAAACTCACTGCCATGAATTCAATGCAGACTCATAATGACCCCCAACCAGTGAGTTTCCACAACTGGTTATGGGAGTAGAAAGCCCAGTCTTTCTCCCACAGAGCTGCTAGTGGTTTGGAACTGCTGATCCTGTAGATGGCAGACCAATGCTTAACCACTATGCCACCAAGATTCCATATGTTTGATAACAAGTGGTAGTGGAGATGTAAGCGATCCCTTCATCATGTCTAATGATACTGCATTTCTCTGCAAACCATCTCCCGTACTGTGGAAATGTTCCCCAAAATCACATTGTCCTCTTCCCCTTGCTGCCCCCGTGGTATCCTCTCATCTCTTGTGGCTGACCTTTACTTACAGACAGTGAGGTTGGGCTGGAACGGTAGAATCTCAAAAAGATGTGAGATCCTAAGTAGGAGGGAAAAAGCAACCCACCCTGCTTCTACACTTACAGGGACTTCTCCTCCTTTTTTGGAAAGATCAGCCCTCGCTGACCTTCCTTGTGACCCTTCTGTGAGGGAATGTCCTATTGTCTACAGATGGGTTTGGGTCTCTGCTCAGACCTGCTTTCATTGCCCTGGGAGTTGCTGTCACTCCGTGTGACTGTCTATAGATGTGTATTTCATGTATCTCTTCTTTCTTTTTTCAAATTCGGTCATGTCCATTACCCCCCACTCCCACCCCTCAAGAAGTGCTACTCTAGGTAGATCTCTAGAGTCTTAAAGGAGCAAGAAATGTGATATGAAGTCCAATTACAACTCATTAGTATAAATAAAAGGAAAATGTCACTGTTCTTCCTATGCATTTTGACTGCTCTCACCACAGGCCTTGTTTAAAAATGATAGACTTCCTAGTTCACCCAAAAAGTACAGCAGGAGGGAACGTTTGCTTTTGGTGACTGTGTTTTGTTTTTGTTTCATTTCTTCTGAGCGAGAAATATCACTAGAATATTTCTAATGTCTGCCTTCTAAGCCTGATGCTTCTCCGACGGTAAAATATCTGCAGGGGCGAGGAAGGAAGGGACCATCAGAAAATAAAACACTCTTCAACAAATGCAAGAACCTGCTGTTGCTGCTTTTGGATTCCAAGAGCTACTTGAGGGGGCTGAATACCCCCAAGGGAAGGTGGGGTAAGGAGCAAACCTTGTGAGAGTGTGTTGTAGGTGCAGTGAACAAAGGGTGTGTAGGAGGCAGTGGAAGCACAGCGGGAGGGGAGAGGATCCACCCTAGTGAAAGGTTCTTCTACGTGAAGCAGGAGTAAAGGAGGGGGAGGGTAGATAAGGCTGCAGAGGCCAGCAAGGGCAACGTTATAGATGAGGGCAAGTCAAGAAACATTGCTCCCAGGCTCCTTGTTCGTACATGGGGATGCTGATTCCTAACAAAATTAATCTAAATTTGTCCCTATCTTCAGTGGATGGCCCCAGGAAACTTCTATCTGTAATATCCACTTGTTTGGGGCTTATCAGCACGCCTTCAATGTCTAAGTCCTATCTAAATGGTGGCTTTCCAAGGAATGTGATGAGGCAATTAAATTTGAGGCTCAGAGGTCAACACAGAAGATTATGAAGACTATTTTGGGGGGACACTCCACAGGGATAATCTTGATAGATTTTCTCAAACAGACACACAAGAATCATAAGAACGTATTTGAAAGTAGTGGCAAAGAATCGAAAGCTGCATTAGTAAGGGAAAACTTTGTCTACTATCATAATGCTCATGCTCTTTCTTTGGAGGTACCAAGGGGTGTCCTACGAGAATAGCCTTTGGATTTTTTACCTCATCCACTGTTTCTCTTGCCCTCAGACGTCTTTTTGTTGCCCAAACTCAAAGAACCTTTGAAAGGGAATACAATGTGACCTAATCAGAGAATGTAGAATTCTTCTGGGGACGGTTAGAGAGAACAATTTCAGAGGTGTCTAAACCTAGATCAGTGCCTGCTACAGTGGGCAATACTGCCCCCTGGGGACGTGGGGCTGATCTAGGGGAATTGCGAAAGCAGATTCCTACACTTTACACTGCATTGTGGGCTACAGTGCAAAAGATGTTATCTACCATCGAGGATGCTGAGCTATATTATTTTTCTGAAAAGGGCATGACAGGCCAAATTAATCTATGGAGATGGAGGATGTATTGCAAAACAATAGCTTCACATTTGGGTATTTTTCTTTAATAAAGGTTTCTATGATTTTGTAGCAATGTATGTTGTCTCACCCTGAGACACCCCAAAAGGTTTGGCACCTTAGTCTTTGGAAGAATAAGGTTTGTGCTTGCTTGTGAACCTCATTGATAGTGCAAGCCTACGCAGGAATAAAGGACTGAGGATGCTCCCATGAAGATTACAGTCAAAACAAAACAAAATCCCTGCAGAGCATACAGTGGCCATGGGTCAGGATAAACTCAATGGGCGTGGGTCTGGGTTTTTTGGTGTGTGTGTGTGTACATGCATGTGTTTTCTCTGGAAGACACAGGGAAGCTGGGGAGGGGAGGGTTTACAAAGAGAAACTCCTTATAAATAGTTTTCATTCCTAGCTTTGTCTAGTGTCAATTTGAATGAGTACTAAGCTCCTTAAGACATATGTTCTTTGGTTTGAGGACGTACCACATGTTTGGACTATGCTCTTCTGAATTGATAAAAAGGCTGTTTAGTGGTGTCCATTTATATTTGATACCCTGCTTCAAATAAGGCAATTTGATCAAGTGAATACAGTTTTTGAAGCCACAATACATGCATTTTGCACTTAAGTGGGTAATGAAAATAGCAAGAAAAATCAATGAATTAAACCACTCTTTTGAGGCATCCTCATTGTATTAAAACGGAAGATGTTTGGAGTGAGCTGCCTGCAGAGGGAAGAACTGTGCACAAGAGAGATAATATGATCAGTGGCCTCCTTATCCCTGAGCAATCAATGTTTATTTGTCCTTAGCAATTTTCTTAATTTTCTACCGGACACACATTTCTCCTTCTAACTAGAATAAGCTACTGAAAATGAAGTCGATCAATAGAACATATGGTAGAATACATATGCTTATTCTAATAAACATATGCTATTTCAATTAAAAATCACAAGTGCCGTTGTGCACTGTATGTGGTGGTGGGGGGTGTCTGTCTGTTGTCTGGCAAATGTATGAACACTATGGCTCTCAAGACAGTAACATAAGAATTGACTAGAGGAAACACAGATGGGTAGGCCCCATCTCTAGAGTCTGTGCTTTAATTGGGCTGGGGTGAACTTGAAATGTGGCATTTCTAGTAAGTCCCCAGGCGATGTTGGTGTTGCCGGTTCAGGAAGCACACTTTGCGATTGTGTCAGAAAATTGTTGGTGCGCTCACGTTTCCCTCGATACCAGGGGGACCCATGTACTTCCTCAGATGTGGAAATGGAGACCTAAAAACCCAATCATGACATTCGCCATTCTGTAGGAACTTAACTGGATATAATATATCTTGTCACTGAGGGAGGATTTAGTTTATTTTTCACGCAGAATCAAAATTGAGTGGTCGGGAGGACTTGAAACATGATCTCATTTACCATCTGTGTACAGATGAAGACAGACCCCCAAGAGATTCACTTACTTTATTCAGGTCATTTAGCTATTTCTTGGTGAGTCCAGTGACAAAATGCATCTCTCCCCCAGACTATACGGGCATTGCACTGTGCCACCTGGCTTGGGCAACTTTAAATCCAGAGTCATTTATAAATGAGCTTGTTATAATTTAGGGCACTTGTAAAAGGGAGAAAAAGTGTCTTGGTGCATGTGCCAATGTTCTTGACGTAGGAAACTAGCTGCCATTAGCTATCATTTATTGAACACTTGCTAATTGCCTTGCCGAGTACCTGGCACTCTACGTGTGTGTGTTGGTCCTCTTGCATGGTGGCACCAGCTCTAAGAAATAAGCCATTTTATCTTCCTTTTCCTTGTTTGGAAAGAGTGTCCATGTGGGGTTGGGTGGCTGGCTGCAAGTCCTGCAGCTGGGAAACAAGAGAAAGGGAACAAGCAGGAGCTAACGGTGATGGAGCCAGGCAGCTCCCCTCCCCTCAGAGCCGTGTACTTGGTTTGCTGTAACAAGGTAGCTTTCTAGGGTCAGAGAAACAAGGCCGGCTCCCCCAGCTAAGAAAGACACAATCACTAGACTTGGGCCTCAGGAAAAAGGCAAGCGCTCATCTCAGTGGGATTGGACTATGGGTCAGAGTCTGCTTTGCAGAAAGGCTCACTTGATGCTTAATGAGCCAAATATGGTCTGAGAGCTGGGCTCTTCTCCCAGGGCACTTGGCAGTGTCAGATAAGGGTCATGTGTAGGCCCAGGATGGTACAGACATGTAGACTTCATTCTGAGTTTCGTTAGTTGTGGAACTGATTGTGGGTGCCTCCTAAAGAGGATAGTGTACACTTCTTCTTTTTAACTAGAGATAATTACACTAGGATGTGCTTAATGACAAGGCAAGTTAAGGGAAGATGGTGATTTGTTGTTTCCAAGACCCTGGCTTTGAAACTTGACTTTACATATGAGTATTATAATGTCCTTTGTTATTTTTAATCGTGAATAAAAATTGTCACCGATTAAAAATTAGAGAGGTGATATGTCAGAAACATTGCTTTTCCTCATGATAGTTTGAATTTCCATTATTGTTGTTAGCTCTCCATTTCACAGTAGTCATTTAAAAATGTGTTTATTTTGTCATATCTTACTTACACTGTCTGACGTCTCCCTTCACCCACTTTTCTGTTGTTCATCCCCCAGGGAGTAGGTTATTTGTAGATCCTTAATAATTTATAAATTTTCAAGGACTCATGAGGAAAGGGGGAGTGGAGACAGAGGGAGAAAATGAGGAGCTGATGCCAGGGGCTTATGTGGGGAGCAAATATTTTGAGACTGATGAGGGTGATGAATGTACAAATGTGCTTTACACAATTGATGTAAGTATGGATTGTGGTAAGAGTTGTATGAGCGCCCCCGATCATTAAATCACTGAACTAGAGGATAGTTAGGTGTCTCAACAATGCTATGCTGCACCCTAGATACAGCGTCCCTTCCAGGTGGTGCTTCTATGAGGGAGTGTTCAATTATCTTGTAGGTGGTTTTTGGTCTCGTTTCCTTATGCTCGTTCACATCAATTAGGTTGCTTGTTTTTTAACTTCTTATACCTAGTCCCATCTATACCTCATGATCACACAGGCTAGTGTGCTTCTTCTGTGTGGACTTTGTCACTTGCCTGATAGATGGCCAGACACTCTACCTTTTAATTGCCAGGCACCATCAACTTTCTTCACCACATTTGCTGATGCACCCATTTTTTCTTTAGCAATGTGTCGGGAAGGTGAGTATCATACATTGCCACATTATTAGAACAAACGGTTCTTGCACTGAGATGAGATTAAAGTAGAAGCCAAAAGTTCATCTGCTTCCTTGTTGTATTTACATATAGATTTATACATAGACAAATACACCTATCTTCATATATCTATGTACTTACAGAGGTACATATCTACTATCTTTATACCTGTATGTAATTTTTACTTTCTTGTTCTTTCCTCCTGCCCCACTATCATGTTTACCCATTGTTCTCCTCTCAGGAATCCCTCTCGGATACATTTCTATTGATCAAACACAACCAGGAATGCTTCCCCTCCGCACCATCATTTTTAGATCCCTTACTATTCCCCTGTCCCTATCATTATGGGCTCATCACAACCCCCCCCCCCAACTTTCTCCACTCCCATGCCCTCCTCAGCCACCCCAACCTTTGGTCCTGTTTCCATCTTCTTGGAAGTGTTTATCCTGTCTATCTTATATAGACACCAAAAGAGAAAGAAAGGGGGAAAGAAAAAGAGCCTATTGCAAATAGCTCTAAGTCTAGCTATTGTTCTGACTGAGTAGATGAGTACCCTTCTGTTAAGTAGCGAACAGGCCCTGGCAAATTCCATCGCTCCAGTCCCCTTTTGTTTCAGGGTTCCGTCTCCCAGAACCCACTTACCCAACAGCACTTATACCTTTGTAGTCCCCAGCATTCGTGTCCACGGGGCACGCCTTCTACAAGTCCCCATTGCTCTTCCTACAGTCAAGGCAGGAGCAGTCTAGTGCCCTCCTCTTGACCTCCTTTATACCTTTAACTTTCAGCGTGGCCTCCTTGTGGATATCTCCAAACCAGTTCAGATGGGGTGCCCAACACTGCCCCACCCCCACCCCCAAGTGAGATATCTGTTACGGCGATTCCTCAGGGACTTTGTGTCTTTGTTTCCATTGCTGGTCTGTTGCCTCCGTGTAGGCTGTGTGTTCAGTGTTGTCCACTGTAGTGCTGTCCTCTAGAGAAAGGACATCAGGTCTCGAGCTGGGGCTGGCCAGCAGTCTTCTCTGTGGACGAGGTGCCCTGAGCAGGAACTTCACCCTCAATGCTTGGTGCATCCGAATGAGATCTACTCCTGTGCAGACATCAATAATACCCTCCCTTGGGTGGATTAGTGCCCTGCTCCCCGCTTGCCAGCTTCTTTCTTCCCCCACCCCTCAGTGGGCCATAAAGGTGTATGGGGGGAGGGGTGTCTTTCCACACAACTGCTAGCTGCCTCGTTAAAGGTTTCTGTTTTTGTTTTTTTCTTTTCCCTTGCCTTTTTGATGAGGTAGGCATCAATGTGTTTAGTCTTGCTCTCGTCAGAGTGGGCGGTCCTGCGCCCGGGAACTGTGCGGTGTGTACATTTCCCCAATGCCTGCTCTGCTGATTGCACTCACCTCAGTGGACTCAGGTACTAGGCCTTCTCTGCTTGGCTAACTTAGCTCAGCACAGTATCTTCCAAACTCCTTCCAAAAGACACGGTGCTTCATTGTTTCTTCACTGCTTTTTAAGTTTGAGCACTCCTCCACTATGGAGTTACTTCATCCATTCTTCTGTTGATGGACATTTAGGCTGTTTCCAATTCTTTGCGATTATGAACTGCACAATGATGAACATTGGAGTGCAGATGTCTGGTCATGGCCTGTTTCTCATTTCTTCGGGGTATATGCCCAGTGGTGGAATTCCAGGGTTGTAAGGTAACTCAATTTCCATCTGTCCACAGTGGTTGAACATATCTACAAGACTGGCAGTGAATGACAGTTCCCATCTGACCACCCCCCTCCAACATTTGTTATTTTCTGGTTTTGTTTTTTTCCCATTGGGCTAGCCTTGTGGGTGTTAGGTGGTATCTCATGGTTGTTTTGATTTCCATTTCCCAGACGGCTAATGATGGGGACCATTTTCTCATATGTTTATTGGCCATTCAGGTTTCCTTTCTCCTTTGTGAATCTTCTGTTCAAGTCTTTGCCAACCTCCCCAGTGAGCTTCCCCCCCCTCACCCCCCCCACTTATTGTAAAGGTGCAGGGCTTGGTAGATTTTAGTAACAAAACCTTTGTCTAATATGTCATTACTAATTATTTTTTTTCCAGTGTGGGGGCTCATTGCTCTCTTGGTGACGTCTTTCATTACATACAAGTGTTTTAACTTTAGTATGTCCCTTACATCTATGTTCTCTTCCTCTGGGTGAGTATCCTTCATTATTGTTAATAGTACATGCAGTCCCCGTGTTAAGGTTCTTAGCTTTGTCCCTATTTTTTTGTTGATGAACCTGATAGTTCGGGGTTTTACCTTAAGGTCTGTGATCCACTGCGAAGTTGACCTTGTGTATGGGGTGAGGTAAAAGGTCTTGGCTCATTCTTCTGCAGGTTGACATCCAGTTTTTCCAGCACCATTTATTTTAAAAAAAGGACACCTGTTTCCCACTTGATTTGGGGGGTGCCCTGATGAAAGATCAGTTGTGTGTTTTCTGCTGTTTTTACTTCTGGGTTTTCTGTTCTTATCCATTGGTTCGAGTATCTGTCATTATAACAGTTATATGCTGTTTTGACAACTGTGACTGTAAAACAGGTTTTAAAGTAAGGTAATGGAACCCCACCCCCCACCCCCCACAAACACACATTATTCCTCTTTTTGAGGACTTATTTGCCAATTCTGGGTTTATTCCCTTATCATATTAAGTTGCTAATCAGTTTTTCCATTTATTTGAAATAATGATGCTTTTATTTGTATCAGATTGCCTCGGACCTTTATAATGCATTAGGTAGGATTGACATCTTTACAATATTGTAAGGTTGAGTCTACTGATCCATGAGCATGGGATATTTTTCCACTTGTGAAGATCCCTTTTGGGTTCTTATAGTAATGTTCTATAATTTTTCTTATACAGAACGTTTGGAGGGGGGGGTTCATCTCTTTTTCTGTAATCCCATCCATTGTATATAGCAATCCAGTTGACTTCTACTTATTGATTTTGTATCCTGCCACTCTACCATATTCCTCAGTTGGTTCCAACACTCCTATTGTGGAACCTTTGAGGTTCTCAATCTATATAATCATATCATCTGCAAATAACAATAATTTCACTTCTTTTTTGCCCAGACTTACAGCTTTGATATCTTTCCATTACCCTCTATTATTAGCCAGGACCTCGAGGACTATGTTGAGTAAAAGTGGGGTCAAGGGGCATCCTTGTCTCATTCCCTTTTTCGGTGGGAATTTTTTCAACTTGTCTCTATTGATTGTAATGCTGGCTTTTGGATTTTCATAGATAGCTCTAATTAGATTGAGGTATTTTCCTTCCCATCCTACCATCTTGAGTGTCTTGATTAGGAATAGGTGCTGAATGTTGTCAAATGCTGTGTCTCATCTCTTGATATTATTATCCGGTTCTTATTCTTTGTCTTCTCAATGTGGAGGATGATGTTATTGGAATTTCGAATATTGAACCAATCCTGCATCCCTGGTGTGAGTCCCACTTGATCATGTTGGATTATTCTTTTTTTATATACTTTCTATATTCTATTGGCCAAGATTTTGTTAAGGATTTTTGCATCTATGTTCATTAGAACTATCAGCCTGTAGTTCTCTATTCTTGTCAGATCATTGTCTGGTTTGAGTGTAAGTGTTACAGTAGCTTCACAGAATGTGTTTGGGAGTTTACTGCCCTTTTCTATGTTCTGGAAGAGCTTGTGTAGCATTGGTATCAGCTCTTCCCTGTATACTTGATAGAATTCTCCTGTGAAGCCGACTAGGCCAGGGTTCTTTTCAGTTGGGAGTTCATTGATAACCTTATCTGTGTCTTTCTTTTGCTATGAGTCTGTTCAAGTTCTTGATGTCTATATGGGATAAACTGGGGAGGGTTTGTTTTTCCAGATATTTGTCCATGTCTTCCAAGTTGTATTCCTTTGAGTACAGTCCTTCATAGTACTGTGTAATTAGTCTTTTAATTTCATTAGAGTCTGTTGTAATTCCCCCTGTTTCATCCCTCTACCTGGATATTGACATCTGCTCATTCCTATCTTTTTTTATTCTTTGCAAGCCTAAAACCCACAATGATTATTGATATGGGCAGGGTGTTAGAGAATATCTCCTAACCTCAAGTGGTCAGTGTGGCATGGTGTTCTCAAAGAATCATTACAGAGAAAATAGAGTTGGGTAATCTGTCAAGTTGGTTGCATTGCTATAGATATAGATATATCATATAAAACATATATATTATATAACCTTCTATCTTTGGTAAAATATAATTTAGCGATAGTGGGGAGTGCTCCTTTTGGTTTGAGAAAGATTTGGAAGACCAAACAACTAAGAAAATGATATCACAGTTAAGATATTGTCTTCTACCTACAATCAAAGGTCTCCCTGGAATTCCAAGAGCACAGCAATGCTTGTTTATTTTCTCTTGGGATTCTATTTATATGCAAAAGCAAGAATTGGACCTCCATAGCAGACCTCCTGCCTCGTTCCAATTTGACCCCATCTTATTCTGATAAGACAAACTGAAGGAAAATTGTAGATTCCTAGAATTTTCATTAGGGCTGGCAGTGGGCGGGCTTGATGAATCTGCACTTGCAGAAGAAAACAGAGGAGTAAATGGGTAGGACGATTCTGAATCTCTCTGCTTCAACCAGCAGTGCATGTACCTTCCCTTAAAGGAAGATAAGGGATGGAATGATCATCACCAGAAACTGAGGCAGACTT
This sequence comes from Tenrec ecaudatus, assembly GCF_050624435.1. NCBI lineage: Eukaryota > Metazoa > Chordata > Mammalia > Afrosoricida > Tenrecidae > Tenrec > Tenrec ecaudatus. Next base: position 150,385,006 of record NC_134540.1, read on the forward strand.
GTTTTGCAAAGCGAATCTTCTACATAATTGTAATTCTAAACTAGAATTTCTATTGTGAAGCTTGATTGACCCCTAGTAGATCCAATTGATTAAAGCAGGAACTCAAGGGTCAGATGTGTGACAGATAGCAGAGGGCTGAGAAGAAGGCTGACCAATGAGCCAGAAGTCAGGGAGCCAAGGAATTAACACCCCCCCCCCCGCCCAATAGAAAAAGCCTTTATGAATTCTATTGTCATGTCAACCAAAAAGATGCCTCTAAAAAATGCTACTTCATTACACATGTCTTGTTTGTACAATAGAGCGCCATATTCATCATTCCAAAATGGTTTTAGTTTAACTCAACGTTAAAAACTCAATTAAAAAAAAATGAGGAGCTGATACCAAGGGCTCACGCGGAACGCGGATGTTTTGAGAATGATGAGGACAACAAAGGTACAAATGTGCTTGACACACTGGATGGATGTATGGATTGTGATAAGAGTTGTATGAGCCCCCGATAAAATGATATTTTTTAAAGAACTCAATTTAATATGAAAGTATTTATTCAAAAACTATGCGTTGAGCACCCACATGGGTCAAGCACTTGCTCTAGATATTGGGGTTATAGCAGTTCACAAAACAGACCAAGAATAGGATGAGAATGCATTATTATGTGTAAGTATAAGATTATTATATATAAGCAATATAGCCTATAAATGTACAATTACATTAATTGTGTATCATTCATATTTTATGTATATATAAAATATATATGCATATAAATTATGTGAAAATATATGTGTGCATATAAACACAAATAGAATTTTTAGAGAAAACATGTTATGTTATTTGTGCATTAATTTGGAAGACAGAATGTAAATATTGTCCAAGAGGAACTCGTGGGCCCAGCCTTGACCAGCAATTGCCGTTCTCTGGGGCAAAGGAATTGCACTGAGCTAAGTGATTGCTCCATCCACACTGGAGTCAAGCCTCTAGACTCTGAGTCAAGAAACGACATAGCGGTTAACAGGGTGAGAATTAGTGCAAATGAATTCTCCACCCTCCCAGCAGCCACTGCGCTCACTCTTTGCCCTTCTCCATCGCCCTGCCATTTCTCAGCAGAATGGATAAATATTACAGCTGATGTGGTGTTCATTCATCTCTCAGTGACCCAGAAAGAGGAATGCCCAGTAAAGCACAGAGGGGCACCAATGATGCTGAGCCTGAAAGCAGGAGGAGCACCCAGGGGACAGCAGTGGGATTGAGAAGAACTTTGAAAGCACAAGGTCGGTCCCACTTCCAGGCTGAGGTTCTGTCTCTGGGGGTCCCTGGAATTGCCCGAAAGGTGGCCAGGAGTGACCGGCCCTTGATACCATCTCTACGAGGGAATAGAAGATTTTTATCATATTAAAAAGCTATTTCAATGGAATTAATTAGCCCAGCATGTGTCAGAGAATTCTGTCATGTGAATAGTCTTTACTTTCGACCCAAGTTAAAAAACTTTTTTCTAATGGAACATTTTAATTGCAAACAATCTAGCCCTGCATTCTATAATACTTCATGTGAAAAGGACAAGGAAACTGGTGAATGTTGTCGTGCCCACCCTGAAACCCCTTCCTAAGGTCAACTTGCCTGTCCCCTTCTTCCATCCTCTCTGAGTACTGCTGCTAGTGATGTTGTTTTAATTGTGGATTTTGGCTCATCGTCAAAACAGAAGCGCCAACGGGGTTTTCTTAGCTGTAATTTCCATGGGAGCAGATCACCAGATCTTTCTCCTACAGAACTTCTGAGTGGCTTTAAACAGCCAACCTTGGGATTCGCAGTCAAGTGATTAATCTTTGCACCACGAGATCACCAAAGAACCAAGGAACAAGCTGAAAAGAAGCAGGACCCCAGAGAGAGAAAACCTTTCCCTACACCTTGGTCCTTGGATTTGGTCTCCAAGATGCCTACCCAGTGAGAACATACATTTCTACTAGTGGAAGCTGCCACGTGTGGGATTTCTAGTATAGAAGTCTGACATAGCTTAGAGTCACTGGCATGAGCATGTCTCACCCAGCTGTGCTCTTCCCAGGGCTACTTCCAGTCACTTGTCATACAAGCCCCATGCACTAAAGGAATTGAGGCTCTTAGAGTTAAGTAGCCTTCTGCAGTATCACACCTAGCAGGTATTAAGAGGGACCACCTGATCCCAATTCCACACGCTCACACACCACTAGCAGCATGGCATCATGGCTTTACACAGCCAAGGAGGAAGCAATAGCCACAATTTACCACTGATTAGTGATCTTCTCCATTATTTCTCTCAAGCAGCTCTTTCTATAAACCTTGGTGTGACACGAATTATTAATATGTGCTGCTTAGCTTTCAGCTTCCATCACCAAAATTCTGTATCTTGTAACTTTGTCAACTAGCAATATCCCAGAATGGTAGAAATCCGACTGTTTTGCATCCACCCATTTCCAAGGAGGCAGGGAATTCCTTCTTCATTTTTCTCTGTTTTGTGCATGTTAATCTGTGTGGGTGACTGAGCTGTGCTGAATGGTGTCTCTCTTTTGAACAAAATGGACATGCGTGGGGCTACCGAAGGAGAAGGATGTCACTGTGTATGGTGCTTGAACGAGTGGAGGAGCCATGAGGCAGCTGTTGGAAAGACAATGCATGCCAACGTGTGCTCTCCCTGACTTGCAACATGAACTGGACAAACAGTGGGGAAAGGGGCAACAGTCCTCACTGTGAGATTTTACCTGTGCTATTAACACTTCTTGGCTTACTTAAATGTAAGAATATTACGAGATGAATGTTTGTTGTTTGTTTGTTTTGAGATGAGTGTGTTTTTAAAATAATGATGAAAAGTAGTAGATATTGAAGAATTCTAATGGTTAAGTACTCAGCAGCTCTTAACGATCAGTAGTTCCAGTCCACCAGCCACTCCATAAGAGAAAATAGCCATAGCTTTGGGACCATGAGAGCAGTAGGACACATTGCTATAGTGTCTCCGTCAATCAGGCACATGACAACACAACAGTAGATGCTGGATGTAACTAATAGTATAAACAACAAGATAAAATAGTATAAACAATAAGATAAAAGTATATTAAAACAAAAATACACCTAGTAGCATTTAGGGATGGATAATTTTCCCAAATAAATAAAAAGATACCAAAATTTTTTTTAAATGACCTAAGACTTCTTCCCAATAAAATGTACACAGGAGAAAAATCCAGCTTTCACTATTGAGACAATGCCAAGATTGTGGTGCTCTCACATCTCTTGTCTGTTGAAAACACGCATCATTCTCTAGGGCATCAGAGGCATATGATCTAATGGCTGGTGCAACAACTAGTCCCAGCGAGCATTGTAATGGATGGGAATATTGCCATGGTTTTCATTCACACACTCTCTCTCCTCTCATTACTTGGTTATCATGTAGAGGATTCTTCCACTTAAATGCCTGCCATCATAAACAGGATAATCAAGCTGACTAAATAAGCTTACTTCTTCACTAATGTAAAGCCAACATCCAACAGTCAGAAGATGGCTAGACTTGGAGACCCGGCCATATGGCCGGTAGTTGACAACACAGTGCTCTGCCTTAGTGATGGCAGATTGATGCGCTGCTTCTGTTTCTTCTGCACATGATTCCCATGTGCATGCTCCATTTAAACCCTCTCTGACATCCATGGTCCCACTCAAAATGATTTCCGGTGGTAGTCTTATCCACTCCTAGAGGCTGCCAAATGGACTATATTCCTCAAAAAAAATTTTTTTTTAAGTCAGGAACCAACAAAGAAAGGCAAAGGAACTGTTCTTACTGAAAGAGGCTTAAGAAGCATGATACCTAAATATGTGCCACTCTACAAGCTCCTGTACTGGAGAAAAGTTCTATATAGGATGTAGCCTATGGGATGCTGATCGTAGGAATGTATCAATGTAAATTTTTATAAGGTTGCTGTGCTAGGCAGGGTTATCTAGAGAAACAAAACCAGGACACAACATTATATATACATAAGAGGATAGGTTTATACAACAAGAAGAAATATAACAGCTAATTAGTCAACACAGCAGTTCAGAGGGCTCAGTTCAACTCACTTTCCTAGTAAAATTAATATAATGGTAGTCCTTCAACTCACACGGGCTGCCTGGTCCAAGGTCAGGGAAGCAGATAGCGGAGTCCCCATCGGGCATGGCAGGCAGAATCTGCCTGCAGGCAGCCAACAGCAGGGTGGAACAGCAATAGTCAGCAGCTCAGGAGTTTAGGGAAGTAAGCCCAGATGGGATATCAAACTCAAGCAATGTAAGGCGACAGGATCCACCAGCCTCAAGCTTAAGCGAGGTACACACCAGCAGCTTGGCAGAGTAGGTCTCAAAGAAACCTCAAGCTCTAGCAACATGATCCTCAGGTTGGCTTGGTCCACAAGTAGTGTAGTTCACAAGCTGAGACACAACACTGGCTAAAGGAGCGGCACGCTGGTTTAAGAGCAAGAGAGATGGGGGCGGGCCTTTCAGAGCCCTTCATTTCTTTGCTCTCCAATCAAACTGTGACCTTATAAATTCCTCATGTTCCTATTGGCCAGGCTTGCACAATTAACCTAATTATCACAGTTGGTCATTGTACAGGGAGTATGTAACAGCATATTCTTATTCCTAGGAAATCTATCAAACCTACTGCTGTCTAGCTTATGGAAGTATGACTCATAGCAACAATTTAGGACAGAGTAGAACTGACCCCATATGATTTCTAAGACTGTAAATCTATATGGAGCACACCACCAGGTGTTTTTTTCCACAGAGTAGCTGGGGTGTCTGAACTGCTGATCTTGCAGGTAGCAGTCAAGTACTTCATCACTGTGCCAACAGGGTTCACACTGATCATTAAAAAGTCAAGAAAAGTCAGACAAAGTGGGTGCATAAGCAAATATGGTCAAGAAAGCTGATGGTGCCCGGCCATCAGAAGATATAGTGTCTGGGGTCTTAAAGGCTTGAAGGTAAACAAGCAACCATATAGCTCAGAAGCAACAAAGCCCACATGGAAGAAGCACACCAGCCTGCGTGATCACGAGGTCCTGAAGAGATCAGTTATCAGGCATCAAAGAACAAAACATCATATCATTGGGTGCTCACCTCCCCAATATAGTCACTAAAGACAAATGGGTGCATAAGCAAATGTGGTGAAGAAAGCTGATGGTGCCCGGCTATTAAGAGATATAGATCTGGGGTCTTAAAGGCTTGAAGGTAAACAAGCGGCCATCTAGCTCAGAAGCAGCAAAGCCTACATGGAAGAAGAACACCAGCTTGTGGGATCATGAGGTGTCGATGAGATCAAGTATCAGACATTATCAGAACAAAATATCATATCATTGTGAATAAGGGATAGTGAGGGGTGGAGACCCAAAGCCCATCTGTAGGCAAGTGGACATCCACTTACTGAAGGGTCGCGGGGAGGAGATGAGCCAGTCAGGATGCAATGTAGCAACGATGAAACATACAACTTTCCTCTAGTTCCTAAATTCTTCCTGCCCCTCACCCCACTATCATGATCGCAATTCTACCTTACAAATCTGGCTAGACCAGAGGATGTACACTGTTACAGATAGGAACTGGAAACACAGGGAATCCAGGGCGGATGGACCCTTCAGGACCAGTTGTGTAAGTGGGAAAACTGGGAAGGTGGAGGGAGGGTGGGGGTGGAAAGGGGGAACCGATTACAAGGATCTACATATAACCTCCTTCTTGGGGGATGAACAACAGAAAAGTGGGTGAAGGGAGACGTTCGACAGTGTAAGTTACGACAAAATAATAATTTGTAAATTATCAAGTGTTCATGAGGGAGAGGGGAACGGGAGTGCGGGGGGGCAGAAAATGAGAAGCTGATGCCAGGAGCTTAGGTGGAGAACAAATGTTTGAGAATGATAAGGGCAATGAATGTGCACATGTGCTTTACACAATTGATGTATGTATGGACTGTGATAAGAGTTGTATGAGACCCTAATAAAATGATTTTTTTTAAAGTCAAGAAAAGCCAAGGGCCACATGGTTCTGCCAACTACTCCTGACCACTCTAATCCGAGTCAAAGCAGAACCCCTTACAAGTGTAGGAAAACAATGCAGAACAAAATTCTTAAATCATCAAAATAGACCAGACTTACCAGAGTGATAGAGAAAGGGAACGAACCTAAGGGACTATGGCCCTTAGGCAAGTTCAAACCTGGAACTGAACCCCGCCCCTGGGGGTCCCCCGACAGCCGAACAGTAGCCAGGCCTCTAAAGCGAACAGTAACACCCAGGAGGAAGGTACTCATCAGGAGAATCAACCATCCGAGGCCAAAGGGACAGTCTTTGCACAAAAAACAATTTCAGGAGGCAAGAAAAACAGATGGCTGGAAGTGGGACCCTGGGGAGCAAGTGGGAAGAGTGGATACATTGTGAAACAGTTGCTGCGTAGACATCCCCCCAAACCACAATGCTATATGCACACTGCATGCAACTTATTCTCCAATAATATACTCTTGTGGGCTGTTACGTCAATTCTGACTCATAGTGACAAGAATAGACGTGACTGCCTGACAGGAAGTCCTGCGTGTCCTGACAGCAGCAGACAGCCGGGTATTTTCTTCCAGACTGGCTGACAGGTTCAGACCACTGACTCTTGGGTTTGAAGCTGAGCCCCTAACCATTTCCCCAGCAGGGATCCTTTCAATAACTATAAGCTTTATATATTAGTATGTGCATTCATACATTTTCTTTCGTATATATCTACATCTATTGATTGCTGCGAAAACCAAAACCAAACCCACTGTGATCGATCGAGTCACTTCCAATTCACATAGGGCAACCTGACAGGGCAGGGTAGAGCGACTCCCTAGAGTTTCTGAGGCTTTTAATCATGATGGGAGCAGACAGCCCTACCTTTCCTGCACAGAGTGACTAGTGGGTTCGAGTCATTGATCTTGTAGTTAAGAGCCGCAGTGCCTAACCCACAGCACCATCAGGACTGACTCCTGCAATGATATGGATAAAGAGACATCAAAAGAGAGAAGATGTGATAGCACAACTGTGGTGAAATATGAACAATAGGCAATTCTGTGTCAAGGGTACGCACATCTCCCTGCAACTTGCTTGTGAGTTTGAAATTACTTCCCTTAGAAACAAGCCCAAAAGGCTAGTAAGTCATGGACATGTTCCTGATGGAGAGACTGGATTGTAGAGGGGGCACATGGGAAGCAGTCTCATTATTGATACATATGTATACTATCACACCCACAGCGATGGGTATGAACATTCTCTAAGAATTGAAGTCATCCTGAAAACCCACGTGAAGATTTCTCACATCGAAGCTAAATATGAATCTCTTTGGTATTTCTTGGGAGTTTGTGACCAGCTACTTGGTATTTTAGCGGAGTTTGGGCAGCACAGGGCTGCTAAACTGTGGTTTAGGGATTGCTGGGCTTTCCATGACTTGAACCAGGTCAAGTGCACGTGGGGTACTGGCACGGTGGGGAAGAGCCTGAAATAGAGAAGGATGAGGCCCTTTAGAGACATAGGAAGGCAGACTCCTACTGCAGTCAATCATGAGCATGAGCAATGGCCTTGGAAATGTCCTCTCCAATATGTCCTTATTTGGACACAGCCTAGATTAAAGCAGGAAACAAGAAACAACCTTAAATGGTGATGGGGCGGAGAGGGGCAAGGAGAATAAACAAGCAGAAACAAGGTTGAAGGAAGCAAAGAAATGGAGGCTTGTCTCTTCTCCATTTATATAAAGCCAATCCTCCCAGCCCCGGCTTTGTCTGCCTCTTCTATAAATGACTGGGGCGGTGCAGTTTCCCATGGGGAGTCCTTTGCCGAGCCGGAGATGGCGCATTTGCTCTCCAACGGGAACTGGTGAGGGGAGCAAATTGAGCAGCTGCAGAAAGCAATTGGGAAGCGAACCAAGCTAATAGAAAAATGGTGCTCATGTGAGCTGAAATTTCCACATGTGCTGAATCAATGTCAAAAGAAATATATCCTCTGGTCATCTGGCTAGAAAAAAGTCTCATTGGTCTAAAAGTAAACTCATTACTCATTATTGGCTCCGAACTTTGACCTTTGCCATCCTTTATTTTCTAGTATGCACGACGTAAATGTGCTTACAGGAAAGGGCCCATTCGATCACTGAATCACTGATCTTCTAGAGCATTTGTTCAATCCAGCCTATCCTTGTCAACTGTCCAGTAGACTGGCTGAACGTGTATTGGGGCATGGTGCAGTAGATTACATGGAGGCTGTTAATTCCACCATTGAAATGGTATCATCTCGGGAACACCGGAAAATGGTCCCCACCAAATGCTAGTTAGACTTTGGGGGAAATTACTGCGAAATCTGTAAATGCAGAGAAAGGGTTTGAGAACTTCTCTCTCAGAGTTGGCATTCTGTCACTGGCTCAGGTGAAAGCCTTTGGTCTTGCTAAAAGTGCCAAGGGAGCTGTAATAGGCTGAAGTGTCTGGCTTCTCATTTTTCTATGTCATCGTGATGATGGAGTACCAAGAGCAATCTGGGGTCTAGGTATAGCACTAGCTTGGGGGAAAGGGTGCCACATAGTCAATCACTTCCCACACAGCCCAGACTTCCCCTGAAGATTAGTCAAAGTGCCGGTAAAATATGGGCCTGCTCTGTAGGTACTGTACCGTGCTCAAGGCACTCAGGATAAATGTTTTTAGTGTCAGGATCATGCTGGAAAGTTGTGGGGCCTGCATTTTCATGTACTACGAAGAGCCTAACTCGCCCAATTTGGTGACCTGAACAATAGCATCTTACTGAGCCTGGGCAACCAAGAGTGACAGCAAAAAGAACCTGACATTGCACTTCAGTGGTATCCAATGCTTGGTATTGTGGTTGTTAGGTGCCAACCCAGAATGACCCAATGCACAATGGAATGAAACATTGCCCAGTCCTGCACCATCCTCACGGTTGTTCCTGCTCTAGCCACTGGGTCAATGCGTCCCACTGAGGATCTGCTGCTTTGGGGCTGTCCCTCTACTTCGCCAAGCATAGTGTCTTTCTCCAAGGGATGGTCTCTCCTGGCAACCTGCCCAAAGTATGTAAGATGAAGTCTCACCATCCTTGCCTCTAAGGAGGACTCTAGTGATATTTCTTCCAAGACAGATTTATTTATCCTTTTGGCACCCCATGGTACTTTCAGTATTCTTGAGCAGAACCACAATTCAAACACTGCCCAAGGGTTATGGGCCCATATTTCATGCCAGGGTGGAAGTGGAGATGGAAGTCCCGAATCTGGGGATATAGATCCATAGTGGTAACTGTTGCTAGTGGCCATGGAATTGGCCCTGACTCATGGTGGCCTTATGTATAACCGAAGGAAATTTTCCCTGGTCCTGTAAAGTCTTCTTAATCGTTGGTATGTTTGAATCCGTTACTAGAAGTATTGTGCCAGGAGTCCTGCTGATGTAGGGTTACGAGTTAAGCTCAAGGTCAGCAGTTCAAAACCACCAGCTGTTCCATGGGATAAAGATGTGGCTTTCTACTCCCATGAAGATTTACCGTGTCAGAAACCCAGGGGCCATTTTCCTTGCTCCTACAGGGTCGCTGTGAGTTGGAATCCACTTGATCAATTGCAGGGAGTTTGGGTGAGCGCTCACTGATGGGTCCCCTCATTTTTGTTCCCCTGCTTCTTTACGATGTCATTTTCTAAGGTTTGTAGGAAAGACATTCAAGAAACTCAAGCATCCATAGAGGGCATCTTAAAAACACACAAGGGTTAGATGCATTGACTGAGGTGGTCACAGACCTTTTGAGGAATCCAAAAGAGAAATCCTAATTTGGTGGCCAGGTCAATTAGGAGAAGGGCGCCATAGGGAAACAGTTGGTGACATGTCTTTGACATTGAAGTCTCCTCCTGTGGGCATGCGAGTATATACATTTCCACTTACTTACTGTATTCAACCCCAACACTATCGTGTGTTCTGTCTTGATTCCTTTGCCACAATTAGAAAGGAAACCATAATCTGAAGGCTTTGTTAGCAGCTCTGCTACTGCTTCCTCACAGTTTGTGTAGTTGCTAATGACCTGAGCGCCGCACGGGAGGCCTTTGTGATGGAGCTGTGTCACCACAGGAGCTGGGCAAAATGAGTGTTACTTAATCACGGGCGACCAAGATGAAAAATGTAGTCTTTCTTAAGGAAGTTGATGAGGCTGTAATTTTAAAATGCCACTAATGTAATGTGGAGTGGGAGGAGGCTTCCATTTCTGGCCTCTCTTTTATCCTTTGGTTTGAATGCTTGAGGCAAAAATAAAAATTTCTAAATGACACCCTTCGTAACAGAAGTTGAAACAAAGAGAAACTTTTTTTTTGAGTTGCCACAGAAGATGAAAACAAACCCCGCAGGCAATGTGGTATGCTGGGGTAGGCTCCTGGTGATGGGCAAAGTGCCCAGGTGTGCACTGGCAAAGTGCCCATTTGCAAAATCACCTTCGACTCCATGGGCAGGCGTCCAGGCGGTGTGACGGTTAACGGTCTGCTGCACACTTCAAGTGGGTGTTTCCCAACCACACAGCGACTGCGTTGCACAGCGGGAGAAAAGACTGGCAGTCTGCTCCCGTAGTGGTTATTGCTTAGAACCCCTAGGGGCAGCTCTACTGTGAAATCTGAAAAACCCAAACCTGCATCAGGCCAAACCCTGTTGGAGAAGGAAAACACGGACACTTTCCACCAAAAAGAGTTATAGGAAATTGGGAAAACTCCACCCTGTCACAGGAGGAACCCCTGCGAAATTCAGGAAAACCCAACGGTCCAGGCTCCTGCAGATTTCACTATATTTGATCTCATGAGGTTGCTAAGAGTGGAAATCCACTCAGCCTCGCAGCATCGGACACAACGTAGCCCTGAGGAGAAAGTTCCTTTAAAAACCTTTACTCAAGCCCAGTGAGATTAAAACACAGTGAGTGTAATCATTTTTTTCACACAATGATAGTTCAGGTTTGTTTCCCCTGATTTATTTTCATTTACCTTTGTTGACGCGTGCTCTTTCCACGGTCAGGCAAGTTCTGTCCATCTCTTGAAAGTTAAGTTGACCTATTGGCCAATTTCTGATTATAGGCTTTTCTGTGTACTCTGTTCTTTACCCATCAGTTATGTTTTACATAGGATTCCGAGTCTATAATAAGAGTTGAAACAGTCACTGTGGAATTTATAGTCTAATGGGAAAAATAGACTTTAGGTAAGAAATTGCATGTGTGGGCACGTTGGCATATGCAAAGTATAAGGCAAAATGGGGCCCAGAAAAGGAGAGGTTACTGAATTCATTTTAGTGTGCACCGAGAAGCAAATCTATTTAAGCACTTGCACATTCGTGTGTGTGTGTGTGTTTAGTGTCAGATTGCAAGATTTAGCAAAGGAAAATATAGGACACCCAGTTAAATTTGAATTTCAGATAAACAATGAATAGGATTTTTTAGCATATGTATGCCCCTGTGCAATATTTGAAATACAAGTATTGGTTGGTTTTCTGACATTTTAATCTAACCAGATATTCTCTATTTGATCTGGCAACCCTGTTATAAACATGTGATTATGAAGTATACAAATACACAGACCCAGGGGGAAATAAATACCTCTACTTCTTTTTCTTTCCAGTAACTTCTTTGCCCTGCTTCTCCATGTATGTCTCTTTTCAACCAGGCAATGGAAATGCTGGTCTCCCAACAATCTGGGAAGAGCTTCCCATTGGTAATTCTCAAAGGCCTTCATGCCTCCCTGGTCCCCTCAACCCCATTTCTCTTTCTACCCAATAGCCCATTCCTACTGAGAGCTTTGCCCACACTTGCCCTCAACCAACCCCAGCAACAAGACACTCGGAGCATGGAGGTTGTCTTGAGATTTCAGCTACATTATTTTGATTCTCAGAATAATTCAGTGAACAAATATGTGGTGGGGACCGGAGGTGGCGGCAGTGCTGAAATATATAGAAGTGCGAGGTGGATTTCAAAGAATGAAATTCTCTTTTTCAAGACACATTCTCTAGCTCAGCAGATGGTTCTCCTTCGGTGGGCAACAAGCTACACAATCTCCGCATTATTTGTGTTGGCCTTGGAGGTCAGCCTTAGCCTCATACAGCCTCTGTGTCCTCATCTCCCCCCCTCCCCCCATGTAACTCTCCAGGGGATGGCCGTGAGTCTCAAAGGAGGCGATGCAAACAGAAAGCCCAGCGTAATACTTGGTGGACACAGTAAAAGTCGTGAAGCATATTGAGAGGTAAGCTCTCTTCCCGTTGCATCGTCTAGAATGCCATTTCAGTCAGCCACCACGTCAGAAATCAGCTCAGACATTGCTCCCATGTTCTAAAAACCGTGGCGATGAGTTTGCACCAATGTGCACCCAAGACCAGCCCTGTTGAGGTGACCCAGAGAGAGTCTACGGCGACGACAGTTCAGTGAAGACCCGGTGGAGGTTTCGTATAGGTCTGCCCCGAAATGATGCAAAGCCCCAATCCACCCCGGCCTCCAAATGTTTGCTCAGGGTCCTGGATACATTCCTGTTTGATGCTAACATATGATAGTAGCTGGCGGGCAACATTCTGTGGAGTCCAAAGAGAGCCTTTGAGCCCTCTGTTACTCATGCCATGGAGTCTTGGTTTAATCAAAGAGAGCGAGAGCACCATACTCCAACTGCAGCTACTCGGCCAACCTTGTGAATTTGGGTGTGAGGGCTGTTATTTTCTTCATTTTTAGTTTATTTTGGGGATTTTTGTTGTTGCTGTTGACTTTTTTTTTTCTGTCTTTGGTTGTTTAAATGAGGGTGTGGACACAGGAAAATCTTTTCAAAGAAGGCAGACTTTTTTTTTTTGGTCAGATTTATTTTAGCTGCAGGAAAACCAGACTGTACGGTGCTGTTTCCAAGCCAGCTGCGTATTGAAAACCACACAGCCAGTGCATGCGCTATAAAGATGCTATCTTGAACCTTTCCTTCTTGTCAACTGTCATGAATCTGTAACTCCAGAAGGAGAAACTTAATTTTTTTTAAAGGAATTCCTTCTGAAGTGTGTCCAAACGGAGCGGTGGAGAAATCACCATAGACACTGGGTGGTTTCGGATGCTCATGACGGCCTTTTACCTTGAAGGCTGAGTCTTGCCTTCTCTACAGGGCTCTCCAACACTCCCCTAAACCTGTCAAGTCAAACTGCAGTTGGAGGCTGAACTAACTGTAACAAGCCGAAGGATTTCATCCACGTGACTCATAGACTTAGGCTGCCTGTCCACACCACTCAGCAGCAGAAGAGTTGGCATGACCCTACTAGGCGTTCTATAAATATGTGCTTCCTTGATTCATTTCCAAATCCGGTCCCTAGTCGCCACCCCCATTGTATTTGAACTGTCCTGTTTGGAACTCAAGCCCAGCTTAGGTGAAAATTAGGAAGTGCCAATTACAAGCCAAGGAGACACTTATACTGCTTACCTTCTGCTCCCTATGGATGGAATTAATCAGATGCATACTGCTATGAAGGAGCCCTTAAGATGATGCAATGGTTAAGAGCCCAGGTGCTAGCTGAAAGGTTGGGGGTTCAACACTGCCACCCCCCAGCCCCCAGCGTGTCACATGGAGAAAGACCTGGTGTGCAAGCTGCTTCTGAAAATTCTCCAACCTAGACAACTCTATGGGGCAGTCTGCTCTGTCACGTGGGGTCACGCTGGGTCAGAAGCCCCTGGACAGTGTCTAACAGCAGCAGGACAGTCATATGCCTGACAAATAGTGGAAGTTCCACATCTCTGAGTGGACAAAAATAATGGAGGGCTTTAGCTTTAATCAGTGACATCTGAGTTTGATGGGTTTTATTTTTTAATGCTGATATGCCCTGCTGTTGGTCTCAAAAATGTGAATCACCAGAGCGACAGGAAATTGCCAATTCTATCACTGAACTAGAGGGGAGATGGAACAGGATGAAGAAACGGGAGGGTTTGGGGCCAGTTCTGGGAAACATTGTCATTTTTGATCCCCAACCTGCCCACAGTCATCTCCTCTCCAGAACACAGCCAAGCCAGTCTTCATAGGTTGATTTATCCCTCTCTCCGTGCCAACTATCATCCAGTTCCCAGCTTTAAAGATGGGGACATGGTGATGCAGTGCAAAAATAATGTCTTCCTTCTGGAGAATGATATTTTGTGTTCTTGATGTAGAAATGCTTTCCTCCCTCACAATAAATACACACTGAGACCAAAACCATGAGTAGAATATTATACTAATAAATATAAGATGTCAGTGATGCAGAAGAAATCCAATGCCTTCAACATGAAGTAGCTGTAATGCTGAGTGTTGTAAAAGCTGGCTTGCTTTCGGGCTTTCAGAATGTTTTGTATACAGACTTTTTGCAGGGAAGAAATATTTGAGTCTAATTTCACCTCATGAGACACATGATTGTTTCCAGGGTGTGAGATTGAGGATGAATCAAAATATGTTTTCGAAAATATACTAAATGGAAAATGGTTACAACTTGTTCCGCTATTAGGTACTCTCCCCCCTCCCCACCTGATCCAGCGCCCTCCCTCTTCCCCCATCACAGCCTCCCCAGGACCAGGACTATAAAGGAGTCCCACCCTAGGAGGATCAGGTTAGACTCCCAGTCTCTCAAACGGCAGCCCTTGATTGTGCGTAATGAAAAGATAATGGGTTTGGACTCGAGAGACACCATCCGTTGTTGTTCTAGTTCAGCCGCTTTCTGGGTTAATTTGTTAGTAACTCGGGCAAGCAGATGTTTCAGTGTCCTTCAAGGAATAGTGCTTTCTTGAGCCTGGGAAATAGTGCAACCCTAAGCTGGGCGATGAAACAAAATGAGAGGAGAGGTACCATTGGAAACAAAGTAGGGGAAAGACATGAAAATGCAGATGGCATTAGGGGAGGCAAAGGCACTGGATGACAAGGTCAGAGAAAAGCCTCCTGTGGGGATCGATGGCAGCGAGATTTTTGCCTGATCATTTCTATGTAACAAAATCACGGGCTGTGGCCATCCCGACAGAATCAACTCAGCGAATCGACTCATGCTGCACTTTCCCCATCTCTAACTGCAATGCCTCTGGGAAGCCTATGTTGACCAGCCGGCTGCTTTAACATCATCCTCGTTCACACATTGCAGAAGAGACTTCACTGCTCTGACAGGTTACACAGCTTCAGTGCCGGACCACAGTCACACTGTGGCCATCGGCTCAACCCCCTGCCACACGGGGGATTCACACCCTGAAGCTGCATTTCTTGAGGAATTTCGGTCGGAGCTTTGTTCTCATTCAGTCCTGTGGCAGAGCCGCCTTAAAACTCACCACCGGCAGCCCGAAGGCCTCCTCCAGACAGCCATCCACAAGACACTTCTTTGAAGGATCAGACGGAGCAGCCGGTCCGGTCCACCCTGGGAAGTCTAGGGCAGGCACATGCTGCTGCTGCTGTTGTTAGGTGCTGTGGAGTCTGTGCGGCCGCATGGTGATTGCAGGTATAACAAAAGCGAACCCGCCAAGGCCCTGCACCCTCCTCATCCTCAGTGCTGCGTGTGAGCCCACTGCTACAACCCTGTCATCCAACCTCCTGAAGGTCTTCCTCTCTTTCAGAGACCCTCCACTTTTCCATGTGCAGGCTTTCTCCAAGCACCGCAGTCCCACTTGTAACATGCTAGGGACACGCGAAGCTGGAGTTGCAACCTCATTCAGCACATGATGGTCGCACAGCCATTAGCTATGAAGGACGCTACCTGGCTTCGTGGGCCAGCTAAATCCCACCTGATCTTCCTCTTCACACACACACACAGAGCGGGAAGGAAAGCTATCTACGGCTATCCCTGAAGCACTTGCTTTTTTATGAGTTGATTTACTAAATTGATTTTGAATCCTTTTCTCTTGCTTATAAAAATGCCTTAAGTCATCATTGCTTGATTCATCATGGAACTTCCGGGCAGAGTGGAAAGCAGTAGATAATTGTTTGAAATTTTTACCTCCCAGTTGTGAACTTTCTCTAACACGACCCCCACACGCCTTCCAGAGCTTTGATTTCATGGTCTCTACACTCGGGATGCAAGCAGTTGAGGTATCCATCTGCTAACGGAAATTTGGTCGTACAAGTCCTAAGAGAGATTCCTCGGAACAAAGACCTGGTTGTCTAATTTCTAAAATCCAACCACTCACAACAACACGGAGCACAGTTCTACTCTGACACCCAGGAATTGCCATGCATTAGATTCAACCCCATGGCGACTCATGTTAAAGCTGGAATAATAGCAACAACCTCCAAGGTGCTGGGGAGATTTCCCGCATGCCATGTGACTCTGGACCTAGAGAATGAGAGCTCTCACGTGAATCCGTCGGTGTCATTTATCAGATGGGGAACTTTGTGCATTTTCCTTGCCTGTACAATGGAGATGATCAAGTGGATCTTCCCTTATATGGTTGCTTGGAGACTAACTGGGTGAACAGTAAAAGCATTCAAAGCAGTTATTAATTGTGTCTGACACACAGTAACCTTACTGCACAGAGTAGAACAACTCCATTAGGTCTCTGACTGTGAACTTTATAGGAGTAAACTGCCTCACATTTCTCCTGTAGAATGGCTGGAGGGTTTGAACTGCCAACCTTTCAGTTGCATGACCACTGTACCATCAGAACTCCTTGGCACATGACAAGCCTTCAATCAATGTCACTTCTGAATGCAATATAACAACTCAAAAACAAAACAACAATAATAGAGTGGATTCCAACTTTTAAAGACCTTATAGAACAAGGGTAGAATTGTCCAAGACTGTCACTTTTAACAGGAGTAGAAAGCCTCATCTTTCTCCCATGGAGCAGCTGAGGGTTTTGAACCGCCAACCTTGAAGTTAGCAGCCCACTGTGTAACCACTTTGCCACTAGGCTCCCTTATTGCGGTATAGAATCCCCTATTGTTGATGACCAATGAATGCTTCCTTACTCTTGTCCAAATTGCTTTTCTTGAGCACAAGTAAAAGCCAGAAGGCAGGGTTTCTGTTAGATTAGGAATGCCCTGCATATTTCTGGGAATCTTCTTTGGAACATGCATCAGAAAATGCTTTCTGAGTACGCTGGGAGCTCTAAATTCCATGAGGATAAAGTGTTGGAATGGAGTTTATGACAAGGTTTTCAGTTCACCAGCTCACAAAGCTAGGTGTCCTTGGACAAGTCGCTTGACCTCTCTGGGTTTCACATCCTGATCTACAAGATGTGCATATTCCCTGGGCTCCCTTCTAGCTACAGAAAGACTTAAGTCCATCACTGTTACTGACAACAAATGAGTTCCCAGGGCTGAGCTGGTGAGAGACTGGCCCTGACACCAAAGTTTAGTTCAGAGGAAAAGCAGTTAACTTTATGGTATGTTCACTCCGCCTCCAAACCCAGCCCAGTGATGATGCAGGCTGTGGCTGCTACAAGAAGCGGGTGAGGACATGTAACAAAGGTAGCGGGTTTTCAATCTGTCATATTAAGGATGGAACTGTAGCTCCCCAAAATTATTGGTTCAAATTTTAAACCCTGTACCTGTGGCTATATTGTGTTTGGAAATAGGATTTCTCCCTGTTCGGTTAATGAGCTAATCTAAGAGGAGTTTTAAACCCAACCACTTCTGAGTTACAGAAAGAGCAGATTAGACATAGGAGTGCCAGTGAAAATGTGTGGGGTGGGTCTTTAGGGGAAATGGGGGTAGATCACCAGGGAATACAGCAAAGCCCAGGACTACCTACTAGGAAGGCACCTTCCACTCAATGGAAACCCTGCTTTGGACTTTTAGCCTTTAGGGTTGTGAGGACACACCTTTCTGTCCCTTGAAATTCTCCCACTTGGGGTGTTTGTGTTACAGCGACCTCGGTGAACTAAGCCGTGCTGACGAAGGCTTGCGGTTTCAGCTTCTGCCCATGCAGGATGAGAAATATGCATGCTACAGAGCTGAAGAAGATGCTCAGACTCATGAGCTGGTTCTTTATATACTGCTCACCTAGGGAAAGTCTGTTTTTAGCAGTCTATTTAAGTAAAGGTCTGCAGGGAGGGAGTACCACAGTTGAGGCAATGGGGCAGGCAGACTAAAAAAAAGAGAGAGAGACTTTGAGTAGGGGGCATGAGCATTTGCATGAGTAGGGGGTGGCTATACCTGTGAAGATAGATTGAATTGAGAGATCTATTCCTATCTTTTTTTAAAAAAAATTTATTGGGGCTCATACAATTCTTATCACAGTTCATACATATACATACATCAGTTGTATAAAGCACATCTGTACAGTCTTTGCCCTAATCATTTTTTTCTCCTCTTTTCTTTTTTTACATTTTATTAGGGACTCATACAACTCTTATCACAATCCATACATATACATACATCAATTGTATAAAGCACATCCATACATTCCCTGCCTCAATCATTCTCAAAGCATTTGCTCTCCCCTTAAGCCCCTTGCATCAGGTCCTCTTTTTTTTTCCCCTCCCTCCTCTTTCCCCCCTCCCTCATGTGCCCTTGGTAATTTATACATCGTTATTTTGTCATATCTTGCTCTATCCGGAGATCTGTTCCTATCTTAAGGATGTCTTCCTTGTGTGAGTTTTTGTGGTTATTTGCGCTGACGGTAATTGAAGATAAGGAACATGACAGAGTTTTCAGGCAGGTTGGCATCTGTCACAATCTTGGAGCGGCCACAGCATAGCGGAGGTGGTGAAGGAGCACGGCGCCCACGTGAAGGATCCAGGTCTCCATGGTGGCAGAAGAAAGCTCTCGGGGGCACAGAGTGGCACACCGTGTGGCAACACTTGAGAACTGATTGGTTCTCAGCACAGTGATTAATATCAAATAAATGGATGCTCCTTGGAAAACAGCATCATGAGCAAGGGCTGCCAGGGAGGTTGCATACACGGAGGGACTACAATGTGCCCCTCGTGGTTCCGTTGCTCGGGGGAGGGTGTTCTGACTCCGAGTTTAGCCATAGGGTGATTTGATCTTCAGACCACTTATGGGGACAGAGATATCAGGGGGTCTGACAGTGATGCATTAGGTGACAGGATGCCGAGGCTGATTAGGACTCTGGATGACAGAAATGAATCACCACCTGAATATGCTGACATTGGCATGGCGGTGGGGGCCTGAGCCAGCCTCTGCAATGTCAATAAGGAGAACAGCAAGTCACCTCCCTGGAGTTGTTTGTGTCTGAAACTGGGATGCTGAACTTTGACGAGAACTCGTGGTCCAAGTCACGGTTGTGATCCAGAAAACAAAACCATCGGAGCACCATTGGGGAAGACTATGCATGTGCTCCTCCCTCTCAGTGTTCCGATCTTCTTAGGAACACACCATGTAAATTAAAGTCAGTCACCACTGAACCCCTTCTGACTCGTGTGCTAATACGGTGCTACAAAAATTTTGAGTGTCCTGCTTTTTTGCAAGTAAATCTCTAGATTTAGTTTCCCCGGGCAGCTCTTGGTGGTTTTGAACTTCCAAACTTTTGGTTAGCCATCAAGGGTATTATAATTCCAATTATTTGTGCCACCCCAGTTTTTAAGATAAACCCTCCCACCTAGTGCCATGACATGTATTCCAATGCCTAGTGATTTTATGTGAAATTACCAAGTATGGTCACCTAACTGCATTTGGAAGCTTGTCACAAACATCATTCAATCAATAAAGGCAGGATTAGGATGTCAAGTCCAAAATAGGACAAAACTTGATCATTTAAATGAATTGTGGACTTCAAAACAGTTAATAGTTTGGTCTCTCCTCAGGCACTTATGATGTACAGCCATGTGGTGCTAATTTTCTTCAGATGAACTAATACCTGATCTTTTTCAATTAGCTTATAATGTTTTCTATGAAACAGGCTTTACTCACTTAAACATGTTTGTGAATTCTCAGCAGTCTTAGCACAGGGCTAAGTGAAACCATATTGGCATATAATAATTCCAAGAAACCAAAAGACATACAGGTTCTCTTAGATACAATAAAAGGCCTGAGTTGTTTATAAAAGGAAGAACCAGGGATGTGAGGAATGTGAGCTGGCATCCCATGGAAAGCTGGGGCATCTTCTTCTGGGATGCCTTAGTTTCCTAGGTCTGTCATCAAATATAGAAATTGCCTTGTGGGTCTGGAGGTTAGAAGTTCAAGTCAGGCTGTGGACGGAGTCAATTCCTACCTCTCATCTTCTGGTTGCTCCTGGCATTCTGGTCTTTCTTTGCTTGCAGCTGCATCAGCTTCTGTCACCAGGTGCCCACCCTTCCTTGTCCTCTTTTATAAGGACGGCAGTCCGTATCAAGGCTAGTACCCCACCTGAGCATGATGTGATCTCCAATTAAGCAATAACATCTCTAGAGACTCCATTAACAGAGGTTACATGCATAAGTAGATAGAGGGGTGGTGCTTCAGCATCCCAACTTTGGGAACACAGCTCAGTGTGACCGATAGGAACTTGAAGTAGAACTAAGACTGGAAATAGTCTATAGAGATAATAGAAGTAATCTTATTTTCAAAACTGCACAATCTGTGATAGCATTAGAGAAAAATTACCAGATTGTTTAGTGAGACAGCCTCAGAGTCTCCTTCATGAACCCCCCTGGTGTTTCCAAATCCCTTAAAGTGGGTTTGTGTATTTATGAATACGCGACTCAGTGACAGAGCTACATAGTACTGGAATTATATTTTAAAACAGATCTAGTTTTTACTAAGCACTAATTATTCTGGAATAGGTTAAAATGAAAATTCAACAGAGACGTATGTAGACAAAATTATTGTAAATAGTATCACTCAAAGAATGCATTTATATTGTTGCTGGAAAGCAGTGAGAAGCATTACACAATTACAGTCTCTCAAATTACGACTTCCTGTTGTTTTACAGAGTTTGCAAGAAAAAAAACAAATTAGGTGTCATGTTTAATCTCTTTTGTCCTTAGGTCCACCATAATAAATATTAAAGTAGTGCATTTATTACCATGTTTTCCTCTTGAATGACAATACCCATTAATTTTAAAATTCGATTTGATAGTCCTCTGATTTGACAAAATGGGCCAGGTGTGCTAATGCATTTGAATATTGCTGTCTCTGTTCTCAATTATTTTTATGAATGATATATCAGGGCTGGGGATGAAATACCACAATTAATTTCAACCTCAGAACTCATGTTTTCTTTTTTTTAAAAAAAAAACATTTTATTAGGGGCTCATACAACTCTTATCACAATCCATACATATACATACATCAATTGTATAAAGCACATCTGTACATTCTTTGCCCTAATCATTTTCAAAGCATTTGCTCTCCACTTAAGCCCTTCACATCAGGTCCTCTTTTTGCCTTTCCCTCCCTGCTCCCCCCTCCCTCATGAGCCCTTGATAATTTATAAATTATTATTTTGTCTTAGGTGGAGAGCAAATGCTTTGAAAATGATTAGGGCAAAGAATGTACGGATGTGCTTTATACAATTGATGTATGTATATGTATGGATTGTGATAAGAGTTGTATGAGCCCCTAATAAAATGTAAAAAAAAAAAAAAGAAAGAAAAAAAATTATTATTTTGTCATATCTTGCCCTATCCGGCATCTCCCTTCACCCACTTTTCTGTTGTCCGTCCCCCAGGGAGGAGGTCACATGTAGATCCTTGTAATCGGTTCCCCCTTTCCAAACCACTCACCCTCTACTCTCCCAGTATCGCCCCTCACACCCCTGGTCCTGAAGGCATCATCCACCCTAGATTCCTTGTTCCTCCAACTCCTAAATGCTCCACTGTACAACCTCTGCTCTCTGCAGACTTGCAAGGTAGAATTCGGATCATGGCAGTTGGGAGGGAGGAAGCATCCAGGATCTGGGGGAAAGCTGTATTCTTCATCGGTACTACATCGCACCCTGACTGACTCATCTCCTCCCCTAGACCCCTCTGTGAGGGGATCTCCTGTGGCCGACAAATGGGCTTTGGGTCTCCACTCTGCACTTTCCCCTTCATTCACTATGGTAAGATTATTTTTGTTCTGATGATGCCTTATACCTGATCCCTTGGACACCTCATGTTCACACAGGCTGGTGTGCTTCTTCCATGTGGGCTTTGTTGCTTCTGAGCTCGATGGCCGCTTGTTCACCTTCATGGTTGTTTTTATTGCTGCAAAATTTTTGATTAGTACATCTCCAAGTTTCTTCTCTGTTGTCTTCACCTTGTGTCATCTGAGAATTTTATCAAATGCCCACGAGAGCCTCGTTTTCCGTCCTCTATCTCTCTTAATTCCTCTTTCACATGGTATATGTCTTGACCTACATGTTTTTGACATTTTATTATTTACAGTTTTCTACCACTCATAAATGGTTGGGACTAGAGAGGGTATGTAAAATTTGCGCTCCCTCGCCTTTTGAACCAATGGTCTTCTTTAGCAAATTTATGTTAATCTGCATCATGCATTTCAATGTGTAACTTTGAAGGTATAACCAATAAGTTTACACTTAACGAGGCTTCAAAGAAAACAATTGCACAAACTTTGGGGGTGAGGGAGGGGTTGGTTGATTGTTTTCATCTTCTACAAAGAGGTGGGTTTAGGAACATTTCACATAAAAAAGAAAACAGGAGACATAGAGCAAAACTTAGGTAAATCCCTCTGAATATAAAAGTCTCGCTTTCTGTAATGCGCATAGACTTTAAGCCGTTCCACAAAAAGGGCAGCTACTCAGTTTAAACCAGAACCAAATGTGGATCAAAATGTGCCAGAACAAAATGAGGATAAAGAATCCTCCGGAGAGTCCGGGCAGCACCTAAGAATTATGTGCATTCCACACAATGGGAAATAAATGCGTCCTCTAAGTCTTGGCGCTTTCAGGTGTGACTGCTTTAGTGGGCCAAAAACAGCCTGCAAGAATATAACAACAAACCCCATAAATCAATACACCATTTCTCAACGTACAACACTACTTTAATAATCCATTTTGAAGAGGGAGTAGATCACTATAATAAAAATTCAGAGGTTTTTTTTCCCCTTTCAATCACTCTTCTAATCAGTCAGGCTCCTTTTTTTAAGGGCTTTGTGTACCATCACTAACACGTGTAAGAGTTATAAAAACAATATATCCCATGGGTGTGCACTTATAAAAAAGCCTCAGGCTTGGAATTTATTTCTCAGATGAATATGAAATGTAGATATTTTATTCAAAGGTTTTAGTTTAATCACCTTTGCTGGTTGGGCAGCCTGTGCATATGTCTAGGTAGAAAGGTTTTATAAATTCACGAGAATAGCTTAGTTCAAATTTTATTTCCTCCCTCTCCATCAGGTCAAGAGCCAGGCTCCTGGCCCAGTGCTATATCCCCAATGCACATATCAACAAATATTTCTTTAATGAGTACAAATATCTTAGCAACAACTTTTCTCAATCTATCAGGCAAAACATGGTATAATGAACTAGGAATCCAAGAGGTATGCAAATCCAACAGTAGGCCTTAAGATCTTGACTTTTTGTTTTTGTTTTAATTCAGTTTCCTCAGTCCCTGGTCAGGCAAAACAACCTCCTTCCTAGTAGGAATTCATGGTAAAAACCTTTCATGGTACTAGATAAGATAAAGCTATAGGAAAACCCATACCGTGTGGCTCGTATGACTTGCAAAAGTATATACCTCTTTCATTTGATTTTCTTTTATGAGATTCCATTCGGGTCTCTAATTTTACAAACTGCACCGTTTCACAGCCACTGCTAATCATATTCAATCAAAACGGAGTATTTAAAAATCAATGGCCTTGTGGTTGCACTTCATGGCCCCGTGTATGTGTTTTCATATTTGTGAACATCTGGCCCATCGTATTCCAGCAGATCTCCAGTGTCATTCTGCTCTGTGCTGCCAAGCTGCATGCAGTCTTGCTCCTGGACGACTTAGAGCCTGTCTGTTTACTTGAAGGTCATCTCCAATGAGCAGCAGCAGGCAGACTTGGCTCTTCGGTACCTAGGCCAGGGAGAATCCTAGAGTGGATCCCAGCCTTCCTTTTCTTCTCTCTTCACCACAGCAACCCCAGAGTAGTTGAGACAAGTCTAGAACTGGGCTTTGGTGGTAGTAGTGAGCCACCTGGATGGACAGATTCCTAGTCCATCCCCATATGCAGCTTGTGATTGTCCTCCCAGATCCTGCAGGGGCCTGCTTAGTCTGCCATTGACCCGCTAATTATTAATTATGGCAACTAGGAATGATGAGAGGCTTTCAGTAGGGCAAAGACTGTACAGATGTACTTTATACAATTGATGTATGTATATGTATGAACTGTGAAAAGAATTGTATGAGCCCCAATAAATTGTTAAAATAAAAAAATAAAAAAAGAAAGGAGCCCTATGATAGCAGGAATACTCCTTCTTAAAGAGGAAGGAAGAATCCCCGCCCCCTGGCCTTTTGGCCCTGTGTGGAGGCATGTCACATGGGGCAGGGGGTGGGGGTGCTGAGTTGTCTGGCATCTTGTAGGCAGAGGTAGGGATGCTGTTCAACGTTTTAAAGCACAACAGACAAAAGGATTCTTTTTAAAGTGGCCCAGTTGCCATTTAACTTAGCTGCAGCATCTCCCAATCCAAATATTGAGCCTCCCTAGGGACATTATGTTTATACCCAGGAATAAGAATTTATTTATAAGTGAATCATGCAGAGAGGAAAAGAACACTGGTTTATTAGGAAAATGGTGCTTGGAAGCTCAGAGCTGCCTTTTACAAAAGGACAGAGAGTTCCTCGTTCCCTTGGTGTTCTCTTCCCCTCTACACTTTGACGTGACAGACACATGCCACCTCTGTGCTGAGTGCTGCAGACCAAGGTATTGAAGAAGAGGGCATCCAGCAGTCCTCCTCTCCTTTCCAAGGCAGCGTAGTCACCTTGGGACATGCAAATGAGGAGTGACCTTCACAGACCCATATTGCCCATCTCCCCGTTGGCCTTGGAAGTCGCTGTTCTCCTTTTACGGGTAAAGAGAATGAGGTTCAGCAATGGTTAAGTGACTTGTCCCAGGCTATCTGGCTGACAAAGGATTGAAGTGCTGCTCTATGGGATGCCCACATACCGTGAGGAGTGTAACAAAGAGCATTCGGTTTACTCACAAGAAAACACGTGGCCAGTAGAGTAGAGAGCAGAGCATCTGTGTGCCCTCATTGGAATTGTTTAGTCCCAGCTAACTTCTGACTATTTACGAGTCGTCTTCCTTCTGGAGGTTTCAGTGGGCTCACCTCTGAATAGAGGGTGTGGGTTCCATAACCTTCGCAATGAACAGTTCTGTGATTACATTCCCAATTTCAGAATGACATGTATGACAAGTCACCAAAACCTCTGGGACCCTCATCCAAAGACTGTAAATAACATAATCCAAATCTAAAGAAAGGATTGGGGTCAGCATTTCAATTGTGAACAGCTGGTTTGGAGAAGGCTATGGATGAGGGCGGAAGCCCAACATTGGTTTGCAGGGTTCACACAGGGACAAAGCCTCTGGTGACAGACACCCCTGTGAGCCTAGTTGAGGGACGTGAACAGCCTTTCTCCCAGACAGAGAGCACTGCAAAGCATATTCTGGCAGACATAGTTTGATAAAAATATAATATCTTATTATTTCATCTCCCTTTTTCCCTATTTTAAAGCGGTCTCAATTTTAAAAAAGGGGTGGTGGTGAAGGGGAAATACAGGTGGACTGAGCCCCTAGTGAATCCCTTCAGGCCATGGACCTTGAATGTGAATGGCCTTTTATCATGCAGAATGCACTGGAGAAATGGATTGTTACAGATGCACTTGTTAAAATTTAGCACCCTCTCCTTTGATCTTCCTTCAATTTAAATTTGTTCTAGTTTTTTTAAAAAATATGTTCTGCTTTCTTTTCAGTTGAGGTTTGTATCTGTTTTACTTTGTTGTTGTTAGTTGGTTGCTTTGTTTTTCTATATATGAAATTTATTGAGACAGTAACTGGACGAATAGGTCTGGCACGAGAGGTTAAGGAAATGTGCAGCTAATAAGGATGAGCACAGGAATGAAGGAAATGTTCCCAAACTGTCTGTGGTGATATGATCGGACTATTGAACTGTATGACCTGTGAATTAGATCCATGAAAATAGAATAAGCAATCACAGACTCACTTACGTGTGTTTACTTACAGGGCTCCAGGCTCCAGACTCAAGGCTGTCCCCTGGTACTCAGCTGCTTGTTCAAATAAGCCCTGTTTCCGTCAGAGTCTCTAACAGTTCCTCTAGAGCTGTTTAGAGGAGCTCATGTAATAAATACATAATTATGAACTTGTTAAGAGACATTATTTACTCATTTGTCCAACATGGCTCCTTTCAGTCTGCCCTGTAAGTAATCTATATTTAGTCAGTGTCATATTGATCTGCAACCAAAGTACACTCTAAGGCTCCAACAGAAACACAGGCCATGGGAAGGGGGAAAAAAAAACCTTGATGAAAAAAATTCCCTGCAGGTCTCTATCTTCCTACCTCATTTCAAAGCAGTGAAAGTAAAAAACAAAACAGTATTTGTCATCTTTTTGCATCATTTAAAACAATATTAAAAAATCAGGACTATTTACTGCCAGTTCTAGCATCATTGTAGAGAATATCAGAGTCTTTCTTTACTAACATCATGCCTTCTCTAAAATGTAACCCTTGGGCAACCATTTACAGTACACCACACAATGGTTGGCTCTTGGTGGTCTCTCAATGTTGTTAGGGACCACCAAGTTGGTCTTGACTCACAGAGACCCTATGCACAGTAGAAGGGAGCCCTGCCAGGTCCTGAGCTGTTTTTAAAATCATTCCTGTGTTTAAGCCCATCATTGTAGTCATTGTGTCAATCCAGTGACCCATAGATGGATGCTTGTTGTGCTGTTGTTTCTTGTTTATCTGGGTTTAAATGTTTATCTTTTGTCATGATTAAAGGTTTAAGATACTGAATCACGCCTCCTCAATTCAACCTATGATTGAGGTAAATTCTATGTAAAATTAGGTCAGTTTAAGTAAAACATGTCACATCTACCTGAAATTACATTAGGATAGGACATAGAAATTTGTTTAAAAGATAGCATGACCCACAGGGAGGGTTAATAAATGATGACTGAAATAACATAAAGCAAAATTTTCCCTTTACTCAAAAGTTGTATGTCTCCATCTGAAAGCATGTAAAGGAATTACTTTTCATGCCAAGAAAAAAATTAAATGTTTATATATATATATATATATATATATACATACACACATTGTGTGTGTGTGTGTGTCGGGGTGGGGGGTTACTTAAAGTCCAATTACCTTAACACAGGTAGAAAAAGCTCCATCTGCAGATAGGCAGGGCATAAAACAAATCCTGTATTACAGCTTTAAAGAATTTTATAACTTATCATTACTGCTTTATTCACTGAAACCAAAATTCCCGAGTGGCTAAGTCAGTTTACACTTGTAAATCAGAAACACTTGCAGTTATTTTTCATCCTACAAAAGAACCACTTGCTTTTTATAGGTGCTGTTCTATTATGTCTGAAGAAGAAGAAATCGGTGGTGACATGGTGTCACCATAGTAGTGGCAAAAAACACCACTGAATTATCAATGTCTCTCCCCCCCAGGCATACGAAGTCAGTAAAAAAGTGTGGTGAGCTGGTTCCAGCTCCTACATACATGGGTTTCTTACAAATAGAACTCATTTAAACATGAGATGAGTGTGTATTGTCTTAATTAGTGTTATCTGCTGTCCTTCTCTGGAGTCTACTACCCATTGCAATATCTACCCAGAACTCACAGAAAAGATTCATGATTAAAGGGTTTATTGAGGAAGCTGACACGTTGGAATGCCAGTGAGAAATGTTCAGGGTTGCAATGTTTAACAGGACACATTACCAAGGTCTGTCAACTCTGCCAATAAATGCCCCAAGGGCATACCACTGTGTTGTAAGCCTCAACTTAAAAGCATTCAGCTCAAGCTCGGTGGGTCAGCAAACACAGCTCCCTGAATTAAGTGCCCAGAGGCATCCCATTCCAATAAGCTTCAGTACAAAGGCACTCAACTCTACTTCCATGGGTCAGTAAACCCAACTTTCCCAAATAAGAGCCCAGAGGCACCTCTCTCCACAAGCTAGCCTCCTTCCCTAAAACACTCAGTTGTGTTCACCCTGTGGGTTGGGAAGTCCATCAAACTATTCCACGCTTCTGGTTCTGCTTCTGTTCTTTCTCTGATGTTGTATCTGTCATCTGGGCCCAGGAGGTTCACTGTCAAGGGAAACCAGCCCCTAACACATCATTACGGGTCCGGTAGGTGCAATTGTACAGCGATAATAAGTAAAGATCATAGTAAAGTTATAGAGAACATGAGAGATAGAAGTATTGAAAGAAATGGAGTCATATACAATTCATGGTAGCATGCTCACCTCAGCCCCACTCGATGGTCCATGTGGAGGAAGAGAGTTTCTTTTTTAATGATAGCCCAGGCTTTATATATTCTCCGGGGACGTGCAAGCGCACTAATTACAGGTGAGTACGTACATCACAGGGAGGGGTAGTCTAGGGACATACATGTCACGGAGTCAGTTTGGCCTGTTCCCTGACTCAACTGAAAGAGACCATTATTGGTAGGGTGAGAAAGCTTGGTTGCAGGCCTCAGGGAGGAATAGCTTATTGTCCCCAATAGCAGGGAGAGAGGTCTACCATATAGTCTGGTTGACTAGTTAACTGTCTCAGACGCCTACCCTGTAGTCTGGTGACTAACTGCCTTGGGGAGGATGTCTGTAAGCATCTGACCTCTCCCCACAGTTCACTGTGCAGGAATTTTGGGCCCAGAAGCCACACTCCACACCTGCTTCTTGCTGGTAATCAGATTATACCTTCTGCTTCTCAGAGACTCATTTAATACAAAGCAGGATGACACTCCAGGAAATCATCTTTGCAATTAGTCACAGGTGAATCCTACCAGTATCTTCCCCCCACCTTCTTCCCAGACCTATGCAAGGAAAAGTTGTTGGGTGGGAGTTAGAGACTTTGGCCAGAAGAACCACATTAAATAATTCACTGCCCCTGCTACATGGACAGCTGAAGACAGGTTATCTAGTGATATATTTGTCTCGGTTCTGGGAGGGGCCTTCCTAAAACTGGCTCAGTCCAAACAGTGGCTGCCAAGGGAATCTCCTGGGCCCGTTCAATTCAAGGCAGACGTGGAGTAACCAGCCCCCCTACAACTAATCACGGGTTCAATAAATGCAATTGTATGGTTGAGATAAAGATTATAATAAAGTCATAGAGAGTAAGAACGATAGGAGAGAGAGTAAAATAAAGAAGTCAGACATATTTCCTCGTAGCGTGTTCACCTCAGCTCCTCTTGGTAGTACAGGCCAGGAGAGAGAGCTAAGCAAGGCTTATATGTCTTTTGGAGACATACAAGCCCCCTAATTACAGGCAAAGAAATACATCACAGGAAAGGGTTGTACAAAGGCAATATAAGCTATAGGAGGGGGATATGCAATGGGCATAAGTGTAGCAGGAAGGGGATGAGCTAGGGGTGTAATAGGAAGGGGAGGAACTAGGGGTATATAATGTGACAAGATGGGTGGATCCTAGATTCACCTTGGTCACCCTTGAGTGGGCTTGACCTCCCTGGGCTCTCCTTCAGAGAAACAATCTACTACTATCCTTATCAGAAGGGAGTGGGCCCTACTTAGGGTGGGACAGACTATACTGTCTGATTGCTCTAGATGGCTTTTCCCCCTTAGGGAGAATAACCTCTGACCTACTTTTGTTGACCTCCAAGTGTATAGTCCTTTGCCATGTGTAGCAAGCAGCTAGGTTTGGCATCTATTTGGGGAGAGATAACTTGTGAGAAATCTTTCTGTTTCCCACAGGCAGGCAGGCAGGTCAGAGATTCTAAAGGATCATCTTCATAGCGCTTATAAATGACACAGGAAGCTCATGTGGATTATTTAGGTAGTAACTTTAAGAAAACGGAAATCTTTATTGGTGAGTGAAAAAACCAAGACATTTGTGCCAAGGAATTTTTTTGTTTTCCCCCATCACAATTTACCTGCTATCGCTTCCTGGGTAGCCAGGGGGTTGTCCTTTGAGAATGTATTGGCGAAACCGTGTCTTATCCATCCTACATGCCCGATCTTGTCCTTTCAGACTTCTCTTTGTTCCCCGAGCTCCAAGAACATTTAAAAGGAATGTAATTTGAATACCGCGAAGGTGCCAAAGCTGCTGCTTGACTGACCTAGTGTGAGTGGACTAGCTCAGATCCCGACACAGAAAGGTTAGCAGCATGCAAATCCTGCCTCCAGAAGTGTGGGGCCCGACAGGAAGAATATGTTGAGAAACAATGGTTTCATACTTTGATTTTTTTGTTGTTTGACAAGAGCTACTTTGATTTTCTAGGAATACTTTCTGACTTACCCTCATATACTAGGAACTGTCAGTGAGCCCTTGACTTGGTTTTTATAATGCCTGCAATTTTTTTTTTTTAATGCCTGCAAATGTTAGCAACCTTGTACCTCTGTATCTAAAAAGCACTTTGGTTGCCTAAAGTAACAAACGAATCTTGGCGATGAGTCTATTCATAGAACAGCTATAGACTTGGGTAGTTATTGACTATCAAAAACAAGATAAACAACAGCAAGGATTTCTGTATCAAGATCTCCCCCACTTGAAACCCCGCCAGAAACATCATGCCAATAGAAGAATTGAGGAAAAAAATACATTGATCTATTATCAAATTGCCTCAAAAGCACAGGCTACTTTTACCTTATAATAAGAACTCAAAAAGGGAAGTATATTGAAGATATATATTTAAATTTCAAAGAGGAAAAAAATAGATGGAGTCATTTGGTGGGAGTCAGTTAGACAGAAAGGGCTGAGTGTTCTAATAATAGCAACCACGTCTACTCAGGTTCTATCAGTGATATTGGGCATGCTTCCTTGGTTCCGTGAATAACCCTACAAAGCAATTTATATTATCACCTTTTTGCACACGAGGGAACTGGGTGGCAGAAAGTTTAAATGACTTGTCCAAAGTTAAACAGTTAGTCACTTGCAGAGCCAGTATTCTTCTTACGGCTTCGGCTTAAAGACCACAAGTTCAGTATCAGTCATTTTCATGGCCCTATTATATACAAACAGAGTTTCTGGAAAAAGCCAATGCAATTTCCAGGAAGCAATTTACAATGGTGAAAAGACTGTAGCCTTATATGACGCATTTCTGTGCAACATTGGATGTGTGAGAAGCTTATTGATATGGTTTTCATACTTTGCACCTAGTAGAGGGACACCAATTCCTGGTAAGGGGACAATTTAACCAGGCCTTGAGGTGAACATTAAATTCTCCCCTAATCGCATTTCCCATTGCCTACAAAATCAATGAGGACCTTATTAGCAACCTCTTTTATATCCAGCTCTGTAACCTGCGAGAATGAGTTCTGCCTGACGAGAGGAAATCCGCTTTTCTATTTTAAAAAATGAACATTCAATATCATAGAACCGTTAGGGCCTCACGGACATGGATCAGCAATCAATCTATCTTTCCCCCCCATCTCCACCCTTATTTCAAACAGCCAAGATTTCTATTCTTTCATCAATATGTCTGAGAAACCCGATGGGTTAGGAGGAGAAGTAGCTTTCTCTGACAGCTAAAGCAATCAACTCCAATTCAAGAGGGCTTATGTCGTTTCTTTGATGAACTGCTCAGTGATATGTGAACTTGAACGTCACTTCATATCTTTGAAGCACATTTGTTCCCAAGGTAAGATCTGTGATACTTGCCACTGACTGATAATGGCTGCTAATTAAGTGCAGTTACTTAATTTCCCAAATGTTTAGACACTACCTGAAATAGACCTGGCCACACAGTAATTGAGTGTTCTGCTGATAACCGAAAGGTTAGTGGTTCGAACCTACCCGTCACTCTGCAGGAAAAACACGTGACAATCTGCTTCCCTAAAAATTTAAACCTTGCAAACCCTATGGTAGAGATCTCTGTCCTGTAGAGTTGCTATGAATAGGAATCAACTCTATGGCAGTGTGTTTTAGCTTATTTATTCTTTTTGTCAGTTCCAACCCATAGTGACCCTCTGCACAAGAGAACAAAACACTCCACAGTCCTGCACCATCCTTGCAATTTTTCTTATGTCGGGAGCCATTGTTGCAGGCACTGTGTCAATCCATCTCATTGAGGGTCTTCCTCTTTAACTGTCCCCCCCCCCCCACTTTTCCAAGCATGAGATCCTTCTCCAAGGACTGGTCTCTCCAACATTAGTCCAACGTATGTAAGACTAAGTCTTACCATGCTTGCCTCTAAGGAACCCTCTGGCCATACTTCTTCCAAGACAGATGTATTTGTCCTTTTGGAAGCAATATTCTTTACCCGCATCAAAATTCAAATGCATCAAGTCTACTCTCTGCCTGTTTCAGTCTCCAACTTTCATGTGCATGTGAGGCAATGAAAAATACCATGGCTTGTGTCAAGTGCATCTTAGTCCTCAAAGTAACATTCTTGCTTTTCAATATTCTAAAGAGATCTTCTGCAGCAAATTTAACTAACACAATGCATCCTTTGATATCTTGATGGCTGCTTCATGAGCATTGATGGTGGAGCCAAGCAACATAAAATCCTTGGGCAACTTCAACCTTTTTTCCAATTGGTCCACTTGTGAGGGTTTGGGTCTTCTGACATTGAGTTGAAATCCATACAGAGGGTTGCAGTCCTTGAACTTCATGGATTGTATCTTCGTGAAATCCTTGATCATAAGCAAGTGCTTCAAATCTTCTTCACTTTCACCAAGCAAAGTTGCGCCATCTGCATGTTGCAGGTTGTTAATTAACCTTCCTCCAATCTTGACACCAAGTTCTTCATATAATCCAGCTTCTCTGATGATTTGCTCAGCATACAGATTGAACTAGTATGGTAAGTGGAAACAACCCTAATTCCCCCTTTGCTTGATTTTTCAGAGGTTTATCAATTTTTGATTATTAAACGAACCAGCTTTTTGTGTCATTTATTTTATCTATTGCCTTGTTTACTCCTCCACTGATTCCCATTCTAATCTTTATTATTTCCTTCCTTTTACTTGCCTTGTGTTTATTTTGCTCCTTTTCCCCCAAACCATTTTATTAGGAGCTGGCCCAGACATTACAGTGTTCCATAGTTCCATCATATTAAGCAGTTGTCCAGTCACTACCACAATCAGTTTAAAACCATTTTTTCCTTCTTGAACTCTTTGAGATCAGCACTCCCTTTTCCCAGCCTTCTTTGCCATGCTCCCCAGGGTCCCTTATGCTAACAGCTGATGGACAATGCGAACTTGGATCCGCAGCTCTCGATAATCAGTTCTCAACAATTCTTTATTATTGAAGTTTAACATTATAACATTAACAAACATAATAGAAAACTCATATCCTGGCGAAATAGCCACATGGCAGCCGAAAACCGTATATTCCCTTCCCATTGTCCCACCGTTCCCTAGCTTGTCCTGCATTCTTTCCAAAAATCGGGACTTTTTAAAAACGCCGCGGGATGCCGGACAAATTGTTAAAAATTGGGACTGTCCCGCCAAAAGTGGGATGTCTGGTCACCTTATTCTATGGTCCCCTCTAATGTAGGTGGAAAGCTGAGAAGTCTAGCATGACCTCTGGCTAGAAAGGATTATTGTTCTCCTTGTACTCTGTCCTCTAGCACCTAAGCCCAGACTTGTTCACATAGTGGTGGGGTAGCAAGGCTTTAAGATAATGAATAGAAACTGGAAGGTCTCTTTCGACAGATATTTGGAAGTGGGTGGCATCACATTCATGTTATTCTATCGACCCAAAGAAAGACCTGCCCAGATTCACAGAGGAAAGAAATGTAGACCATTTCTTGATGGACCCACTCCCTGCCATTAAGTCGATTCCATCTAAAAATGGCCATAAAGAGGGTTACTGACATTGTAAATCTTCGTGGGAGGAGAAGGCCTCATCTTTTTCCCCATTGGTGACTGGTGAATTTGAACTGCCAACGTTCTGTTTAGCAGTCCAAGGCTGGATGGGGAGGATGTCAAATCCCTTTACAAGGAGGATGGTCCAGGAAGGGAAGCATTGTGCCTGAATAACTTCTTGAATCAACTTAAACATACTAAACATCTAAAGAGAGTGATGTGGCAATGTGCGAGTTTTCTTAAAATATATTTGGTTCTGTCCGAGATATTCTTTTACCATACAGAATGTCTACATTCACAAAAGCCAGGAATACTGTCAGTCTCTTAGGACTTGAGTTTGGGACTGAAGTTATCAAACTGTGATGAAAAGTAATCCTGAAATAACAGTTCTTTCATATTTGATTTACATTTCTCTATAAGGTTCCCTCAGGCATTATCATTGTCAAAGCAAATATAATACCATTTCAGTGGTCATCTGAAATAGCTTGCCCATTTTTAGAAAATCCCCCTGTACACTTGTACTGAATTTCTCATCAAGGGATATTCATTCTTTTGTGAATTGATTCTAATTGTGCAATTCACTGCATTAACATTAATTAGCAAATTCATCTTTCAATTTCACACCCCTGGGACGGATTCCTTCAGGGTTGAGAAGGTAGGGAATTTAATTAATCCATCAACAAATTGATTTTTTCATTAGGTGCTTTGGCTTTCCTTCACTTTTTTTTTTGCATGATGCACTAGAAATTTTATTTGAATTGAAATCACCTAAAGAATTGTTTTAAATTAAGGATATAAATAACCCAGTATTTGCGAGGGCTTCAAAAAGTTTGTGAAGAAAACCCAGTATTTTTAAAATTCCTCTTTTTCATGAACTTTGAGACAGTCCCTGCATATACTAAAATCCTTTTAGATAATTTTCTTTCTTTTTAAAAGTCATTTTATTAGGGGCTCATACAACTCTTTTCACAATCTGTACATACATCGTTTGTGTCCAGCACATTCGTATATATGTTGCTATCATCATTCTCAAAGCACCTGCTTTCTACTTGAGCCCTTGGTATCAGCTCCTCATTTTCCCCTCCCTCCCTGCTCTCCCCTCCCCCTGAACCCTTGATAATTTATAAATAATTATTATTTTATCATATCTTACACCATCTGACATCTCCCTTACCCAGTTCTCCGCTGTCCGTCCTCTAGGGAGGAGGTTACCTGTAGATCTTGTAATGTTCCCTCTTTCTCCCTCACCCTCCCTCCACCTTCCCGATATCGCCACTGTTCCTGAGGGGCTCATCTGTCCTGGATTCCCCGTCTTTCCAGTTCCTGTCTGTGCCAGTGTACATCTTCCGGTCCAGCCGGTTATGTAAGGTAGAATTGGGATCATGAGAGTGGGGGGGAGGAAGCATTAAGGAACTAGAGGAAAGTTGCATGTTTCATCGTTTGACTGGTTCATCACCTCCCTTCAGCCCTTCTGCAAGGGAATGTCCAGTTTCCCCCAGATGGGCCCTGGGTCCCCACTCTGCAATCTCCCTCATTCACAATGCTTTGATTTTTTTGGTCTTTGATGCCTGATACCTGATTTGGGGTAATTTTCAACTGTGCTCTTTTATTATTTACTGAGATTGGAAATTCCTGTTTCGATTTCACCTGTCCTTACTGTGTCATAGTGGGTCTATCAACAGTGCTCGTACCGCCTGTTTAAGGGCTAAGAACAAAGGGCACCAGTGTGGGAGAGTAGAATTGAGGAGGGCTCATTTCCAATGCAGTCAACATTCTCATTCTTTATGTGCCCCTATGGTAATCTGTTTTCTCCAGGAATTTATTGAAATAGATACATTTAATTAAACTGTTTTCAGCACTTGGGCAAAGCTACAATTTAAGCTGTGACATTCCACTTAAAGCAAAAAATGGAGGAAAAAAACCCCTCCAGATCTGTTTTTCTTTTCTTCCACTCTGGCTCCTTGTTTTAGAAAACAAAACAAAAGAAAACACTGCCATGGAGTCCATTCCAAGCAAAACTCCAACCCAACCCACTGCTGTGGAGTCAATCATGACACAGAGTGACCCCTGGGTTTCTGAGATTGGATCTAGTTACAGGAGTAGAAAGCCCAGTATTTCTCTCCTAGAGCCATTGGTGGTTTCTGCCTGTCCACCACGTGGGTCACAGGCCAGCTCAGAGCCACTGCCCCACCAGGGCTTCTTATTCCAAGTTAAAGTGATCCTACTGATGTCTTCTGAGGCTGCGTCTCTCCACAGGAGATATTGCACCAACCTTCTCCCTCTGAGCAGCTGGTGGACTTGAACCTCAGACCTTTCAGATAGCAGCCCGGGGTCCAACGTTCCCCCGGCAGCACCACCAGGGCCCTTTGTCGTAAAATGTGTGAAAGTTAAAATGATAAAGTATAAATGCCAACGTTTCCTTCATCTCCAACTCCTACATACACACACGTGCGCACGCGTGCGAACACATGGCATAGTATTTCTGATGCGTTTTCAGCAACACTGATGAAGAGTTTACAAAGTCTGAACTGTTATGCAAATGAAAAATAAGCACATTTGGCCAATTAATGGGAGTGCTTTAGGATGATAAAATTCCATTCAGCAACCAGTACCTAGTAGCTGCAGTTTGTTTTCACTTTCCTGTGAAAATGAAAGTTGAGCATTCGCTAGTGCACAAACTCGATTTAAATTCAGCAGCTTCTCTGAATTCTGGAATATGATTTGTGTGTGTGTGTGTGTGTGTGTGTGTGTGTGTGTGTGTGTGACTTTGCCTCTCCAGATTGGCCACTTACAGTAGAAGATCGTCATTTTCCCAGTTCACATAATGTCACAGGGAGACAGATTTGTTCTAAAATAACCATTTTTCTTATGTGTCATTCTGTTACATGCTATGGAGAAGTAGGATGCACATATGGGGTAAATAGAAATAAAAGAGGAAAAATGGTGTTGCTTCAGTGTTCAGTGGCCCCAAAACGTGCATAACAGTGTGAGTTTAAGTTGAGCTATTACAAACCGGACGTTCTGTTCTGACATGTTTATGGCGAGGCATCCAAGCCGTCACTGAGAACAACCAGGCATTGGCGTTACAAAACCAACCTCAATTGTGTTCAATCTTATTGTTTTGAAAGGATAACCTAGCCTCAAGAAAATTTAGTTCTGCTTTATTCCTGAAAAAGTCTCTCCAATTAAACACATAATTTACTTATGATATTTTTGTGCTCACCTTGTATTTTATTTAGCTTTCATCATAGACTAATTAATCTAGGAAACATCAAAAGCAAAGGAGTAGACTTGACTTTGCTAATAGTGAAAATTAAAAATAATCATCAATATTTACATAATGGCCCTAAAGCTGTTGTCACACTAGCTCTGACACTTTGTATTTCACATATATATGAAATATTTCTAATATAATATATATTAGATATGTGTGTGTGTGTATGTCAGTGAGTTTTGTCTTTCCAGGATGGCTAGACACATTAGAGTATCATCTTTTTTGCAATTCACATATTTTGTTATGAATTGTAAGTATTTATGTATATATAAAATTCATAAATATATAAAATATAGGTATCTATAAATATATAAAATATAAGTGCCCATTTTTAGCAAAAAGACATATTAGATGTGTGTATGTGTAGAATGAAAAGCATCTAAAAATAAGGAAAAAAAGAGAAAATCTAATCTCTTCGATACATAATTTAATAATTTATTTAGTGATTATATTTCTAATTTCCAGCACTCACTCATCATTGCCCCCATTGGTCTTTTAGCAAACAAATCTCATGTTCTATTCCTGACTTCTAAAATTTAGACTCCCTTTTTGTAAACTATCAGATCATTTGTAATTTCAGATAACCCTAAATTAATGAAGTAGACCAGTTGAAAAAGGGTAGTTGGATTTTCCTTTATCTTCCCCCCTACAATTTGTCATTAGTAATATGTACTAATTTTCCAGGGTTGTAATTCTCAGAGGTTCACTTCACTTCAAACTGCTCAAAGATACATATAATAAAAGGAAACAATACTGAAAACTACCAAAAACAAAAGAGGTCCTTGATTTACATCAGAACCCAACTTAAGCTAGAATAATTGGAGCAGAACTCAGTTGGAGACCACCTGTTCCAACAGGGAGCTGGTCATTACTTTTAATTTCCATTTTACACCAAGGCTAGCCATCCCTGCACAGTGATGACAAACCACTGGGAATCCATGGGTACCTCTTCCTTTGAGATGGTATGGCAGCATCCCATCAATCCTACAGCCCCAGGGACTGTTAGAGTACAAGCTGTCCTACAACCCCATTAGTTACTCTCCTCGTGGTGCAGGAGATGGTGAAGTCTTTTATCAAAGGTAAAAATGGAAGCTCAAAGTATGAAGAACTGGTAGCAATTTAAGGAGCCTTGCTGGAATGGTTGTTAAAGTCCCCAGTTTCTAACCAAACAGTTGTCAGTACAAACCCATCAGCCAACTGTTCCAGGAGAACAAGATGTGGCTTTCCTAAAGTTAGCCTTTGGAACCATAGAGGGAAATTCTCCCCATATAGTGTGATTACCGGCTCTCCCTCGGCCCAGGAACAGAGAGACGGAATCACCGAAGCTGCAAAGAACAAAGGAGTTTATTGACGAGCTCGAGCTAGGGTCTGAGTGCCAGTGCACCAACGCAGTGGGCACCAGGGACAAGGATCCCCTCCCTTTGTAGAGCTGCCTTTATATACTTTTCTGCAGGTTACATAAGCTGGGCAGGCTGCCCCCTCCCTTTCCCACTCTCTCCCTGGGTTCATTGGCTTCTTTCTTTACAGCTGATTGTTTTCGGCTTCTGGATTGGTCGGTTCCAGTCTTGAGATCGTGTCGGCTCTTAATTAGCTGTCACCAACCTCAGACTTTCCAGCTGTGGTCGGTGTCACTTCTAAGGAATGCCGGGCCAGTCTTGGGGAAAGCGAAACTCGGGCCTATTTCAGGAGGCCCAGCCTGTCATGGAGTGGCTGGCCCCCTACAATGGGAGCCAGATAGGTCATTATGAGTCAGAATCCAGTCAAAGGGTTAGTAAATTTCTCTATATTTATGGAAGAAGTTCAGTGATGAAGAACACCGGCTTTGACTCCATGCAAACATAGGTGCTGCGCTTAGGTCTGTATTTGCACGCTGGAAATTACATAACCCTTTAGAGTCCCCATTCACTCAACCCTTCCATTGGCATACGGCTTAGAGTTGTGAAGAGTGAAGGAGATAAGGCAACAATAGTTCTTTGCCAGGCCAGCTACAATACATAACCAGCTTTCTAGGTGGGACTAGCTGAACTGAAATAGTTTAAGATCAAGCAACTCTTTCAGACTACCTGTAAAATGGAGTAAGTTAGGCCTTTGAAACTAGACAGGCGAGCTCCTAGATAATAGAAAACATGGGCAGTTGGCTCTGCTCCTTAATTTCTTACAAATCAAAATCAAGCTTTGAGTTCACATCATGCCCGATGCCTGCCATGGATGAATGGTTGACAAGCAACTGCTTGAGGCTGAATTGTTCATGAAATGGAAGAGATAAAGATGACAGAATTTGTTTGGGGCTGTCAAGACAACATTTTCTCTCACAAAGACTTTTATAATCCCAATGCACCCCCTTATTCAGCTGTCTCTTGCCTCTCAGGACATTTATCCTGTGATAGAAAGTAGGATTTCAAAGGATCGTATATTTTCAAAATTCTTTCAACAGCTGGCAAAAGTGCTAATCAGAGTCTTTTACCGTATCCAAGTATTTTCTGATATTTGAATTCCGCAGTTTCATAAAATTCTTTAAGCATTTCAACACGCACAGTGTATATATAGAAATAAGAATATATTTTAAAAACAATATTTTCCACATCTATGGACAACAAATCAGCAGCTGTTTGAATGGCGTTATGTATTATGTATATTCCCTTCCCGTTCTCCCGCCGTTCCCTAGCTTGTCATGCATTCTTTCCAAAAATCGGGGCTTTTTAAAAACGCCATGGGATGCGGGACAAATTGTTAAAAATCAGGACTGTGCCTCCAAAATCGGGATGTTTGGTCACCTTATTCTAGGACCTTAGCATATATCAGATATTTGATACTAGTTCCCATAGGCTCTTCCCCTCACAAGTAGTAAATATATATTACTGTAAAGTCAATTTCTACTCATCAAGATCCCATATATTCATAGTACATGGTAGAACCTGCTCCATAGTTTTGTTGTTGCTGTTGTTTTGTTTTGTTTTGCTTTAATCTTTATGAGAAAATCCCTAGTGGTGCAAGAGATAACTACCAACAAAAATGTTGGCAGTCCAAACCCACCAGCCACTCTGTAAGAGAAAGATGTAGCAGTCTCTTTTGTAAGGTAGTTAAGAGGCGCCAGAGACCAAATCAGTAGAATTTAAGCAAACAGGCTTTATTGGGGAGAAAACTCAGCCTGGGCAAAGTCCCACGGTCCATCGTGTCCAGACCTAGGGAGTCGCACCCCAGGCTACAGGGGTGGTGCTTATATGGCCAGGGAACATGTGACTGGGCTGTCTTAAGTCCATATAAGGTAAAGTAGTCAGGGATTGGGAGACACAGGTATGTCCGGGTTTCTGGAATATAAGGTGTCTTCCTGGTTCCGGGTGTATTCATGCCAGGTGCAGAGAGGCGGGTGGAGAACAAAGCGGGCACTGAGCCAAACGGGCCATGAACAAAATGGGCCATGAGTGAAAGAAAGGAAAAAAAACCATGCAAAGCTGCTTTACATTAGCCAGCTCCGCAGATGTGTGTGGGAGATTCAAGGTCACTTGCTGCCAGTTGTTCTAGCCAGCTCTGGTCAGCTCCGCACAGTGGGGGGAGATTCAAGGTCACTTAGGAGCTGGCCTGATCCGGCCAGACATCTTTCTGTAATTGGACAGTTCCACCATGTCGTGCAGCAGCAGCATCCATGAGAATGGATTAGATGCGGAAGGCTTTCAATGTAATCTTTACAGAAGCAGATCAGTGGGCTTTTCTTTGTGGTGCCCGGGGTGTGGAGTGGTGGGGTGTCCAAACTGCCAAATGTCAGTTTAGTAGGTGCGTGCTGGAGCAATTAAAGGAGTTATGGATCCTGTACGAGACACTCAGGACCCTTCCAACTTTACATCAACGTTCAGTCCTTGTGGTAGTTATTGTCAATTTGAGACTTGGGAGTGAAGGGGTGGAGTCAAGCAGGTCACAGCTTGATGACCTCATTTTGAGGCACTCAGGAGATCAGTAGCTTGTTGGAGGTGGGACACACACTCAGTCCCTGCAAAACATTGTTGTTGACAAGCCACGTGGAGACAGGCTGACGGTAGCCAGAGCCTCGAGCTGGAGAAGGCACATGGAGACCACTGTCAGTGCTGAGATGCTTATACCACCACTGGATCCACAAGACTTCCCACCTACTGGCCTATGGTCTTCCTGCATTCGGCATCATTGCATGTGGTTCATGAGTCTGAAGAGGACTTTATCCATTGGTATTGGACTTATGTGCTAATTTCAGACTTATGAACTTGATCTGGCCCAGGATGTCTTCTTCCTGTACATTTACTCTTTATATAAAGCTCTTTCTTATATACATAGGAGTGTCTGTGAAATTGTTTCTCTAGTCTATCCAGACGGACACAGTCCCTGACTCACCACCTGTCAGTTTGCCAGACTGTGGTTATTTGCATATTTCTGTGGTGCTGGACTCTGTGCCACCAGGATTTCAAAACCCATCAGAGCCACCCATGG
Organism: Tenrec ecaudatus; assembly: GCF_050624435.1. NCBI lineage: Eukaryota > Metazoa > Chordata > Mammalia > Afrosoricida > Tenrecidae > Tenrec > Tenrec ecaudatus. Next base: position 150,426,565 of record NC_134540.1, read on the forward strand.
AGGACAGGTTCCAGTGGATCTTCCAGACTATGACAAACTAGAAACTCCAGGTAATCTCCTTCTGAAAATTAGTCAGAAATCACAACAGAGTTCCACCTAGTCCTGTAGATGCCCTCTAGGCTGAAAGGGTTTCAAAGAACATAACAGCTCTCAGGAGTGAAGACTGCATAACTTGGCAGTGTTAATCCTAGCATATGAGAACATAAGGTTCTCATTACTCACTCCCACCAACAACTGTGCTTGACATGTTTAGAAATATACTCAGTCACCATGAACGTCTTCACATGAACTGAGCTAACAAACACTACCCATTACCTGAAATATGAGAGCATAGAACATAATTTCTAATAGAAATGGAAGAAACACTGAGCCAGTGTTCACTGTACAGCATAGCTACTATCGATGAATCCGAACCCTAACAAGGCATGCTCAGTCGCACTGACAGCCAGATGAATTTCCCGTGCTATTGTGAAAATGAGAGATTAACCAACTAGGCTCAGAGAGGTCTCTTTTTTACACGCAGGACCAAAAGGACACTAACTCATTCTTCCATCCCAATTCCTGTCCATTCTAAGGGCATGGTGACCATCATTCGACCAGCTCTAAAATCATCATTGTGCAGATATTCTAGATGTTTTGTTAAAGGCAAAGATAAAAAAATAAAAATAAAAAATAATAAAGGCAAAGATATACATTTCGATACCAGATCTGACTTGGCAGGGATAACATTCTTCTGAGAAACTTGAAAGTTTGAATTTCTGTTCTCGTTCACTAAAGACCAAATAAGGATTGGTATACACCGCAAAAGAGAGAGAAAAATGGTCCATCTTTTTCTCAGAAAATATTATGACAGATGAATTTATATGAGCCCTTATATAAACAGTTAGAACTCAAAGCTTTGTGCCATTCAAGGACAAGGTAACTTTAGCCTAAAATATTTCTTAAAACAAATAATTTCTGATGACTATTATTTCCATTAGAGTTTCTCTCTGTAAACCCTGGGGAAATGTCTTGTGTTTTTAAAAATTATCATCTATAAATAGCTGAAGCACTGGTCTGGTGGTTTGGAACATATAATATTCATCCCTTAAAATGTTCTTGACTTTGTATGAGGATTGATTCCTGACGACTTTCCTGGAGGTGAAGCGATTGTTTTAAAATGTACAATATGTCACTCTCCGAATGAAACAAATATGCCAAGAAAATGAATAAAGGCGCCCTAACTCAAAATCACAAAACCTTACCTTCTCTTAACTCTGACAATTGGGAGGGGGCTGGGGGGAGTGATTCTCTAGAACAAGAATTTTTCATGAAAGCTAACATTTCAACAACAACAAAAAAATCACTTTCGATGGTTGGACCCGAAATGTAAACTGCATTATCTGCGATGAATGGCTAGCACGTTCACCCATAAGCACAGGGGAGTGATCAAATTTCACTTTTCCTTTTAAACTAATTTTATATGACAGGATCATGTTTGAATTCTGTATGCTCTGTCTGAACTCATTTGCAGTCCCTGAAAATGTCTGTAAAGCAGATTGTAAAATTCTCAGATCCACACCCCCCCACAGGAAAATGGAAAATATATTTATGGGTACTAACAGTACTTAACAAGATACTGTGATTACTGAGAGTAAATATCTTAAAATAGGGCTTTAAGGCACAATTTGAATTGGGCACTAGGTGAGAGTATAAAAAAAACTTGCTCATTTACATTAATCAAATAGCCATTGTACATCATTAATTCTATTGAAAAATATCTACACAGTCTAGTCAAATCAGAAACATGAAAAGTCAAGAATATTCCAATTTTTTTTACCATATACTTTTCCATTCCTAGCCCAAATAGTTGTATATTTGTATGTTTTCTCAATCTTGCTTTTCTACACAATGCTAGTTAATTATTTCTACATAGCTGGGTTTTGTCACAAACAAAATGGGGTTATTAGTTCACAGCAATTTCAGGGAGATTACTGAACAAATTAAAGACTGGGTCACTTGTCATGTTCCATGTAAGCCAAAGACCCATACACATTTCCCATCAATGCTCTTTTCCAAACAGATTACATAATAAAAGATTGTATACACATGCTCTAAGATTCTTGATGGTAGGTGTGGGCTCAAACATGACAACAGTGATAAGGATGGCACAAGTGTGTCATTCTGTTGTCCCTATGATGTACTTATGAGTCCGAACCACCTGGATGACCCCTAACAGCAACAAGAAGAGACTGGATTTGCCATATCCTCCAACCTGGCAAATATACAGAAGAAAGCTTCATCTTTGACCCTGCAGTTACCATTTGTCTGTCAGTTGGTCATACTACGGTGGCTTGTGTGTTGTTATTCTGCTGTAAGCTATTCATTAAAATCTCAAATACCAGCAGGATCACCCTTGGTGGACAAGGTAGAGCAAAGCTTCTAGATTAAAATAGACTAGGAAGATGATAGACAAGACCTGATCATCTTCTTCTCAAAATTAGATCATGAAAATCTTACAGGTCACAACAAAATATTGCCTGTTGGTGTTAGATGAGGAATTGCTCAGGTTGAAAGCTGAGAAACAGACACAGTGGCAAGGACAATAGGCCAGAGCATACTGATAATGGTGGAGATGGTATTTGCAATGTTTCCTTGTGGAGCCAACTCAACACTAACTTGTGTGAAGGAAAAAAATCCCACGAAGTAGACCTAAGAAACAGTTTTCTTTCCTCTACTTCTGGAGAATGTATTACTTAGTTTTAGGGCAAAGATTCACTAGGAAATGACTAGGTTAGCTACTACTTTAAATTAATGTACTTCTTCAGACAATCCTATTAGGTTTGATTCCATACTCTACGTTCCCTCAATTATTGCCATAAGATCAAGGTACTCCTCAGTTTTAGAAGTATTAAAAGAAAGACTATATGATAAAGAGTGAGGGATATTCCAGATGAATGTCTTACCCATGCCTGGTCTATATATTGAACATATATTACATGTTTAGATTAAGGATTAAAATATAGCAATATATTTGGGAGAAAAGGTCCCAAATGGCATAATCTTTCACTTCACTTGTTCCTTAATTCAATGGTTGACTATTCAAATTCATCATAAACTCAGTGTTTTTAGTAATTTGCTGTCCACCTTACAATTAGCTACTGTGTTAGTCTGGGTACATTGGAGAAACAAATGCACAGAAACTCATATGTATAAGAAAGTGTTGTATATAAAGGGTAAGTGTACATTAAGAAAACATCCCAACCCAGTGCTGTCCAAGCCATAAGTCCAACATTAGCCCAAATGTCCAACACCAATCCACAAAGTCCTCCTCAATCTCACAAAGCATACACAATGATGCCGACTGCAGGAAGAATGTCGAATCAGTGAGCATGTAAGCATCTCAGCGCTGGCAGGGGTCTCCACAAGGCTGCTCTAGCACCCAGGGCTGCATCAGGTAGGTCCATGTGGCTTCTCCTCAGGGATGTCTTGCAGGAAGTGAGCCTTGCCAGGTGAAGCAGGGAACTGGCTGAGGCAGCCACACCCTGGTCCGACCATCAGAAAGCAAGAGACCCGAGAACTGGAAAGGTGAGCCTCACAGAGTCATTTATCTCTCCGCCCTTCAGGTAATCCCACATGTGTTTATTGGCCAGGTTGGCACAAAAAAACCTTAGGTAGTTCAGCTACAATTTGAACTTAGTTTCATCTCAGCTGTGCTTCACCATATTAGTTTTTTGTCACGAACCATTTTTTTAATGTTGGTAGAACCTCCCTGCCTATGTTAAATCGGGTTGACTAGAGAAACAAATCAGGAACATTCAGATATGTATAAGAAAGAGCTGTATGTCACAGAGCAATTGCATATTGAGAAAACATCCCAACCCAGCCTAGTCCAGATCAAGTCCGTAAGTCCAATATTAGCCCATAAGTCTGATATTAGTCTATAAATTCCTCTTCAGACTGACAGAGCTCCTACAATGATGTCGAATGCAGGATCACAAGCTGATGGGGGAAAAGTCTTGTGGATCCTGTGGAAGTGGAAGCATTCTCAGTGCTGGCAAGGGTCTACACATGGCTCCTCAACAGGAAGGTGAAGTAGAGAGAGAGAGAGAGAGAGAGAGAGAGAGAGAGAGAGAGAGAGAGAGAGAGAGAGAGAGAGAGAGAGAGAAGTTTCCAGAATCCTTATGAAAAGGCCATGCCCACAAGGAGGTATCATCAGACTATGACAAGATTGACAGGCTACATACCACCCCTTCACTCTTAATACCCTCAAGTTGGCAGGCAATTATGGAACTACCACGCTCTCCTTCCCCTGTTAAAAGCAGTCTCCTACCTTATCAATTGTCCCCAAGCACAGAAGGAAACACTTAAATAGAGTAAAATCAGGGAAGGTTTTGAAAATAGTATTCATATATTCTTTTCCTCCTTCACACTGTAATTCCAAAATCCTATTTTGAAAACTTGCTAACAAACTACATAAAATTTATGTTTTTAACAGTGAAGAAAGGTTTGCATATGTGCCTATTTTTGAGTGTTCATTTTGCCAAGTATTATGTAGTCAGTGGACATATTCTCTTATACTTAAAAAGTAAATGCCACTATCGGGGTGGGAGAAGGTTCTGCTTGGTAATGAAATTATAAAACTCAGAAGAGAAAGATGACTTCTCTTGAGAACATTAATCCATTCAATTAAATCTATGTAGTCAAACACATGTAGACACACTACTTACTGTATGTTCCATATTATTTTACTTATTTTACAGCGCAGAAAATCCAGTTTCTCAAAAGATAATGTGGACAAAATCACAGGAACCAATAAGTGAAAAAAACTTGAATTTTTAAAAATGTAATCATTTATTTTTAACAATTTCACCAACATACCATTCGCACATACATTTAATAGTTAAATCAAAGTCATCAGAGTTGTGCAACCATCAGTGCAATCCATCGTCGTACACTTCTTCTTCCTTGAACTTGAAGAATCTTGAATTTGAAACTAGATTTTTCTACTTAGCCAAGCTCCTGTCCGGCCCCAATGAAGTTTTATGATGATAATGTTGCATTTGTTAAAGAAGACCATCTAGGTATGTACTATATGGAATCCCCTAGGAATGCAAATGGTCAACACCCTCGTCAATTAATTGGAGGCCTTCAAGGTTACCCAGATGAGCCTTGGTAGAAAACCCTGTGATCTACTTCCAAAAAGTCAGCCATTGATAACCATTCTTTGACACACATGGTGTTGCCATGAGATAGAGTCAACTCAATGGCTGCTAGCTTGTGTTGTTTTCCATTGATGTACTGTGTACCTTATATACGTTATCATTAAATCTTTCACTACTCTAAAAGACAGGGTTACTTACTATATCACTATTCTATACTTGAGGAAAGTACAACTCAGAACGCTTGGGTAACTTGGCCATGCTAGAAAGCAGCAGAAACCTAACTCAAACGCTGCTGTGTTTCCAAAGGCCAAAGTCATCTCCTACTCATCCCTCAATGCCTCTCACTCTGTGAACAAAGAATGGACGGTCATTATATGTTATAATATGTGCACCATTTTCTGAAATTCATTTACATATATTCTGTGAGGGACATGTTCGCTTCCACTGTGGGCTCACCAACCACCGCTCGTTATTCGTACATCACACTGATTCACATACCAGCTCACTGTATTTTTTTTCCTTCAAAGACCATAGAGTCTCGGCATTATTACAAAGAGAATACAGCACAGCACACCGTAAACCAAACTCATAAAATATTTATTTTAATTGATTTAGCTTAGGGCAAATGTATGTGCATAAATAATTTGTACTTAGTGAGACTCAGATTCTGAAATAAAGATTCAAAGTGTAGAGTAACAAGAAGTGCTGAGGACTCTAACCATCCTCAATTAGAGATTGAGTTCATACTTGGCTCTACAGACGATATTCTCTCATGGCCGTCCACTGCCCAATGGTTTTGCACCTACACCAGGAAATGTCTTAGGTTAGCGCTTTCCCAAAAGGGGTCTCCTTTTCTGCAAAATTTTCCATTGAGAAAAACAGGATATACATCACAAGGATGAACTCTTCAGCATCACATAAGGTAATAAAGAAATACAGTGTATAGCTCCAAGAATTGTATTGTCCCCGACTCCTAGATAGTTCTTAAGAGGCCTGCTAGCATCAGCCTTTCCTCTGGCAAGTGTAACCCAATGGAAGATGCAAGGCCTAGGAGTCAAAAGCCCCTGGGCCATGCCTGGGCTTAGGTCATCCTGAATTGTCCGTGCAATAGCCTCTCATTATTTTGTGCGCAAGGTCGCTAGGATTCAACAACAGCAACAGCAGGGACTGCCAGAAAAATAAGTAAGTCTGTCCTGGAAGAAGCACAACCAGACTGCTCCTTGGAAGGGAGGATGGACATGGACCAGTCCCTGTAGAAGGGCATCCTGCAAAATTGTGAGTCTGTTGGAGGACTTGGCAGTGTTGGACCACATGGTGCATGGGCTCACCAAGAGAGGGAACCACCTCGATCCACCTAACAGCAACACAACCACCTTTATAGGAACCAACAGCTACTCTTTCTCCTGTGCAGTGATTGGTGGGTTGAAATGGAAACCTTTCGTTTGGTGGCCCAATTCATAACTACTGGCCCACCATGGCTCCTTGTGACCATAAACATACTCCATAAATACATATTTCTGCTAGAAAAAGAAATCAATGGCTTCAAAGGAGTGCTTTGATACAATATACATAAGAATCACCTGAGGATCTTTAAGAATTACCAGAGGATCTTGTTAAAATAAAGTTTCTGGTTCAGTATATGTGGGGTGGAGAAACAAAATCTCAGCAGTGGACGGAAAGAGAATGAATCCATTACAAGTCCTGTCTCAAGGCAGCACAGTATTTGTGTATAAGTGAATCACAGTATTTGTGACTCATGCTTCAGTTGAAGAGAGAAATCATTGCTTTACTTTTGTTATTTAAAACGGAATTAGAAATACACACACACACACACACACACACTATGGTCTAGTTTAAATTAAATGTCTCATTTCACAAGGCACCAGGCCAAAGCAGCTAGTGGAGCTGAGACATAGCTCACACTGGACCTCAGGAAATAGGCCCAGGTGCTGAGTGTGTTGTTCTACAGTGACCAGAACCATTCGGGCTAGTGGAAACCTGGAGTACTGTCTTAAGAAAGAATGATTGATGAGCTAGCCATGGATGTATATAAAGTTCTGTGTCTTCCAATTTAAAATAGAATCCTTTTTCCTTTAAAAATTACTTTTCTTCACATCAGCCTGGATACACAAGTCAGGCAGCAGTAATATTGTGGCTTATCAGCAAAGGTTGATTTCTTACTCAGTCTGCAGGTCTGTACCATGTTGGCTGTTGTCCATCTCTGCATCTCTTACTCCACAACTTCAAGTGTTAATGTAGTTGCCATCTTGAGCACTGGCAATTGCCATGGTAGACCAGTTCATGAGTCTAAGAGCTGAGGAGGGTCACCCAACAGCAACGAAAGGGTCTCACCTGCAAGTGATGCGTGCCACTTCACCTTTAACTGGGCAGTAACCCAAACACAAGGACATCAGGAAGCATAGCTGTACCATGTGCCAAAATCGGGAGACCGAGAAATGGTTTGCATCTTGCACTAACAACATTCATAGGATAGACCCTGGGGACCAGCTTTCCTATGGAAAGGTTAGCATCACAGACTGTTTGCACAGCATAGGTGCCGTGGCAAAATCATAAGAGGTCATTTGTGATTAATGTTATTTGTACCCTTTCCATCCTTAACAGAAATAAATGTGCTTGTTAGTTTTCGTGAGTGGTGTCATGAACGAATGAAACCAGGAAAAGAATATGGTTTGTTGTTTTTATTTGTTTGCTTTCAGAATGAAAGCTGCATCTGAAAAACAATGAAATCTGTAGGTTTCTCCTTCTATGAGAATATACACATGCACACGCCTTTCCTGAAATGACAGGCTGGTGCAGAATAAAGCGCGAAGCAGGCTTCAGATCTACACTGGGTAGACTTTCCCAGGAGACCAAAATGTCCCAAAGTAAAATAGCTCCGAAAATTAAGAGCTTTTATTTTTAGCAGACACAGATAGGGAGCTCCGGAAAATATTATCCATTCCTAGAAAGATTGATGGCCGGAAGCCTTCCCAGCCTCTGGTGGGGTGTCTTGAACACTCTCCAGCACGCACATATTCTCTGTTGCTTAAGAAAAAACGAAGAAGCAAAATAAGCCCTCAGCAGACACGTTTGGGAGGAATAATCAGGCAAGGATAAATGCTGGTCGTGGGAATCGCTTCCACAGAGTGTGTTGAACATGAGAAGTGTCTCCAGAATGGTTTCCTGGCTGTATATTTGGAATGCAATCCTCTAAATATGGTCATATGAAAATGCTATCCTATCTGGTAGGAACCAGAATGTGCTTTATTTTACAATCCTATGGGCGGAGGGTGGGAGTATTTTGGCATATGGATGTGAATCTGGGATAATGGAGATTCACACAGGCATCTGTCACCTTGATATCCACTCCAAACACAATGTGTGACACCTATTGTTATTTAGCATACATTTAATTATTCCTTCCATTAACGTTGTCTGATTATTTCCAAGTATTATTTGCCTTTGGAGGCATAATCTTGTTATTTTATGATCTCAGAAAGGCAGGATCGGGAATAATTATATCAGATGTAAGCTGTATCTCTAAGTGCTTGTTTTCAAAAACACACACAAAACTCTGGAAGTCCTGCTTATCAAAGGCTATTTCAGATAGCAATATCATGAGACTGCGTATTAATATTTGCATCCGTTTTGGCACCTAACCCTTAATTTTTTAACTTCCATTTTACAGTTGCTATACTAAGCATAATGACCAGTTGAACCGTGTAGCTTAAATAGGAGAAACTACAGAAGCCAAGGAGGATTTTAATTACAAAACGCACTTCAGCAAAATTGCCAGCATCCTGAGTGTGGCTTCATGAATATTTAGGTTAAGGGAGAGGGGTGCATGGAAAACACTTGCCACTGCGTGTTCTTCTCCCAGCTCATTACAGCAAGTTAGGACAGCTTCATGGACTTCCATACAAGCAGATCCGTAGCTGCCTTGCAATTTCCACGGCCATGGGCTAAGGCGGACGAAATGAGTGCTGGGATAATCCCAGGTGAAAACCATGAACAAAGGAGGTGGCCGTAACCAACAGAAGCACCAGAATGACGCTTCCCATCCCAACTCACTTGGCAACCAGCCTTGCAAGGAAGGCCTGCGAGACCGGTGGTTTCTGTTCTAGAATATCCAGGGCAGCAGCTCATGGTCATGGTTGTGAGATGGAAGGGTCAAATGCATTCAAGTGGCCAGCCCTGAAGAATGAATATGAATCCAACAGGGCCAGGCATCACCGTGGAAAGAATTTGAGATCTGGAGTTGGGCAGACGTAGGTTTGTAGACACATACCACCAGTGGGTAGCTGAATGAGTTTGAACAATCCACTTGATTTCTCTAAGCCACAGTTTTATCACCTGTAGAATTAGAAATACATTTTTTCCTCTTATAGGGTCACTGGAAGAGTTAAATGAGTGATATGGTCAGAGGTGGAGTGTTCATCTGCTAAGTGGGAGGTCAGGGAGCCCTGGTGGGGTCATGGTGACAGATGGACTGAGATCCGCATGGCGTGAAACGAAGGAAACACTACCCTGTCCTACACCACCCCACAGTTGTTCCTCTGTGAGCCCATTGCTGCAGCCACCCTGTCCATCTATCTCGTTCAAGGTCTTCTTTTTTGCTATTGTACCAAGCCTGATCCCCATCCCTCAGATAACCGAAGGACCTGAGACAGAGTCTTGCCAACATTGCTGCTTCTTCTCTCTTTTAAAAAAATAATTTTATTGGGGGCTAGTACAATTCTTATCACAATCCATACATACATCCATTGTGTCAAACACACCCGTACATTTGTTGCCATCACCATTCTCAAAACACTTGCCTTCTACTTGAGCCTTTAATATCTGCTGTTCATTTCCCCCCTCCCTCCCCCTCCCCACTCACTCATGAACCCTTAATAATTCTTAAATTATTACTATTTTGTCATATGTTACACTGTCCAATATTTCCCCTCACCCACTTTTCTGTTGTCCATCCCCCAGGGAGGAGGTTATACGTAGATTCTTGTAATCGGTTCCCCCTGTCCACCCCACATTCCCTCCACCTTCCAGGTATCACCACTCTCACCACTGGTCCTGAAGGGGTCATCTGTCCTGGATTTTCTGTTTCCAGTTGCTATTTGTACCAGTGTACATCCTCTGGTCTAGCCAGATTTGTAAGGTAGAATTGAGATCATGATAGTTGTGGGAGGGGAGGAAGCATTTAAGAACTAGAGGAAAGTTATATGTTTCATTGTTGCCACCCTGCACCCTGACTGGCTCATCTCCTCCCTACAACCCTTCAGTAAGGGGCCGCATTGCTTCTAATGAGCATGCTGAAGAACTTCTTCTGAGACATATTTGTTCATTCTGTGGCAGTCCAGGATATAGCTAATATTCTTCATTAACACCATGATTCAAAGGCAGCACGTATTCTTCCATCTGTCTCATTTGTTATTTTGTATCTGGATCTGAGGCTGTTAAAGCACCATGTTTTGGGTTAGGTACACCTTTGCTCTCAAACGGACGTCTTTGAATTCTAACTCTTAAATGAAGTCTCTACATGATAATGATTGAAGAAGAAGAACCACCTCATTGCCGTCGAGTCAATTCCAACTGATCTCAACCCTGTATTGCAGAGCAGCATTGCCTCGGTAGGTTTCCAAGACTGTAAATCTTCACTGGAGTAGAAAGCCTCATGTTTCTCCTGTGGAGTAGGTGGTGGTTTCGAACTACCGACCATGCAGTTAGCTGCCCAAGCCATAGCCCATGATGCCACCAGGACTCCTTCCCAATGATCACAAATGATAGTTATTGCTTTTAATGAAAAGGGTGGTAGCGTTTACAGAAAAGTTTTGTCCAAAAACTTGGGTTCTTGTTTAACAATTTGCACACGACTTGTCTAGTGACTTTGATGACATTTTTCACAGCGTGTGAACCTTCTCATTATTTCTGTCTGATTGTTCTCTTTTCAGAAATCTAGTTTGCCTGCTCCCTTCCCTTCTCATGTTTTCTTTTGAGAAAATGCTGACCCTTTTGATTTCCTATAGATGAGATTTATATGAAGCATGGTATTCTTGAATAAGTGGGCTGGTCTGTTATTTAATTTACCTCTTTAAAGAACCTTCTTTTCTGATTTAAAGAATATCTCATTTTGATGGTCCCAGGGAGTAAGCTAGACTCAACTGATGCAGTAATTCTGGGCTTTTAAGAAACAGATTGATTTCTGTCTTCTATTTGTTCTCCTATTGTCAGAGTTTCCCTTTTATGTTCCTGGTAGAACAGTTAGTGGTGGGAGCTGAGTAACAGTTAGGAATTCAAGACTCAAGGTAGACAAGTTCATGGTTCATGAAGACAATTGATACTTTTTTACCTTTACCCTTATAATAGATTAAAAAAATGAATAGGATTCACGAGTATACCCTGTTCCTGATATGATCGTACAACTCTTAAGATGGTTGAAATATTAAAGTGTGTAATATGCAAATTACATTCCAATAAAACTATTTTTTAAAGGAATGTTCCATATGATCCTTACAACGACTCAATAATGGAGGCTTTGTTGCCCTCATCTTTTAGGGCCACATGGGCAGGGTGAGGACCACATGGGCAGGGTGAGGGCCACATGGGCAGGGTAGGACCACATGGGCAGGGTGAGGCACATGGGCAGGGTGAGGGCCACATGGGCAGGGTGAGGCACATGGGCAGGGTGAGGACCACATGGGCAGGGTGAGGACCACATGGGCAGGGTGAGGGCCACATGGGCAGGGTAGGACCACATGGGCAGGGTGAGGGCCACATGGGCAGGGTAGGGCCACATGGGCAGGGTGAGGGCCACGTGGGCAGGGTGAGGCACATGGGCAGGGTGAGGACCACATGGGCAGGGTGAGGGCCACATGGGCAGGGTGAGGGCCACATGGGCAGGGTAGGGTCACATGGGCAGGGTGAGGCACATGGGCAGGGTGAGGACCACATGGGCAGGGTGAGGACCACATGGGCAGGGTGAGGCACATGGGCAGGGTGAGGCACATGGGCAGGGTGAGGACCACATGGGCAGGGTGAGGATCACATGGGCAGGGTGAGGGCCACATGGGCAGGGTGAGGACCACATGGGCAGGGTGAGGACCACATGGGCAGGGTGAGGCACATGGGCAGGGTGAGGGCCACATGGGCAGGGTGAGGATCACATGGGCAGGGTGAGGGCCACATGGGCAGGGTGAGGCACATGGGCAGGGTGAGGCACATGGGCAGGGTGAGGATCACATGGGCAGAATAAGGGCCACATGGGCAGGGTGAGGACCACATGGACAGGGTGAGGCACATGGGCAGGGTGAGGGCCACATGGGCAGGGTGAGGACCACATGGGCAGGGTGAGGACCACATGGGCAGGGTGAGGCACATGGGCAGGGTGAGGGCCACATGGGCTGGAAACAATCAGCCTAGAGAGTAGAGCTTCTCCTAAGCATTTCTTAGCACAGACAAAACCACTCAACAGCACAAAGGCAAACAACTCAGGTTTAAAATGGCCAAGGACCTGCTGCAAGAAACAGCAATGGAGGGCCACATCTGACCTCCTCTGGCTTCCCTATGGTCACAAGGCCAAGATCAGACACCAAGGTTCTTCCCACACAACTCTGTGCTGGGGACAGTCATTTGGTACAATGACCACACGGAACTCACAGACATTGCTCACAGTTAAGAGGGTTTGTTAGGGAAATCGATGGGCTATCACAAATTAGGGTCAGAAAGCAGTAAGAGTACAGTAAACGGTCTCCTCAGGACCCCAGCCAAGTGTCTTTCTCTGGTTCTCAGCCACGTGATGGCCAAGTTTCACTCCACTCCTCAGTCTCAGTCACATGGTCCCTTGGCTTTCTCCTTCCTGGGCCAGGAAGGCAGCCCTGTGTTACTCTGCCCCGCCCCCTCCCCAAGTCCCATGGTCTCAGTCCAGAGGAGAAGGTGTCCCAGAGTCTTGGCTCTGCTCCTCTGAGCCGCCCTGTCACAGTCTCTGGCGCACCTGCTCGTGGAGACCTCTCCCCTTCACACGGAGAACTTAGATGTGCCCTTCCAAGGTTCTCAGGTTTGCTCTCTGAGACTCTCATGCTGCAAAGTTGGCTCATTCTTCTAGCCAGGTGGGCGGTAATAGAAACTGACTGACTGCTTCTCTTAGTGTTACATGTGCCAGGTCTGCATCGTCGCACCCAATCATTTGGTGGGAGCTCCAGAGACTTGGGTAGAAGAGCCCATATTTAGAATTTCACTGCACCACACCTGCATACACATTTCCTCAGCGAAGACATACAAATGGCCAGTAAGTACATGAAAAGATGCTCAGCTGCTCATTGGTCATCAGGGAAATGCAAATCAAACCCACAACGTGATGGTCTTTTAGGTCCACTAGGCTGGCTACGACGAAGCTAAAATGGAAAATAACAAGCTGGCAATGATACAGAGCAATTGGAGCCCTTGAACCTGACTGCAATGTAAACAGGTGCAGTCAGGGTGGAAAGCGGTGTGGCAGTTCCTCATACCGTTAGAGGCCAACCATGTAACTCTGCGATTCTACTCACAGGGACATACCGCCAAAGAAGTGGGAGCAGGCACTCAAACAGTTGTTGGCTCATCAAAGTGCCCATCAGCAGATAAATGGCTAAATAAAATGTGATATATCCATACAGAGGAATTGCATTCAGCCATAAAGAGGAGTCTATTTCTGATACACGTGAAGACATGGATGAATCTGGAAAACATCATGCTAAGTGAAATAAACCAGACGGAAAAGGACAAATATTGTATGAGCTTACTTATATGAAGTATCCAGAATTAGCAAAGGTAAAATAAGTAGATTCGTGATTATTAGGGACTAGAAAAAGACAGGGCTGTCCACTTCTACAAAGAGTTACAGTCTTGGACACCCACAGGTGCAGTTTTACCCTGTCCGGTAGGGTCGCTATGAGTCGGCATGCATTCCGTGGCAGCGAGAAATCTCTGAGGTAGGGATGAAAAGGGAGTTATTACTTAAGATATACTGACAATGTTTTGGAAATAGATGGCGGTGATGAATTGTACCATATTGTAAATGAAATTAATGTTGTTGAGTTATGTACTTAAACTGGTTAAATATATATATTTAACCAGTTTAAGTACATAATATATATATAGATAGATAGCTAGATAGATATCCAAAATAACTTTTTAAAAGATTAGCGTATACATGCATATAAGCCTCGCTGTGCTCCGAGGCTGTGTCAACAGAACCACTGCTGATTCAATGCTTCTTTGCCCCTAGTGTATAGGTGGTGTTCAGTAAAACTGAATATCAGACCATTCTCACTCAGTTGCTTCCAACTCATAGCGACCCTACCGGACCGAGTAGAATGCCTCCTGTGTTTTACAAACTAGAATCTTTTCCGAAGCAGCCTGTCTCATCTTTCTCCCAGGGTGAATCCAGCGAGGGGCTTCCAACCACCGGCCTTCTGGTTAGCAGCCAAGCGATTCACCACTGTACACCTTTATGTATGCAGTCCATCTTCATGAGCTTGCTGAATGGTGTGTGATAAATATTGCCAAGCCCAGCTCAACACATTGACTTGGCAGGCAATTTTAGACAACCTGGGCCTAGTAATAATCAAGCATGAAGTGTGTTGGTAGTGATTCTGTTCCCAACGGTGTGAGTATAATCAAGAGGGACCCAATCATGAAGAGATAGGAACTATTACAAAGTAGACAATTCAAAACTGTCGTTTTGGCTGGTGGCCTGGGTGGTGTTGTGTCTGAAGAAGCGAGTTCAGGAATATTTGGCATCCTGTATCTGCCTTTCTGTTAAACCCCAAGAATAAGGAAGGCGTCTGAAACGAATTTGTTTTCTGGTGAATTTTCTCTCAGCATGTTTGTTTCCCCACCAACAAGATACAAAGGGCAACCTAAAAAAGCATGGGGTTATTAAAAATTAATGCTAAATGCTGTTATTGGAGCATTTGCTTACGTTACTGTTATTAAAAATGCAAACAGATAGGCTGAAATATTTTCAGCATGAAAGCAATCTCAGAACATGCTTTTCTCATCACTAAAGTGCAGGTTAAGCAAAGTGACCATGAATGATCTTTTCATAAGACTAGTTTTTCCCAATCTTGGGGTCAGAAAAAGAAATGCCAGGTGAAATATTAGGTTTTCTTTAATAAAGTAAAATAGAAACAAACTGATCAAATTAGGAGGGGGCGGGAATAATCTATCCAACTGTCTGGTTTTGCTGTTTCCATGACCAGTCCTTTGTTTTAATAAAATAAAAATTGGTTTCAGGATATTGTGACCAAAATAAACTGTTCAGGAAAAATGCCCCCGGACCACGTTGGAAGTCCCTGTGTTCTTGGTAAAACTGAGCATTGGAGGGCTGGGGCAGGAGAAGGATGCTGCAGCGAATCATTGCAGCCTGCATCTGAAAAGCTCTTTTCTAAGAAAGGTCTTCATGGCAGGCCTATTTCTTTAGCCAGGTGTAGGATTGGCCTCTTGAAAATCTGCTTCTTATGACTGACTGACTAACCCATTCATTCCTAAAAAATACTCCATTCATCAGACCATGTTTAGCTTAACCCTCACGTTAGATTTAAACAGGAACTAATAGTACTTCAAGCTATTTACTTTCTCTAAATCTAACTAAATTTCCTTGGGAAGGAGCAGGAGAGACATTTCCAGCCTGCTGGAGCATGCATGCCCAGCCGCCAGAGCTTTGACGGGCAGCTGTCACCACAGACACTGGCCCTAACCTGAGCATTAACAACCAGTCCTGCCCCGAGATGGGGTGCCTTAAATCCTGGTACAACTTTGAAAACACAGAGGAAATTCATACTTTGGCCAAAGAAATCGTCTTCTTTCAACTAGGTTTTTGTCTTGCTTTTGTCTTCTTCATAGAGGATGTTTATGGCCAGACCTTTTCTGAAAACCTGTCTGGTTAAATCTTTAAATCTCTCCCTCTCTTCTTTAATCTACTTGGTAATTAAAAAGCAAGTATCAAAAGCTTTAAAAAAAATTTAACGACAACGCATTTTTTTTAATTCTGTAAAGGCACATAAATTTGCATTACTGATTACCTGCTCCAGAAACCTCAGAAACGAGGCTGGAAGAACCTCCGTGTATTTTTTAGGCATCTTGGATACCTGACTCCGGGCCAAGGTGGAAGCTTTGGAGAAATAGAAAGAGCTTAAATGACCGGCTGTGTGTTATAATTTGGAGCCAAAAGAATAATTGGCCAAGCGCTGGCACCTGGAACCGGGAGATTGAATTATGGTTAACGTAAATATCACATTTTAAATCCTGCAGGAATTCAAGATACCTCAGGTTTTATGACATTTTTATGGGACCAGGAAATATGAACATGACTTGCCTGGAAGGTTGGACTGGTGTAATTTGTATTTCCTTTCAGAGCTGGAAGTTACAAATATGTACCACAATGCACATACTTGCTGTCACCTTAAAGAGCTTATAGGGGAACAAATATGTGAGAAATCGACCAGCCTGGGCGAGCACTAGAAGAACTTGCTTGATGCTAAAGGGACTGTCTCGTGGGGAAGAATGCACTGAACCTCCGCCGTAGCACAGTGTTTGCAAGTAGGCTAGGGACCCCTGAACCACTGCTATCCATGAATCGTATTGTCAATGGGAAGTTCGGTTTGCAGCAACAAATAGTCAGGTCCTAGTTTATCTCTTTTGTATGATCAGCTTCTTAAATGCTAGTATTGCTTGGAGCCTAGAAACGGGTGTTTCATAGCAATTCATAGCTTCGGCATTCCAAGAGTGAATAGAACTCGTGACCAGATGTTTGTTGCTTCGTCTTTCCTTTAGTGGAGATCAGGAATATGACCCAAAATGGTAAGCTCAACTACTAGATGGGGCTTTCTACTCTGGTAAAGAGTTATACTCTTGAAAACTCACAGACGGAGTTCTATCCTGTCCTATGTGGTTGCTGTGAGTCATCATTAACAAAATGCCAGTGGGGTGTGTGTGTGTGTGTGTGTGTGTGTGTGTGTGTGTGTGCTTATGTTTACTAGCCCAAAGAGAGATGACTCATGGTGGGGTGCCTCAAAGGGCACAGGCTTACAAACACCCTGGAGCACTTCATTACATGAGGTCATTGTTACAGGACTGCCTCTCAGGCAAAGAGCAATGGAAACAATTGTATTTTATTTCCCCATCAAGCTGTGGAAAGTTGTGATATTCATTTACAAATGAGGAAACTGAGGTGCTGAGAGGTAGTTCAAGGCCAAATAATAAATGGTAATGCCAGTTTTTTTTTCAGTAGTATGTATTTTTATTTTCAGGCGTCCAAATATCCCTTTAATGTAGAACGTATGTAGTATTGTGTGTGTGTTATTGTTTGAAGTGAACTTGTTTGTCCCAAGACTCCAAGTCCACTTCAGTTTCACTTTCCTCCTTTTTTCTTTAAGCCCCTCAGACCACTGTTTAGGTTTGAGGGCTAAGGAATCTGGAGGGGGTAATGCCAGTTTTAAAACCCTAGTCTAAGATGCCACTGTTTATCCTTCTAAATCTTGGAAGGAAAATGAGTACAGACAAACTCAAAATATCCCATGCTTAGTGAGATGACTAGATTTTTATTCTATCTGTCATATTAATACTTGGGTTTAAAATAGAATTGCGTCATGAAATCCTCACTGAATCTTACGCCAGGCAACCTGAAGGCCCCCGGAAAATGTCTTTGCTCCATGTTGCTCTTCTGTGGTGTCAGGATGTCCTTTCTACTTCACAGCCACCCTACACCGGGCCAAAGGAATCCGCACAATCGGGGCTGTATTGAAGGCCAGGGCTGCACTCTCCGCGGCTCTCGATCTCATAGAGGGCCTTCCTCCGGTGTCAGGGCCCTTCTGGTAGCATGTCCAAAGTTAGTGAGGCCATCCTCTCTTCTAAGACCATCCTCTGTCATCCTCACTTCTATGACCATTCTGAGCTCATACTTCTACCCACGCAGATTTGGTTGTTCTTCACTATCACTCAAAGACATCAACTCTTCATTGTTCTTCTTTGCTCATCGTGCAGCTTTCACAAGCACAGAAGGCGATTGCAAATGGCCTGGTGTGGCCCTGGCACACCATAGTCCTCTTAATAACATCGTTGTTTGCTTGTTTCTTTTGAATTCTTAAAAAGATCTTTTGTAGCATTTTTCTCCGTGTGGTACTTAAGCTAGTAATTAAATTGTACTCTCTCAAAAAGTGTTGTTGGAGAAGAGATGTGCTTTCTAGTGTCCTCGGGCACCCATGACATCATTTTAAAACCCAATATTTAATACTCCAACAACTTCAAAAAAATCTAATAAAAGTTGGCATTGGGGGCACCCTCCTGAAGTTGTGTTGTGTGTTCTTCCGTTTTTTGATATATGAAACCCAGGACTGATGAGCCTATAGGGAAGGCAAGTAGAATAAGGGTTTTGCGGGGAGGTGGGTGGGGGTCTAATGCTCGTTGGGGGAAGGGGAGACAATGTTAAGGTGTCCATGTAGAAAAAAATGTTTGTAAACTGATTATGGTCACCAGTTGTACAATTCTGCTGGACGTGATTGAATTATGGAATGATATGATATATGTATTACATCTCAATTAATAATATACAGTTTTTAATTGACTTGTCAATCCTCTATGTCAAAGAAGTTAGATCTCTTTGAGACTCAGTTGAAGCTTCCATCCTATTTCATATGATTGAAAGTCTAGTATTGACCTGGGAGAGTTGTTCAAGTGTTTTAGAAAGTTTCGCTCTCCCTCCCAGGAAATTATTAGGCCATCAAACAGAGACATCAGAAAAATGGATTGTGAGGACAAAAATCTATGTTTTTAAAGCCAGTATAACAGATCCTGAGAACAGCTGGGCATATCTTCTGAGAACAATGTTGAACTTGGGATCAAAGCGTGAACAACAAAGCATTACATTCCAGTGGTTCTGATTTTTCAAGATTCTTTGAACATTCAAATCAGACCGGAGGAGCCAACCAAAGAGATTTCTTAAGTAGTCTCTTTGTGAGCATCTCTTTAAAGGGTTCAATGAGACATTTCAAGATTTTCATTACATAAGCATCCTGCAAAACAAGCAAAGTAGTACTTGGTTTATTGCTAAGTGCCTAACACCCTCGTTGACCTGCCTGGCGTTGCTAGGGCTAATTGATCCTGAGGTCCTAATCGGCCCTGAGCTAGTCCTGGGAGTACGGTGATAAGCACTGCTCCGAGTCCCTTAGTCATGGAACCAGCAGGCTTGGCTATGAACTGAACGTTTGGAGACTTGAGCCCACCCAGAGGCGCTCAGAACCTCAGATTTCAATGCTCAAGTTCCCCACAAAAGATTTTATCCAGCGTGTCATCTACTCCTGGTTTTGTAGAAGGCTACATGTGTCTCTCAATTTTGGGGCTAGAATGGAGCCCTGCGCAGAAAACAGTTGCAGTGGTACATACAGTAAGTAATCAGATTGCAGCATGGAAGGTGGTTCAACTAACCAGAGACTTTGAGATGTTCATAGAATTAAGGAGTCAAAGACAATGTCGGTGCTGGAAATGACTGTCGGAGATCATCTTGTCCAGAGTTGTTACCAAGCTGGTCAGGAAACAGCCCTGGCAAACCCATCTTGTCCAATGTTAATAGCACCTGGACAACGAAGGGAATCATTTTTTCCAAAGTATTTACTCTTGCCCAACTTTGAAGTTCCTGATGCTTTTTATTAAACTATTAGTTTGGCTGGAAATTGTTCTTGGTTCTTGTTTATAGGAGAGTTTGATAACTTCTATCTACTGTAATAATGTGTATCTTTTTATTTCCTCTGAGAGTTTGGGGATGTGCTTCATCATTAATTAAAGAATCCTCTGGGTCCCTCTATTAGATAAATATTAACAGCATTTATAAAGGAAATGAAATTCTGAGCCATTAGGTTACTCCACATTCCACAAAACATCATCCTCTGAGTTAATGGTTTCAGTGAACATTCTACAAATCTATGGGAGCACGAACTTTGTGATTTCCATTCCAAGTATTTCAGTACTTACCTTGCAGGCTTTGTTTAAGGAATTTTGTTGAAGGCATCAGAATATCTCAAAGTATATTAAAGTAGTCGCTGTTCTTGGAGATCTTGCATGAAAAACTGGTAGGGTCATTGAGACAATTGGGAAAAATGGAAATAGAAGATAAAATACAGATTACAAAAGAAGTGCAACAAAGGTGATAGGGAATGAGAACACCAAACCCAGCTGGGGCCACCAGACAAAGCTTTAAGACGAAAGTGAATTTGCATAGATAATTAAAGGTTTGTTTTTAATTGGCAGACTTGGAGCCATTCATCTGTCCATGTTGCAGCCTATAAACTATTCTGTAATACAGCCTATGGGTTCCCTTCTAAGCACTAAAGAGGGGAGAGCCATAGCGGGAAGACTTACATGGGGGCAGTTCCTCTGACCCATTTGATTTTGCCTGAAACCCATGGGCTCCGCTGGGTAAAGCGCAAGGTTGAGAGTTTCCGGTTTTGTTGTTGTCATCATTGCTGTATCTCCTGCAATGGCAGGCATGTAATTAACATGAGGCATGAAATAGCTAATGGAGAAAGAAAGCTGGAAAAGATGGTTGGACACACTGGGAAAGACTCTGATGGCAAGAGAGATGTTCAGAAGGTTACAAGAATAGGAGATCAGGTCTAGGAGGTTTTTCATCAGCATTGTGGAAGGGGGGCCACATTAGTAGTTGTATCAAAATTACCAGTGGAGAAGGAAGGACAAGGAGAATTGAGCTGGAAGTGAAATCCAGAAAGCATGTCCAATTGACATTGTGGTAAAACAGGGGCGACAGGAAGAAGGCTCCAGTGAAGGAAGTCATCTCGGCTCTCCTTCCCTTATTGTGTACCCTTCCCTTTCTTCCTTTCATTCTTCCCACCAGCAACCTAACATTTAATGTATTTGGGGGGGATGCCTGCTTCATGTCAACCAGTGTTTTCGATGTTGAGGCTACAGATATGAACAAGACAGACACTTCAGCAGGAAAGATAGCTAATAAACAAATGAATAAAGCAATATAAACAATTGACATAATTACTAGTGGGAAAACCAAAACACTCACTGTTGTTGAGTCGATGCCCACTCATTGCAATCCTATAGGACAGGGTATAACTGCCCCATGAGTGCCCGCAACTGTAACTGTTTATTTGTAGAAAACCCCATCTTTCTCCTGGTATCTTTCTCCTAGTATCTTCAAACTGCTCACCTCACGGATCACAGCTCAACTTGTAACCACTATGCCACCATGGAAAGCCTCTTCAATGATACATTCTTACTTTCCATCCAGGAGATCCAGGTTCCATTGCCAGCTACTGGATTTAATACACAGCCATCACCGTGTCCTCAGTGGTGGCTTGTGTGTTGTCATGATACTAGACTGGTTTGAACAGAGATGGAATCCTAGACTAAAATAATTTAGGAAGAAAAACCCAGTGATCTACTTCTAAAACTTCTATGGATCTCCTGGGGACATTATCCAGCCTTCGCATAATCATGACTGAGTAGCATCTTCTTCTATTGTGCATAGAATCACCAGCAATCAGGGGTGCTGTGAATTGGGACCATTGCTAAAAATCATCCCAAGTTTTCTTCATGGGATGATGTGATAGGGACTCACTGAGTGACTGCTTAGATTAGGTAAATAGAGAAAAACCAAAGGGAACAGATAGCTACGTAGAAGCTAAATGACAAAGAATCAGTTCTTTGAACAAGATGAGGAAAACCATTCCGGCTGGTAAATAAACCATTTTCTACTAAAGGACTAAGGTAGAAAAACTTGAGAGTGTTTCAATAGCAGAAACGGGGCCAGTGTAATGGAAATCCAGCAGACAAAGGAGGAATGTGGATGCAAAAGGTAGAGGTGCCTCCATTATGTGGAGTGTAAGGCCACAGGGAACAGCCATCAGCCATCAGAAGAGTTTAAGCAGACACATGTACATGATATGATTTACTTCTTACAATCTCACTCTGGAGGATGTGGGAGAATGAAAAGGAAGCATGAAAAAGAAGAGTTAAAATACAGGGGTGAGATCAGATGTTAGTGCCTCATTCTGGGCAAAATCTGAGATTGTCTTGAATCAAGGAAGTAATGGCAGTGACAAAAAGAAGTAGCAAAATTCAAGATGGCTTTTACAGGAGGACTTGACAGAACTGGCAGATGGTTTGACTGAAGGTTAAGGAAAGGCAGGCATCAAGGATACTGCTGATGTCGGCACCTCGGCAGACAGAGCGGCCATTTACTGGCATAAGGAAAGACAGAGAGGGACATGGGCGATAGAAAATTCGATTCTAAGTAAATCTGGGCAGTCTCTTTGATATCTATGTGCAAATTTCAAGTGGGCCATTGGCTAAATGGTTCTGGAATTCCAGGGAGAGCTCACAAGTAGAAATGCTGATCTAGGAATCATTAGCATGAAGTTGATAGTTAAGGTCTTGAGTCTGAATGAGCATGCTTCAGGAGAGTGTGAAGCTAGAAGAGATGACGGGGTCAAGGGCAGCACCCTGGGTGCACTCCCACACTTGAATTTTGTTAAACCAAGGAGAATAAACAAATTGGACATGGAAGGTGTGTTAGTCTGGGTATTTTAGAGAAATAAATCCACAAAAACTCGTATGTATAAGAGAGAGTTTTTTATAAAGCGTAAGTGTACATCAAGAAAACATCCCAACCCAGTGCTGCCCAAGTCTACAAGTCCAACATTAACCCATATGTCCGACACCAAATCACAAAGTCCTCCACTATCTCAAAAAACACATACCATGATGCCTACTATAGGAGGAAAGTTGAATCAGTGAACCTGTAAGCATGTCAGTGCTGGCAGGGGTCTCCACGCAGCTGCTCCAGCACCCAGGGCTGCATTGGGTTAGATCCATGTGGCATCTCCTTGGGGATTTCTTGCAGGAAGGGAGTCCTTGCCAACTGAAGCAGGGAAACTGGCTAAGGCAGCTGCACCCTGGCCCGACCATCAGAAAGCAAGAGACCGGAGAACTAGAAAGGTGAGGCTCACTGAGCCATTTATCCCTCTGCCCTTCAATTAACGCCACCTGTGTTTATCGGCCAGGTTGGCACAGTAAACTGACTACCTCAGAAGGCGTAAGAAACTAGTGATGGAGGAAGAACACTAGAGAATTATCACCATTATAGAGCTATGGAGAACAAAGTGGAATTTTGTTATGGGGTTTAAGAGAGTAGCTTTTCTCCATTAGCTGGCACTTTCAACATCACAGAATTAATGAGGGAGATTAGGACAAAATAAAAATCAGATTGTCAAATTAGACAATTATAAGAAGTTCTTTGCAAAAGCCAACTCAACAATGTGGTGTGTTATAGCTAGATTTTTGAAAGTTTTAGTAATAAATACACGATAACAAAATAGAGGCAATGGATATAGAGGGGCCTTCAAACAGCTACAGGAGAATACATGCCAACCAAGGTGACTGTAAGGTAAATGGAGGCACAAGGAGACAGGCAAAGACAGCTGACCCGACAAGGGAGAGCAGTAGCTTCATTAGAGGGAAGCTCCAGGACGAGGCTCCATGGGTTAGCCAGTAGCCCAGGGACGTGGCACCCAGCAGTCGGGGAAGGGGTTTTTAGAGGGGCGGTAAAAAATGTCCCAAATGCGTGGCAATTAGCAGATGGGGTCTGGCCACCCTGAGAAGTGTTTGTTGACGTCTTGCAGCTTCCTTTGTACTTTTGTTCTGGCTGTTCAGCCCTTGCTTTCCGGCTCCCGTCCAGACAGTGACCACCTCCCATCCAAGGAAGACCATTGGAGAAAAGACAGGGCTTTGAACTGTGTGTGGAGCTAGAAAAGGAGCTAGAACACCAAAGGAGAAGTTAAAAATTGGAATAGTAGGTAAGCCTAGAATCTTGGGAAGTGGGGGGGGCCTCTATGGGGGAAGGGTGGGAGGCAGCATGGAGCTCAAAGACTTGAGAAAATGCCTTTTTCCACAGATCATTAATTATGCTCGCTTATAGTCGGTGTCTGGTCTAAAATAAAGATTGTTTTCACACATTTTACTGCGCTGGAGTTAATAATGTGAATACAAACAGTAAATATTTATCACGCACCAGATTTCACTAGCTTCACAATGCAAGTGGAAGGAAACCTGGGGCATGGAATTCAGGAGAACACGGTGCCCGGCTCCCTGGGCCCTTTCTTCTTCCAAGAGCCCCTCCGTGTCATGGTCGCCCGTAGAAGTCCAGTTATATAAACTGATTGCAGTTGGATTGTATGAAGGGGCTGCAGTCTGGAAAATAACACGTGAGAGTTAGAAACTGCCCGGTAGACAAGAAGCCTGACAGTATGTCACCATCACTGTCAAAGAGGTTTTTCTGGACCTCCATGGACGTGAATAAAGCAATTTGGTTTTGAGCATAACTGCTTCTATGTCAGGGAAGAATAATGAAGTCAAGGCAGAATTCAGAGGACTGCATACCCTCAGACTTATTTTAATTGACTTGAAGGATTAAGGAAAAGAGAAGGCTTTTGTTTTGGTTTATGTATTTAGAAGCCAATGCCCAATTCAGGTATGTTTTGGGTCCAATGCCCTGGAATAGGAAACAGGTGCTTCAAAGGCTTCTCTACACTGGAGTTGTTATTGATGAAGACCTGAGATGTGAATTAGTTCTTTATAAGCTATGGAAAGATAGCTTCCTGAACATGTTACCCTGAATTTAAGGAATTAGTAAGGACTTAAGACAGAGTGCTGCCTTTCTACGGAGAGCCTATTCTTGAGACGCAGAAAGGTAAACATCTTAGGGCAGTAAAGTGTGAGCATGTGGCTCGCAATCCCACTGAGCTGCCCTCGCGGAAGCTCACAGCTATCCATCTTTCCAATGTTGTTTGTGGGGAGATGTGTTATGTGAAGGAGGCTCCTGGGACCACTGGACCCAGTTTTCTTTAGGAAGTGATGCTCACGCGCTTAAACTAAAAACAGCCTTGAATGGGAAATCAATTCAGAAAGCTACAAGTGAAGCTGGGAGCTAGAATTGACTGTGTTTGAGGGTGGCTGTAGAAAGGGCCTGACCAGGGTCTGCTGATAACACAAGGAGCCTTTTTACCCCTGCAAGCGACAGTCAATGTATTACAGAAAGGCACTTCTATCTTGCCATCCCGAAAGGCACCAGCTTCAGCTAACAGAACAGACTGGATTTCTCTTCTACCCATCCTCCGGCCTGAAAGCTTTGCATAGTAAGAGAGAGGGCTGTCGTCTCCCCCGACTCAAGAACTCATAGAGGGTGCTCACCTTCTCAACCAGAAATGATGCTTTGGGTCCAGGTTGACCATCTCTGGGCACATACTGATGAGCAGCTGCAGATTTCTTCATGAAAGGGCCTCCTTGTTTCCTTCAGGAGACATACCGTATGTCTTCCAGCTCAGAAACCATAAGGATCAAGGGGTGACCAGGGAATCATTCATTTGTTCAAGAAATGGTGACTATCCATCTTCTCTGGCCAAACGCTGCTCTGAAAGTTGGAGATACAGCAAAACACAGGCACATTCCTATCTTTGTGCAGCTTATTTTTCAATCTGGGGCGACAGCCAACAAGCAGAATAAATAGCATAGCTTATGTAAAATCGTCATCATGTATTGGAGGGCACCAGGGGAGCAGGATAGGATGGAGAGCACACAGTGGGGATGAGAGTGACATTTGAAAGGAAGCAAGTTGCTCAGCTTTGCTGGGGCCCTTGAACCACGGGAGAGCAGTAAGAGGTGAATGTGGGGAGGCAGGTAGGAATGGGTTCACTACGGTCTTTTACTTACCAGCCGAATCCTGGATTCTCTTCTTGGCAAGCTAGAGAACCCTTGGAGGTTATGGGGAGGGGAGGAAGGGCGAGATGAAGTTTACTTCATATGCTCACTGCTGTTCTGAGAGTCCGTGGCAGGGTGGACAGGACAAAATGAAAAGTGAAGGCATGGCTCTTGGAAGCTGATGCTTGACTTGTCTGGGTTTGAGAACCCTTATGGAAGAGGGGCACCAGTTCTTGCCATACCGTGAGATAGAGGAATGGTACAGCCCCCAGCATGCATGCCTTAGTCCTTGAAGCCGAGAAAACAAGATGTAATTTCAGGTGAACTTGCAGATGGCAGGCCTCTGTGAACAGAAGAAATGTTACCTGTGGTATTGTCACAGTGCAGCGATGATGGCTTTTTGTTTTAATATGGGTTGTGTATCTTGTATGAATGCCTAGAATTAGCCACCCAGGAGGACGCGAGTATTAGTTTCCTAGTAATGCTATAATTGAAAGCCCAGAAGAAAGTGCTTTTAAACAGAACTCTCTTCTCTCAGATTTTGATTCAGGGTCTAGCTTTCAGGAGGTTTTCTCTAGGTCCACTCTAAGGCAGAACCCCATTTCAGCTTCTCAAACCCTAACGTTGTTTAGGGTTCCTTGAATAAGGAATGCCACATGGATCGACTTTTACCTCATTTGTGCTTGCTTCTCTCTGTCTGATCTACTAGTTTTATATCTTTTAAAAAACATTTTATTAGGGGCTCATACAACTCTTATCACAATCCATACATATACATACATCAATTGTATAAAGCACATCCGTACATTCTTTGCCCTAATCATTTTCAAAGCATTTGCTCTCCACTTAAGCCCTTTGCATCAGGTTCTCTTTTTTCCCCCCTCCCTCCCCGCTTCCCCCTCCCTCATGAGCCCTTGATAATTTATAGATTGTTGTTTTGTCATATCTTGTCCTATCCGGAGTCTCCCTTCCCCCTCTTCTCTGCCGTCCATCTCCCAAGGAGGAGGTCATATGTGGATCCTTGTAATCAGTTCCCCCTCGATGCTGGGAGAGTGGAGGGTGAGTGGGTTAGTTTTATATCTTAAAGGACCTTAGTTTTGTTTTTAAATAGTAGTTTTATTGACACATCTTACATAATCCAATAAAAGATAACTCGTTTTGTAAGGCACCACGTGGTTTCACCAATATAAAAAATAAATCCAATTGCAAAAGGAAGAGTGGCACAGTGGCTACAAGTTGGGCTTCCAATCACAAAATTTGCAGTTCAGACCTGCCATGACTCCGTGGAAGAAAGATGGGGCTTCCTACCCCCGTGAAGAGGTAAAGTCTAGGAAACCCTCCGGGACAGCTAGACTCCATCCTTGAGGGAAGTTATGAGTCAGAACGACTTTATGGTACTGTGTGAGTGAGCATGTGAGTGATTCCCAAAGGGAGTACATCTACCCTTAAAGGGGGAAGGGGTGCCCACATATGACTTGGGGAGCAGGCAACCATTCCAGCCATGACAGCTAAAGGACTAGTTCGGCCATGAGCCAAAGAAGAAGGGGAGGAAGGAATAAGGTCAGGTTTCCACTCTATCTACTCCAACTTGCAATGTGAAGGAAGTGCTTTGATTTGAATGGAAGATGGTTAGTTCTGACTCTCTCCCCATCCCAAAATACGAATGGATGATGAAATATTTTAAATCCCATATACTTCATGGATAAGGTTCTGACTGTAGAACATCATGCTGAGTCATGAGAAGAATTAGGACAGGCGTTTGTTTGCATGCCATTGGCTTGTTTTTAGGATGCACCTGTGACACACACCAAAACTGGCTCCATAGCTCGAGTGTCTATTGGGTTGGGCTTCTTCACAATGTCGGGATTGGTTGCGGGAGATCTGGAAAGGATTAATTACAAGAAATCCATCTATAGAAACGTGATTCATTCTTGTAACAGTGGCATTTGAAACAGAGACAGAATTTGGGGAAAGCACCTGGAAGATTTCATGGCAATATTCTATACAATCTGTTGGATCTCTAATAATGCATTTCAGAAAAGGACATAAAGCCCAATTGGTTCATCTCACGGAACAATGTTTAACTTTTGAGGGAATCATAATCCATGTTAACTAAATTCAGAGGAAATTGTACATTCGTGAGTGCTCATGTACATTTCCAATACCTGCATTGTCATCTTCAGAGAATTCTTTATCCAGCGGAATCAGTTCCGGATGCAATCCGCAGTACCATGGTTATTAATGATCTTTGGGAAGGCCTGTTTTCCTCTCTTCGTTGGTGCGTTTATGTTGTATTCTGTATTTGCATATCAACTCAGGTGGTGAGCATCATTATGCAAAATCAAAAGCAAATCACATGTAAGATATGAATGCTAAACTAGAATGACTGATATTCATAATAATTAAAGAGAAAGCTCTCTCTGCAATCTAACACATCCCACATCTATAAATCTAGCTACTACAATTTTTTAATTGATGCACATCCACTGGAAAAGCTAAGGACTGGCATCGAATTGAAAAAGATGGAGATGATGTCTTTTGTGTACTCTAACACTTCAAAATCCTTGCTTCCAGTGGGGGGGGGCAGAGAAAAAGAAATATCACAGAGGATTTTAATATTCATGAAGACGAGAAACAGGTGTTTCAACAGAACTTCAGCCGCCTTTGACCGGCACACAATGGGCTTGTCTGCGAGAGTCTTCATTTTCCCTGCCACTCAGACAGGATTCGGAACATCAAAACAGTTGGACTTTTCAGGTTTTTCCTACCTCTTTCAAAGGATTACACTTGACATTTCTAATATTTTTTCTCCCTCTGGTTAAACTTTTAAAACAGCAGGATTCCTTCCCCTTTAAAACGGCATGATTCCGTTCTTCCCCTTTTAAAACGGCATGATTTTGTTAGCAAGTCAAAGTGGGCAGAAGAATACATTCATGTTCATCCTTTGTGGATAGGGGCTTGACATCGTGGCTTTTTATGTCTACCCGTACACCCCAAAAACTAACTTTAGTCCATTTCTTCTGTGCAGACAGAGCGGCCTGTCCCCCTCAGAAGAACACTGTGTTAGTCTGGGTACTTTAGAAAAACAAATCCACACATACTCATGTATCAGAGAGAGTTTTATATAAAGGTTAAGTGTGCATTGAGAAAACATCCCAACCCAGTGCTGCCCAAGCCCACAAGTCCAACATTAACCCATATGTCCAACACCAATCCACAAAGTCCTCCTCCATCTCACAAAACACACACAATGATGCCAACTGCAGGAGGAAAGCTGAACATGTAAGCATCTTAGTGCTGGCAGGGGTCTCCACATGGCTGCTTCAGCACCCAGGGCTGCATCAGGATAGGTCCATGTGGCTTCTCCTCAGAGAAGTCTTTCAGGAAGTGAGCCTTGCCAGCTGAAGCAGGGAACTGGCTAAGGCAGCTGCACGCTGGTTCAACCATCGGAAAGCAAGAGACCTGAGAACTAGAAACACAAGGCTCACAGGACTCATTTATCTCTCCACCCTTCAATTAATCCCACATGTGTTTATCTGCCAGGTTGGCACAATAAACTAACTACCTCAAACACAGACTGTGGATTGGAGCTACTAGCTCTGTCACTTCAGGCTGGTCAGGGTTTCTCTTCCTCGGTTTCCTTCTCACTTTGTAGACTGGGGTAACATCAAGGACAAGTAGAAATAAGACAAAAAGGCTAAGTGAGGATAGATAGATAGATATAGATATAGATACAGATACAGATACAGATATAGATATAGATATAATCAATTACTGCATTTGGTCCTATTCAGGGTCAGTATATATAGTTTCAAATGCAAAATAATGGTCATATTACTTAGATGAATAGAAATGGCCCTGAAAACAGCTTGGAGATGATTTTATTGGTTGGCCACTGTGTGACCTTGGACAAACCACCTTACTGGTCTGAGCCTCAGTTTCTTCATCTGTTAAATTAAAGATCTGGGCATTAGTTCCATGTTTCTATCCAGAACTAAAAGTCTATCACCTAATGGATGTACAACTTATCCATGGCTACCCAAGAAGAGGGAACAAAGAGGGCAATTCTATGAGTAAAAGGCAAAGTTAGCAACAATGTTCTAAATAGTTCTTTAAATTATCTCCTTGTATTTCCCTTTTGAGAGGGAAACACGGGAAGGGGAATGACTTTTGGGAAAGCAGGGATCAGATGCAGCCATGGAAATCACATCCATTTGCAGGGGCGGAGAGAGTAAAAGGACTGACAAAATGAAGCTGGCTGTTGAAGATGTAGACAGAGATTTACCCGGGGGTGGGGTGCGGGTGGGAAAGGTTTTCCTGAAAAGACAGGAAGATGGAATTTGGAGGAGTGGATGGGGAATGCCAAAAGGTCATGACAATAGTAGGACCCTATCTGTGAGGGCCATACAAATGATATTTGGAAAACCATGAAAGGGGTGAAATTAGTTGCTCCCCCACACCCCCCACAAAAAGAAAGAACATTATTCTACTCCTGATTTGATGGTGACATGGATTCCTTGCTGTCCCCTCCTGATCTGACAGCCATGCTTTTCAATTAGGTTGGGTCAGTTTTAGAAATTTTTTAATTACTTAAGGAATTTTCTTCCACTTGACATTTGAATTAGAGGTGATCCAAAGTTAAAGCAACCAGCATTATGGGAGCCAAATATTCCTATTTTTCAAAATTTGCCTTTTTCCCGTGTATAATATGGTTCAAGGAATATTTTCACTACTTCTTATTTTTATTATGCATTGAAAATCCATGTTCAATATTACCCATGAAACTAGATGCCAAAAATATACATGAAGCACCTTCTGCAAATATTACACAATGTGACCTTGAGTTAGAACCCCCTCGTCACCAGAACAATTTCCATACAGCTGCTGATATGCCTTCGAGCATTTCTGGGCTTAAAAAGAGAGAGAGAGCAGAGATAGATTTATAAATTATTTTGACTCACAACCCCCAAAGTAGAAACATGCTCACACATATTGCCAGCCTGTTACTTAGAAACCAGCACCTCAGGACAAAGGGATATCGAAGTGCCATTGAATCCACTTTCCTCAGCTCCCACCTGTGAATTACGGCTGGCAGCAGGAGCTTTATGATACTTTTCTAAAAGGGATGCACCTTTTAAATGGCAATTGACTAAGTTTCTGATGAAATGCATTGCAAATCTGTTAGTTGCAGGGTAGTTCGGAGAATTAACTGCTTGCATATTTTCCATATTGTCATATCTGCCAGCGTGCTGAGAGAAGGCGGAGCAGCTTTCTGGGAGAGCAGTTTAAATGTAACATGTAAGGCAGTTAATCTCCTGGTTCAAACCGGAGGCTGATGAGGCCAAGGTTTTCGGGAAATCCCCCAAGGCTGTTTTGTTAAACGAAGTATCACAGACCCTATCCTGAAACCATTGGACCCACAACATTTTCCCTTAGACTCAAACTTGTCATTGTTTCCTGTCAAACCTTCTCTCTTGCCAATTGTATCCTCGTAGCTCGCTTGCCAGTCAGGGTCCACAACAAGAAGGTGGTGGCTTGTCATTAAACTCAGATTACTTACCGTGAAGAGATCCCCTATAAATCCGATGCCACAAAGGCAACAGTACAGAAAGGGAAGCCCGAGTGATATGCTCTTTTAAGGTGTTGGAATGGGTCCAAGGAGCCACGTTTAAAGTACGCAGCTACCGGCCCAAATATCCCTGGTTGGAACTCGCCAGGCAAAATGTGTCTGTCTGCTCCTGTAAAGACATACAGCCTTAGAAACCCCAGGTCCTTTCGAGAATCATTGATGGCAGTGGCTTCGGTTTGGGAAGCTACTGTTGAATAATTTCAATTCATGTAACAACAGTGTGTAACTGCCCCAAACCCACTGCCACTGAGGCAATTTTGACTCATACTGACCCTAGTAGTCAGAGCGTTGCTGCCTCATATGTACACACCACCATAATAGGATACATATTGTGTTAGGTCATATCTTGGGGTTTGACCAGTTCTTAATCGCCAAACCACTGAGACTCCTGGCTCAATCAAGCTAATGCAGATCCTAAATATCTCAGTAAACAGTGACAGTCTTAGAAATTCTATGAGGCAGCAATGCTCAGTGGCAGTGGGTTTGGTGTGTGTGTGTGTGTGTGTGTGTGTGTGTGTGTGTGTGTTGCCAAGGTTATGGGAAATGGTGATGGCAGCATGTGTACTTGCTGTTCCCATGCTAAATAATCTATCTTTATAAAACGTATTTGGGTTTTATGCTGAGAAGCTACATAGACCAATTAAATGACCAATCTTTGTGAAATATTAAAAAATACTAAGCACCAGATTAGGCACTATGTAGGGACAGCATAGAATTTATAAGGAAAGTCTTGGCTCATAGAATTTATAATACAAGCTGGGAGTAAATGAAATAGACAGAAAACACAATAGATGTTAATCTTCTGATATTTGAAATATTTATGCAAGTTAATAAAGGAGCTAATCCCACGATTAAATAAGTCTGTCTTTGCTAAGCAGGTGACACCTTTTGAAAAGGTTATCAAGGGACCAAATACGGTTGTGGAACAAACTTACACAGAGCTCTGCCTTCAAGTACTGTATTTTTTATGCTTATTTCATATCATATAAAATATTGTTCAGTAGTCAATGAGAGTCTGAAAGAAGTTAAGTATTTTAGAACACACTGTAAGTGATTATCTAGAAATAGGCTTATATATACGGCCTTCTTCAATGTCCTTAACTCTGCAATTGTGATACTCATTATGATAAAAATGGACAGTAAATTAATCATAAAGGCCAAAAAGATATTCTTTGTTTCGAATACCAGTTGCCACGGATTTGTCTCATATTGAAAGTGATCCCGTGGATGTGAGATTAGAACTGGGCCCCACAGGTATTCCTGTGACTGGTTTTTCAGAAGTCTACCTGCAGACCCTTCTTTTCAGGACCGCTGGGCAGCCTTCCTGTTAGGAGCCATGCAAATTAACTGTTTGTGTCACCCAGGGACTTCTTAATCCCAATCTCATTCAAAAACTTGCTGCCGCTGAGTCGATGCCAACTCGTAGCTACGCTGCAGAACGGGGTAGAACCGCCCTTGTGCATTTCCGAGACTGTAGCTCTTTGTGCAGTAGAAAGTCTCCTCTTTCCTAATAGAAGTAGAAACATTACGCTGAAAGCTAGGCAGCCAGCTTCCCCCAGGAGATCCTATTCCAAATTACACGTCTTAGAAATGGTGAGATCAGTAAAATTCCTTCAAAGCGATCTTGTGATGAGGGAGAGGGCGGGTGGGGTGGGGGAAAGGATGAAACAGGAGTGGCCGTGAGTGGATGGATAGTGGATTATGTGAGCGATAGGCCCACGAGGGCATGTTATACACCTCTCCCTTTTTGTACAGTTGACGTTTTCCACAAGAAGGACCCTACAAAACCCCCTTTTAAAAATGGAACAAAAACCTTAAGCTTCCAGGGGAGAAGTATTGCCCTGTGACGAAGGGGTGTGTGAAATACACAGCCAGGATTCATCCTTAGGTGGGGGGTTGACCACTTGGTCAGGAACTGTAGGCCTGGACAAGCTGGGACCCAGAGAACAAGCAGGGCGAGGGGTTGCTGCTTGGCTCCCCCTCCCACCAATCGTCTCGTGGGTGTAAATGTATCATTGGCTCGGTGTAGCAGGCTCTTAGGATTCTATAATTTCCCATCCGTTTCCTGCTGAAAAACCCATCAGCGGTGCCCGCAGCCAGGCCTCCATCGCAGCTGTGAGACTGCTCTCAGGAGCATGTGCTTGCAGTGCTGGCCCAGCTGATGCGGGTTGTCCAGTGAGTTCCCCATCAGGCTCCACTCTCCTTTCCTGAAGCCACTCTGGCTTTACGAACAACTGTGGAACTATCTGTCATCGGTGATGGGGCCTGCCACAGTGCTCCCTGGGTGGCCTTCGGTGGCCTGTCCTTCTTTCCTCTCGCTTCCTGGAACCTGGGAAGGATTTGTCACCCAAGTGTCAGAGAGCCAAGGCTCTCCCGTGACTTTGTTATAGTAAGCCTTGGATTTGAAGCAGAACTGTCCATCATCAGACTTTTTAATGGCTCTGTCCTTTATCCGTTCGTTGCAGAGCCCGGCACACTGGAGGCCAACTAGTTTGCTACTGCTGGTGGTTACTCCTAAGATCGTTCTGATACATTGTAGGTAAAAGGACAACTTCTTGTTTTGGGGTGTCCATTCTCCCTAGGATCATCTTCAGAATTATTCTGGTGTGATTGCGCGATATCAGGGATCTTGTCTTGGGTTCTTCTGCCAAAGAAACCGTAGTTAAATTCATAGGAACTCCATGTCTTAGATCATGGAAATGCTGATGCTGAGATGAAGGATAAAATGATACCTGTTATGAGTTGTCAGTGGAGCACTGGCAGCCAAAGGTTCAATGTTTGGCTGCTGGCTGAAAGGTGGATGCTTTGAACCAACCCAAAGAGCATCTCCAGAGGAGAACGCCCTGGTGATCCACTCCTGTACAGGTGACAACATAGGCAACCCTATTGGGCAGCTCGACTCAGTCACAAGGGGGGGAGCTATGATTCCAAATCAGCTTTCCTAACTACAATGAAAGAGTGCTAGAAAACAACTTCTCCTGTGTCTTCTTAGCACTTCTGTCACCACCGACCCAATTATGGGAATAGCTTATGTGTCTCTAAGGCGGGGGACAAAGGTTGCAGCTAAGCACCGATGTGGACTTTCTTTTTCTCCAGAACAGCTCACCTGCTCCAAAACCATAAATGATAAAGCAGGTGTAACCAGGCAACAATGACAAGATGAATACAATGAAAATGGGTAGAAATAGAGCTCAAGGACAGGATATCCTCCCTAGTCAATGTGGCTGCTTTACCGACTGTGACACCATCAGGATTTCTCCGGAAAATTAGGTAGGATAGGAACAGTCAAAAGAAGAAAAAAAAATGTGAAGAAAAGTATTCCTAAGAGAAAACAGATTTCAGTCTGGTGTCAGAAATGACAAGAAACCAAGTCAAAAGGAATTCACCTGTTCTTTCTGTCTAAACTGGAGAAACTCTCCATTCTGATTCTAGAGCATTATTTAGAGAATATATATATATGTATGTATATATATGTATATATATATTCATGCATTATGTCTGCACAAAGTTTATGAATAGCATGTTGGCTCTGATATTTAGGAAACTTACCTGCTGATGTTAAATGAGAAGGGCTGTTATTGATGAAAGAATGGTGTGAATTCCCTCTGTTATTCCTGGAAAAAGAAGAATACAATTTCAAAGATTACAATAGACTATCTTTGGGACAGGTATGTTGTGCCCACTTTCCAGGTGGTTGAAGTTGCCAACATGGAGAGCTGCTCCGTCATGATACTGCAGTGATCCCAAGAGGTTCTTCCACTGGTTGATTAGTTGGTTGTTGTTTTGTTTGTTTGTTTGCTTATTAATAAAGGATGAGTTTCATGAATAGCAACAAAACTATCCTGGTACAAAAACTCTGTGTACCATTACATCGGAAAGCAGCAAAACAACACAGGTGTTTTGCTTTTCAAAAGTGCTTTTGAGCATCCCCCTTCCTCAGATGACTTCGTCCTCTTGCTGTGAACTGCTTAGTGACTGCATTTGGGGATCACTTGGACGTTTCTCTTGTGTGTTTGGAGCGCGACGGGGGTCTTATTACATCCTGTTAGTCAGTTTAGCAGTCTTTACCTTCACTAAACAAGCAAGCCAGAATTAAACATAGACCTGCAAGGATCCCCAAAGGCTAGCTTACTTTTTATGTACTGCATTTGATCAACATGTGCCATTAATCTCCCCTTCCTGTTTGGTGGCAGTAAATGATGGAACGCTTTATCAGTTCTTTTTTCAATTAGATTGATGTATGTGCATACCACGTATTTTAGAGGTCATTAATTTTCACATTCATCTCTGAGGTTGGTTGCACACAGATTGATATATTGATGACTTAGTCTCTCATTGATTCTCTATCATCTTTAGCACCGCGAGTCCTGAGTGGTGATGCCTTCCCAGTGAGATCCCAAGGAGGGAAAATGCATTAGGATTTGCATTTAATAGGGAAACCTCGCTTCTGGCCCTATGATGGCGCTTTTATGTCCCCGGATGAAAAGAATTACAATATGTATTCCGTTGCGTACATAAAGTGCCTTTGGCGTGTATTGACCTTCTTTCTGAGCTTTGGACAATGGTTGTGGCACCAAGTAATTTCAACCGAATGACCTTCTACGCATCCTGGGGCTTCATCGTCATTAGGGTTTCCTCAATTATTATTAACAGACTTCATTAAAGCGACCACAAATGCTCCTAGTCACCTGGACTGAGTTGTATTGCCTACGCCTGTGCCGCATCGGGCGATATTCGAATATCCAGTATGGGTCAAAGTTACCATATACTTCGAACAATAGTCTTATCCCAAAGAGAGCCCGTCATTTTGCTTCATCTCCTTGCACAGAAAAGGTCCCTTCGTTTGTGCCACCAAGATCCCAAATGCAAGGCCATGCAGGCAGTCCTGCATGTTTACACCTCAGGCTGGTGTCATCGACCACTTGAAATTATTGGAAGTAGCTGAAACTTATGCTGTGTCAGAAACGATAGTATGTGAAAGCGGTGACTCTATCACTGAAAAAATGCAATTAGAATCTTATTTTTAAACGCCCATTGTTCTCAAGAGGGCACGGAATTCTTGGCACACAAATTAAAATTAAGTCGAGTGTAATCAAGCACCGAATGTCAGACACATCCATTCTAGACACTGCTCTTCAGGAATTGTTAGAGTGTAGCTACGTAAGTGCTTTTAACCCCTCTGGATGCAGTCTCCTCAGATGCAAAAGGACGTTGCTCTCAATTATCTTAAAATCTCATGTTTTCTGTTCTCATAGTAGTTATTGAAAAAGTCATATAGAACATCCCAAAAACACATGCAACAAAGGCGTAGTATTAAAAGAGTCAGTGTCAGTATGCCTCTGTTTTTGAGGACAAAAGTGTAGTACTCTGTCATTTGAAAATGCAATCCAATGCAGTGGGTATTCCTCTAACACGGGAGCTACAATCAAGTTCAAATGTACCTCTATAGACAAACAAGAGAGAGGAATGGGATGTGCAGGGAGCTGAGGACATTTTGGCAAGCAGCACTTCTTGAAATTCTCCACCTGGTCTCAGCAACTTGCACAATCTCCTCACCTCACTCTACATTCTCTCCCCGTTTCACCTCTCCTTCTGTCTGAGGACTTGACCCTTAGCCTCCTGCTCTTTTCCTTATCTATTCGCCTCCTCTGGGAACTCATCAATCCTCCTACATTCAACTCTTTCTGCCCAGCCAGATCAAGGGGATAGGGGAGCCAAGTGGCTCAGGAGGTGTCAGGAAGTCTTGTTAACCAGTAGGGCTCTCACAGATGCTGCAGAACAAGGCAGGAGAGAGATGGAGACCAGGACATCAATGTGTCGTGAGCATAAGCGAATATCCATATCAGGGAGGGAAACCCAATTCCTGAGGCCAGTTAATCAAAACTGGGGAAAAAAGGTGTTGAACCTCGTCACTCTGAGTTCGGTCCCTGGACCTGCAGCACCCAGTGAGAGATGCAGAACCCAAGACCCCCCATCTCACAATTCCTGCAGTGTGACTTCTAGCTGCACATGGATGAATGGGGAGTTTGAGACGTCGGTCAATACAGGCATGACTAAGTTTATTGTGCGTCACTTTCCTGCTTTTTGCAGGTACTTCTTCTTCTTCTTCTTTTTTTTTTTTAGCAAACTGGAGGTTTGTGGGGAACTTGCATCGAGTGCATCTACCAGTACCATTTTCCCCCAGCAGTATGTGCTTGCTCCATGTCTCTATTACATTTTGGTAATCGTCCTACTAGCTCAATAATTTTATAACACTATGACATATTTACTGGACTACCCAGGCACTGCCATCCATTGAGTCCATTCTGATTCATAAGGTTTCCAAGGCTATACATTTACTTGAGCAGTGCACACATCTTCAACATTCTCCTGCAGACCAGGTGGTGAGTTCAATTCCTGACCTTGGGGTTATCAGCCCAACATCTAACCCACAGTGCCACCATTGTGAAGCATAATGTGTTTTGTTTTTTTAAATCATTTTCTTGGGGCTCTTACCGCTCTTATAACAATTCACACAACAATTGTATCAAACACATTTGTACATATGTTGCCATCATCATTTTCAAAACATTTTCTTTCTACTTGAGGCCTTGGTATCAGCTCCTCTTTTTCCCCCCTCCTTCCCTCACCCTCATGAACCCTTGATAAATTATAATTATTTTCATATCTTACACCATCTGCTATCTCTCTTCACCCACATTTCTATTGTTCATCTCCCGATCGGTTCCCACTTTCTCCTCCTTCTCCCCAAAATCTTCCCACTACCCTCATGGTATGCTACTCCCATTAATGTTCATGAAGGTCTCATCTGTCCAGGATTCTGTGTGTCTAGACCTCTTATCTGTTGTAGTGTACATGCTCTGGTCTAGCCGGATTTGTAAGGTAGAACTGGGGCCATAATAGTGGGGGTGGGGAAACATTAAAGAACTAGAGGGACGAATCCTGAACCTGTAGGCACCTCCTGATCACACAGGATTGCTAGATGGCCACTTGTTTAACTTCAAGCCTTTAAGACCCCAAATGCTATGTCTTTTAATAGCCGGGCACCATCAGCTATCTTCACCACATTTGCTTATGCACCTGTTTTGTCTTGAGCAATCGTGTTAGGCAGGTGATTATCACAGAATGCCAGGTTACTAGAAAAACTTGTACTTGCATTGAAGGAGAACTTGAGTAGAAGTCCATTGTCTGTCTGCTACCTTAATACTTAACATATATGTACATAGAACTATATCCCTATCATTATATATTAATATATTTACATATATACACGCCTATACTTATACCCCTATAAATGTCTCTTTTTTTATTGGCACTAGGAAGCCAGCATTTTTTAATGACTCACTTCATTGTGATATTAAGTTTATTGTGGTGGTCTGGAGCAGAACCAAGAGTATCTATGAGACATGCTTATCTAGAGAAGAGTATTTGTAGTTCAGTGGTAGGATCCTCACCTCTCATGAAGGAGACCTGGTTTGCTTCCCAGTCAATGCACCTTACGCACAGCCACCACCTGTCTATCAGCAGGAAGTTGTGAGTTGCTTTGATGCTCAAGAGATTTTAGTCGAGGTTCCAGACTAAACGTACTGAGAAGAAAGACCCGGCAATCTACTTCCAGAAATCAGCCAATTAAAACCACCTGGACCAAAAGGGTCTGATTTGCATCCAATTATAGGAATGATTACTTTTGTTTCCATGTGCATAGCTCTCCAAGAGCCAGGGACCATCTGGCTAGCATGTGGTAGCCAAAACAAAGAGAGAAAATTGGATTCTACAGTGATCACATTACAACCTAAAGCATTACATTTGCTTTGGATATCACATCTAGGACTTCAAAATTTCCCCAATGATGGAAGCTATTGACCAAGGAGGAGCAAGAGGAGTGAACCTTATTGGGGAAGATATAGGCAGAGAATTCCAGCTGAAGCAGAAGGTTCATTCATGCTGGTGAGCCATAAGCACTGAATTCTAAACACGGGGCTGGGTACAGACAGAAAAAAAAGCCTTAGAAGATAAATAAACAGTGCCAATTATTTTTCCCTGGAAACATCAGATATATTATGAAGGAATATCGTGAAAAAAAATGCTTCAGGAAGAAGCATCCTGCCACTGAAGCAGAAAAGACCCAACAGCAGGAAGCCCAAGCAGGGCAGGCTCACATAGGTTTTGTTAACTTGATCCCTGGATATTTGTTAATGTCATTTGAAATATGTGGAGCAGGCTGTCTAAGCCTCTCCTCCCATGTCTGTCATCCACATTAGGCTAGCTCACCAATAACCTCCTCCAGTGCACCATTTCCAGAGATAGAAGCTTATAGCTCCCTTCATTATTGGAATGTGCTCTTCATGGTCTAGCATCGTTGTCACCAGGCAGAGTCATGGTGGCACATATATGACAAAATACAACATCCACCATGGTTGGCATGCCCCAGCCCATTGTGACAGCCACCGTGCAGTCTTCATGCCTTCCATCGGACGGGGCTTGTGTTCTAGCGGTATTCGGTCCAATATTCGGTTGTAACCCATAGTTTTCATTGCAGTATTGGTTGTAAGTAGATCCCCAAGACTTTCTTCTGTTTTAGGGTACCAAAGAGACTGCATCTCAAATGTCATTTAAAGAGAATGTTGATTATGTCTTAAAAGAGACAAGGACGCCATCAAGACACAGACACATCATCTGGATGAGAGAGGCCACTAGCAGGAGGTCAAAATAGTGCCTGCAAATTCAAGCTGGGACGCCAGGTCAAAGGGACAGTCACACATTCATGATTGGTGGCAGATCCATACATCGCAGTTACAGATATGATGACAGAAGCAGAAACAGAACCATAATTGGGACATGGACCTTGTTACACAGAAATGCCTGTAAGATTTCCTCACCCTTCTCCTGCCAGTCCAAGGTGTATGGGGTAGGGCTGGGGCGTTGTGGGTGGCAATCTCTCTTATGGACTTGCCTGCCTCCATCATTGCTGCAGGTCATCACACTGGGGACAGTCCAGGGGGTCACATAGTCATGGGTCATGCCCGGGGCCAATCTAGTTTCCAAGGCCCTCTGCCTAAAGGCAAGATGACCTTCATTCTTGCTTAATGATCTGAAAGAATTCATTGGAGGCCCAATCTGCAAATGGATTTGGCGCTATGACTGTCATCCATAGCCTTTTACAAACTGAGGAATTCAGAAGTTAAGCTTTATTACGCTTCCTAGTCTGCTTAGTCTGGAAACTGCTGAAACGTGTCCCCCATGGGTGACTCTGCTGGTGTTAGAAACGTGGATGCCATAGCGTCAGGCCTCCACAGTATAATAAACTGACACACGGTGGGTGGTGTGAAAGGAACTCATGGGGTGGGAAAGCCTGGCAATGCCTTGCAGTGGTGATTCCCAACTGCTTACATGCCTCCCGAGAAAGGGATCCAATGGCTCTCAGAGCCATCCGTTACAGGTGCACAAGTTCTTCCCTAGGTTGAACCAACTTTCTTTCTCATTCATTTTCCTCTTTGTGTCAGCTGTTCTAAAAAGCACTAAGATCACACAGTGCTCTGCCTTTCATCTGTTTCTCTGTCACAAATTCTGTTGAGTCTGCAAGCTAAATGTGTTTTAGGCTTCCTTTACTGATCTGCAAGAGCTCAAGCCTTCTCTTCACTTGAAGAGCTCATTTAAGCAGTGTCCCTTTGACCGGTAGCTATGACGAGAGTTCAGGCAGACCCTTAACTGGCTGCATCCTCTCAGTTCAGATGTTCTCAGATGTGTTTATGATTTCATCATTCGGATATCACCCTGGACTACAGAGAGTTGAGGGCAAGAATATCAAGGACATCCTGAACGTGTGTGTGTGTGTGTGTGTGTGTGTTGGGGTGGGGTGAGGCGAGCAGCCTATAATGGAGGCGATTGGGTAAATGCAAATGTCACTTTAAGGACAAAATTTTCCTGGGGAGGGGGGGGCGGCAAATGCAAACAGACAAGGAGCTGACTACACCTTAATTGATACAATTTCCACATGTAAAGAGCAAACCTATCAATCCAGTGGGGTTTGGGAGCTTGGCTATTGGAGGAAATTAGGGGCTGAGGGGTAACCATTAATCTAGCAATGCATATCTGTGCTCAGTCCAAGGGCAAAGGCACCATGGTCAAGAACACATCCTGACTGGTCCCAGTTCTAGAGTCATCTCTCTGTCAACCCTAACTGAAGCCTGATTCCCACAATCATCTTCTGAGACAGTCAGCTCTCCCTGTCTTGTTCCCGATCACCAAACAGCCCATAGGGATGAGTCAAACTTCAGTCTTCAGTTTACAACCAGATAGACTCTCAAACACAATGACTTGACCAAGGCAAGGTTGGTCAGTGGGACCAGCCAGCTCATTTTCTCTTTGGTGACACCTGCATCTCTCTGTGTCAGGGTCGACAGTTGCCAAGTCACTCCAGAAAGCAATTTAACTTGCTACCATCAATTGCGTACTTACAGTGTGGTCGAAAAAAATGCTAAATGCTGCATAACATTAGTTCATCTGATCACAAGAACAATAAGAGAGACTGTTTTCTACATTTTCCATATGGAGAAACTAAAGCAAAACGGGGATTACACTGACTGTGGTCGCAATTGTCCAATCCTGCTTGATGTGGTTGAACCATGAATGTTATGCTATCTGTAAGAGCTCCCAATGAAATGATTTTTTAAATGGGTTAAGAGAGCATAAGACCAGATACAGAACCTATGAAATGTGCAATTCGAACCCATTCATGCACATAACCATGATACTACACCGCCTCCTTTAGCATTCAATACAGATGTATTCTACCTGGGCTTGGGGAGTTTTAAAAGTCTTCAAGGTAATTTTCACTTAAAATGAACACTAAATAAGGTTAAAAACAAAAGACCAATTCCAACTCATAATGAGGTCAATTCCAGCTCATAGTGACCCAATAGGACGCAGTAGAAGTGCCCCATGGGGATTCCAAACTGTAAACCTTGAAGAAAGCAGAGTGCCACATCTTCCTTCCACAGAACTGCTGATAGATTGAACTACCAACCTTTCCGTTAGCAGCCCAGTGCTTCATCCAGTTCATCACCAGGGCCGTTGATAAGACAGACACTTCCTCTATTTTCACATTATTGCAAAGAATGCAAAAACGCATACGGTTAGGAGGGTAGGGATAGGCAAGCACTATTGCAAAGTGGTGAAAAATATTGTGGTGTTTTCTTAATTTCCCACCAAGATGAGCAGGTTGGTCGATGTCATTGAGACCATTATCTATCTCTCCACACAACAGAATGGAACTCTGTCCAGTCCTGTGCCATCCTCAGAGTTGTGATGTTTGAGCTCATTGATGCAGCTGCTGTCAATCCATCTCATTGAGAATCGTTTTCAGTGACCCTGGACTTTACCAAGCATGATGTCCTTTTCCAGGGACTGATACGATTACTTATCAGTCAAGATCAACATAGGAAGTCGTATGTAAAGTCCTGGCCATTTCCCCCAATACTTCACTGAAAGTTATGTGTAATATTTGTTCTTTAGCACATGTTTCTTTTTTGGGGAACCCCTTCCCCAAAAGGAAAAACAAATGCTCTGCTGAGGAGAGCTTTCATTTTTCCCACTAGGCAAGCATCCAGCAACTGGCTCTGAGTTAGTACACCCAGTGGCATGGCCTGGGAAGCTTCTTTCTGGTCACAGTGAATTTTTTCTTAAAAGCTGTTTCACTTGAACCTCATTTTTTTTTTTTGTGATAGTCAATTTCAGGGAGCAGCGATGGCTGTTTCCAGCTCAGGAAAAATGCCATAGAAACTTGTGATGCTGAACACCTCTTACAAGGACTGTGTCATAGGAAAAACTCAAGTGTACGAGTGCTTTTCTCATTTCAAAAGAGGTGACATGTTGATTGATGACAAATCCCATTCTAGATGAACATCAACTTCCTGACTAGACAAAATTGTTGACTCGTAGTACACTTGGAGTTTGTTCCACCAGGTCAGACTGTTAATCAAGCTTTCTATGTGGAGGTTCTGAACAGATTGTGTAACAGTGTGTGACCCAAAAAGGCC
The DNA here is from genome assembly GCF_050624435.1 of Tenrec ecaudatus. NCBI lineage: Eukaryota > Metazoa > Chordata > Mammalia > Afrosoricida > Tenrecidae > Tenrec > Tenrec ecaudatus. The sequence continues at coordinate 150,470,127 of NC_134540.1, forward strand.
TGATTTGTGGCAGATGGGGGACTGGTTTTGTCACCACAACAATGCACCTGCTCAAGCAGCCATCTCAGTTCGCCAGTTCTTGGCAAAAAACCCCCCCAAAAAACAGCATATCTCTCCTGCCCCACACATCTTGCTCACCTGGCCTCACTCTGGGCAACTTCTTTTTGTTTCCACCAATGAAGAGGAACATGAAAGGACAGTGATTTGAAGACATAGAAGAGGTGAAGAAAAAAAATCAAGGGAGGTGCTGCCAGTCATTCAAGCAGATGAGTTTGAAAATGTTTTTAAGAGTGAAATCACAGATTTGACCAATGTATTAAGTGTAATGGAGAGTACTTTGAAGGTGAAAAAGTTGTGTTTTTTTTTTTATTAAAAAGGTATATTCTTACTCAGAGCAAGTGATGGCTGATACAGGTGGGTTGTCCAGATGACTGATTGTGGGTATCTAACAATTAAACAGCTAAAACTGAGATAGAGAAATGTTTGGTCGGCGTCAGATATGATTGGCAATTGCTTTATGTGAGTTGTTAAAGATGTACTCATTAGACCAGCTAGATCAAAAGGCCTATAGAAGAATCATCATTAAACGGGGGGAAATGTAGAACAGAACTTCAAATTCTCCTAAGTCCAATATTTCCAGAGCCATGGAGACTGAATGAACTTCTGAAATGATTACCCTGAGACAACTACAGCTTTCAATACAATGTCATCTTTTCTATCTCTTGTCTATCTAGCATTGTCTTCTGTTTCTCCAAATATTTTGAGGTTACTCATCTTGTCCCGTAAACTGAATTAGTAATTTTGTTAGCATGGAAATACAGTCAAGCACCACGTAAAGTCCATTTGGGCAGCACACAAGTGCAATAGGTCACTTGGTACCACAGTTTACAGAGAAGTTCAGGAATCCACCTGGAGAATAGTATCTAGCAAAGGAACCAACTTCCTGCTCACAACATGAGTATCCGAAGTCTCTTGTATACAAAGCAATTGCACTGACATGCATTGATAATACAGTACAAATCTAACCTATCATTATGTCTTGATATTCAAAGCACTTACATTAAGGGCTCATGTATTTGTGATACTGTACTCTATATCTAAAAATTTACTGTCTATCAGCCTTCGCCTCAACTCTAAAGCAGCAGCAAGCAATCCGTGTACTCTGTGCCCCCTGAGTGTTGTAGTGTTCTCTCTCTCTGCTTAATTTTATTTTGAAAATATTACCGTGAAGTGTATTATGGTTCCCAAATGCAGAAAAACCAGTGCTAGTGAAAACAGCAGCAAGAGGCAAAGGAGAAGTATCTATTTGAAAGCAAAACAAAAGGTGATTGAACAACACCAAGGTTGAAAATCAGTGAATACTAGTGATTTGAGGGAGTCACACTTGACCATCACGAAGATCCCAAGAAACAAAAGGACAAATTCTGCAAGCTGGTTAAGTAGTGGCTTGTGTTAGTCTGGGTAAACTAGGAAAACAAATCCACATATGTATAAGAGAGAGTTTTATATAAAGGGTAAGTCTACATTAAGAAAGTATCCCAACCCAGTGCTGTCCAAGCCCATAAGTCTAGCATTAGCCCATGTGTCCGACACCAATCCACAAAGTCCTCCTCAATCTCACAAAACACACATGATGATGCTGACTGCAGGAGGAAAGCTGAATCAGTAAGCATGTAATCATCTCAGCTCTGGCAGGGGTCCCCACATGGCTGCTCCAGCACCCAGGGCTGCATTGGGGTAGCTCCATGGTAAGGTGACCAGATTTTAACATTGGTAAAGCGGGATACCAGTGGGACACCATTGATAAAACTCATATCCTGGCAAAATAACCACATGACAGCCGAAAAACGTATACCCTAGCTTGTCTTGCATTCTTTCCAAAAATCGGGACTTTTAAAAAACGCTGCGGGATGCAGGAAACATTGTTAAAAATCGGGACTGTCCCACCAAAAGCAGGACGTCTGGTCTATGTGGCTTCTCCTCAAGGATCTATTGCAGGAAGTGAGCCTTGCCAGCTGAAGCAGGGAACTGGCTAAGGCAGCTGAACCCTCATCCAACCATCAGAAAGCAAGAGACCTGAGAACTCGAAAAAGGTGAGGCTCACCGAACCATTTATCTCTCTGTCCTTCAGTTAACCCCACATGTGTTTATTGGCCAGGTTGGCACAGTAAACCTTAACTATCTCATGGCTTCACTGAAAGCTGCATGGCTAAGGAAAATGTGACAGGGGCTAGATCCGATTTGGAGGAATTGCTAACGATGTGGATTGAGGGCCTTGATGATCAATGCTAAGACAAAACTTGGTTCAAGATCCTTAAGTTAAAAAGCAGGACCTGACCACAAATGGTGCTTGTAAGTCACCTAACATCCTCTTGCATAAGTGTGTCATGGACAGTAAGTGATGCGTGACTATGCATTCATGCAGCAAACACTATAAAATCGTGCTAGGAATTTGCAAAACATTGGAGGCATAACCCTGAGCCAGTTAGCGTACCAGTGGATGCAGTAACAACTGCATTGAACTAAACATGAAAAATAGAGATTGGGAGACATCAGGATGGATTCTTTCAAGATGTCACGAAAGACTTGGGGTCTTCACCTCTTCCTGCTCTTTTGGCCTCAGGGGTACGGAATGGCTATTGCTACCCTACACATCACATCTAGACCCAAATGTCTTTGAAGAACCCACAAGAGCACTGGTTAATTAATTATAAGAATTAATTATAAGAATGTGGAACATAGTAAGTCAGTAGGTCTAGGAAGAGGAGTTGGTCTTTCTGTAAGATTACAGCCTGAGAAACCCTCTGGGGACGTTCTATGCTGTCCTATATTACTGAGTCAGAATCCACTTGATGGCAATGCGTTTTGTTTTTGTTTGTGCAGTCTGTATGTGTGCTTCTAAGTATAGAAATAAAATAATCATTTGCTAAAACAAAAGAAAGAAAGAAAATGGAACAGGTGTGGATAAAATTAGCCAAGAAGCGTAGAGAGAAGCTACAAGCCTACAGCCTGAGAGGACTAATACGTCATAGATGAGAAGCCCCATAATGGAACCTAACTAACCAAAGGCCAGTGGGAAGAAGCAACAAGACCGGTAAGAGGAAGAGAGAGTTATAGCCTCAGAGAAAAGGGAGTCCTGCTGGTACAGCGTGGAAGCACTGGGCTACTAACTACAAGGTTGGCAGAAAGGTGAGGCTGTCTGTTCACACAGAGGTTTATAGTTCCAGAGGAGCAGCTCTACTGTGTCCTATCCAATCACTGTGAGTCCAAGCGGACTTGATGACAGTGGGTCATAGTGGAGAAAGCAAAAATAAGTAATGATAATGAGATTGAAAGCAACAAAACAATGTGCTCTAAAAACAAAGGATTAGCATTTTTATGCATCTATACACACACACATATATAAAAGGATTCCAGATAGTGATATCAGTGGTTCAAATCCACCATTTTCTCCAAGGGAGCAAGTTAGAGCCATTTGCTCTTATGAAGTGTCATAACCTCGGAAAACCCATCCAGGGTTGCTATGAGTCAGAATGGACTTTCCTGTCCACTGGGAGAGCATATAAAAAGATCAACCCCCTCCAAAGCAAACCTGTTGTCCTTGAGTTGGTTCTAACTCACAATGACCTGTGGAGAGTATACCATGGCCCCATTTTTAAGGAAACAGATCGGCACATAGTCCAGCTGAAGAGCAACTGGTGGATTGGAGCTGCCAATCTTTTGATTCATAGTCAAGTTATTTAATCACTGCATCACCTCTAAAAGGGGGGGGGGGATAAAAGGCACCGCTTTCCAGTTCTATATGGTGTTTCTGAGATTAAGTCTTTATGGGAACAGACAGTTGGGTCTTTCTTCTGATGAGCAGCTGAAGAATTTGAAGAATTTGAACCTTACCAGGAGCAGCTCAATACCCAGGCTACATTTCTACTGGGGATCCTCTGGAAAGAGAACAACAAAACAAACCCACTGCCATTGAGGCAGTTCCTCCTTTGAGTGACACTATAGAGGGTTTATGAAGCTTTAAATGTTTATGGAAACATATAGCCTCATCTTTCTCCCATAGAGCAGCTGCTGAGTTTGAACTGCCAACCTTGTTAGGAACCCAACGCTTATTCGAAAGTGCCACCAGGGCTCCTTGGTAAAAGGAATCACGCGCAGTCAATGTCAGCTATATATCAACTATTGGATTTGCTTCTTTCACTTTTAGTCTCATTTAAATTTTTCAACATCCCATCGGATAGTGACTGTCATTGCTATTTCATATAGTTCTAAACTAAGATTCAGTAAGTAGCTTCATTTATTACAAAGAAAACAGAGTAAGAGCTAGAAAGCCCAAGATTGGGAAAGCCCAACATTTCCTCTTCTGGAGTAGATGAAAGTTGGGACCATAATCAGAAGCTGTGGGAGTAGATGAAAGTTGGGACCATAATCAGAAGCTGTGGGAAGAGGGGCAAAGGCTTCAATTTGGAAATGCATATATTTAAAATACTGTATATGAATGATCACCTGGTATACAATTTGCCTTCTGTTGACTTTGGCAATTTGTTATCCTAAAATTACAGGAAAGACAATAGAAACGTTCAACAAAGTTATAAGGATTTTGGAGATCCTGTTTTATCCTCTCCCTCTGCTTTCGATCAGTTCTTCTCTTCTATCTCAATAATGTGGTTAGCCAAGCCAGACGAAAAATAGAGAAATTGTGCTTCTCTCCCATTTTCACTAGAATGTAAAAATAATAAATAGGTTAATCACCTCCATCGTATAGACCTGGGGCGTCTGTGACATGCATGGCCCTTTGGGAGTGCAGAAAGCACTACTCTGGGGAGACTCTTGAAAGATTCAGACTCTTACCCCCCAAAAAGAATACCAGCTTTTTGATTCCCCTTTATTTGTGTGAAGACCGTTTGGGGAACTATTGAACCTTGTCTGAGAAGAAACACCGTTAGGCAGCTTCCAAATTTACAGCCTGGCTGTGAGCTTTTAAAAATGCATCAGGCGATCTAGAGCCAGGGTCTGCATGATAAAAGCACGGGTGAAAGATGAAGAGTCACAGCTCCCACGTTGGCCCCTCCTGAGAACTGTGTCGTGAGTGCAGTGGAGGCATCGTTTGGAATTGAGCCCGAGCCCGCCACCAAGATTGTTTCCCAGGGCAACCCGCCACCCTCCACGGGACCTCCACCAATAGTCACTGAGGTCCGGTGGGCAGAGGACTAGGCCGAGGCCAAGATTTCAGGCGCTGAACTTCCGCATAGCTTGGTTTCAGCATCTGCAAAATAGATCAGGTTTCCTCCCTCTCTGACCTCATTGATGTGGCTGAGGATCCAACATGTTAGATAAAAGCCTGGCTTTTATTGCATCCTATAATTGTCTAATTTATTTGATAATGGATTAAATGTGAAACCATTGGAAGGAGTTAGATGACTACTCCTCATTTATTGGGTCCCTCCAGTCGATGCCAAGCCTTGGCTCAGGAATCAATGAGTGAAGAGAAGACAAGGTCAGCAGGTCACTTCTTCCCTTGAGTCAAGAGCCTGGAGCAAGAACTCGCTCCTGACCTTTCCCACTGACGCCCAGTGTGCGCACTTGCTGAACGCAAGATAATCTGAACCTTCTCAGCCCTCCTTTCCACAAATACTTCTTGTTGACAGTCTGTGTGTGGTGTGCATCCTATACTGTTCTAAGTGCTAAGGAATGAAAGATAAATAATTCGTAGCAGCTAGCCTCAAAGAGCTCAGCGTCTCAGTGGAGAGACAGATGGAAAAGCAGGTAGTAATGCTACCATATGAAAAAGAGAATGCCCTGAGGGAAAAGGATGGACAGATGTGCTTTATACAATTGACGTATGTATATGTATGGATGGTGATACGAGTTGGATGAGGCCCTAATAAAATGTTTTAAAAAAAGAAAAGAAAAGAAAAAGGCAATGCAGGAGAGAATAAGACAGTGTAGAGCCCAGAGACAAGGGACCTCCGACATCCATGGTAAGAGCTGTTAGAAATTCGCCCAGTATTTGGCAACATCTGTTATCTGAACAAGATTGTCTAATGACACAGGTGCCGAAAGGAGACCATGGTGAGTTGATAACTGGTGACCACTCTGGAAAAGGGAGTAGAGTTAACAAGAGAAAACAAAAGAGAAAGTTTGAAGTGGGAAGAGGAAGAGAAGCAGATAAAAACTCCTGAGAAGACAACTAGGAAGCAGGAGGTAATTTAGCAAAAAGTATGAAGGCAAATTTTAAGAAAGGGGCTGCCTGAACACATCAGGGGTTGCTGAGTTCATGCCATGTAGGATTTTAGAAGTTAGATTTGTCTAAGCCTATATCATCAGCATAAATGATGTATTTTATCAGTTTGTTTTGTTGGCACTATTCCCAAGAACACTGAGGTAGGAAGAACGTTATTAAGCAATAGTTGGTCCCCTTTCATAATAAATCTACCCTTCAGTCAAGTCCTTTCCTTAAAGCAGAATATGACTATCCAGATGTTCCCTGGACATTTCCTCTGAATCATCTCTTCTTCCCCTGAAACTTGACCCCTCATTCTACTGCAATTCCCCAGGAGCATCACGATCCTACATGCCTGCTAGTTCATCTCTATGCAGTTCCCAACTTCTTGTCTTTTTGCTAAGTCCTAAGCCTGTGTGCTGACTGTGGAATGGACCATCAATTGCTCATATGCAAACTCAGGTTAAAGCTGAAAAAATAAGCAAGTCCATGAGAGACAAAGCACAACCTTAAGTATACGTTCCACCTGAATTTAGAGAACATCTCAAGAACAGATTTGACATATTGAACACTAATAACAAAAGACCTGATAAACTAGGGGATATCTTTGAGAGCACCGTACATGAAAAAAAAAATCAGAAGTTCATTAAAAAGAAAGGAAAGAGAGAAATGACCAAATGTAGCTATCAGAAGAGATTCTGAAACTCGATCGTGAACAAGGATTAATGAAAGAAATGGGCGAAAAAGAAGAAGTAAATGTAGCCATTGTAATAAAGAAAGAAGCCCAAGCTGCTTTGAAGGCATTTGCAAAAAACAGGGCGCCAGGAATTTTCTGCCAATTCAGGTGTTTCAATAAATGGATGAAACACTGGAAGCATTCACGCATTCTCTTTGTGGGGAACACCAAAGAGAAACTGACTTGTGTGGTATTTACTCTGCAAAGGCATTGGGCTATACGTTTCTGTGCAAACTATGAGTAACATTGGGAAGAACGGAAGTTCCTGAACCCTTCATTATGCTCACGTAGAACCTACCCATGGACCAAGAGGTAGTCTTGTGAACAGAGCCAGGGAAGACTGCCTGGCTTAAAGTCAGGAAAGGTGTGTGTGTGTGTGTGTCAGAGTTGGATCATTTGACCATACTTATTCAACTTAAGCGAACATTCCAGAAAGCTGGACTCTATGAAGAAGAGCACAACAGCATCCTGATTGGAAAAGATTTTGCTAACAACCTACGATATGCAGATGACATAACCTAGGATAGGGACCTATCAGAGGAAGGGGGACGGGGAGGGAAACGAGAACAAACAACAGTGCGTATGAGAAGAATAACAGTGAATGTGTTGTGAAATTGATTGTAGTAATAATTGTACAAGTATTCTTCGTATGATTGAATGATTAAATTGTATGATGTATAAAGCATATTCCAATACTATTAATTTCCTAAAATGAAGACTTGCATGCAATCTTCTATATGGGTTGCCATTCAGTGTAAAGAAAACAAAAATCCTCACAACTGGACCAATAGGCATCAAGATAGACAGAGAACATTTAAAATTGGCAAGGATTTCATTTTCCTGTGGGATCTACATTTAAAGCACATGGAAATGGCAGTCAAGGAATCAAATAATACAGTGCATCGGGCAAAGCTGCTGCACAAGACCTCTCTACAGTGTGCAGGAACAGGGACGTCACGTTGAACAAGGAGGAACAGGGATGTCACGTTGAACAAGGAGGAACAGGGATGTCACGTTGAACAAGGAGGAACAAGGAGGAACAGGGATGTCATGTTGAACAAGGAAGAACAGGGATGTCACGTTGAACAAGGATGAACAGGGATGTCACGTTGAACAAGGAGGAACAAGGAGGAACAGGGATGTCACGTTGAACAAGGATGAACAGGGATGTCATGTTGAGCAAGGATGAACAGGGATGTCACGTTGAACAAGGATGAACAGGGATGTCATGTTGAGCAAGGATGAACAGGGATGTCACGTTGAACAAGGATGAACAAGGAGGAACAGGGATGTCACGTTGAACAAGGAGGAACAGGGATGTCACTTTGAACAAGGATGAACAGGGATGTCACGTTGAACAGGGAGGAACAGGGATGTCACGTTGAACAGGGAGGAACAAGGAGGAACAGGGATGTCACGTTGAACAAGGAGGAACAGAGATGTCACGTTGAACAAGGATGAACAGGGATGTCACGTTGAACAAGGATGAACAAAGAGGAATAGGGATGTCACACTAAAGGTTAAAGTGTACCTAACCCAAGCACAAATGAATGAATGCATTTGACTTATTGTGTAGGGGAAGGATACTGCAAATATTGTGGACTGCCAGGAGGAAAACCAAATCTGTCGTGGAAGAAGTCCACCTAGTGAGCTACTTAGAAGTGAGGCTATCAACACTTTATCTCAGGGCTCCTCAAACTTTTTAAACAGGGGGCCAGTTCACTGTCCCTCAGACCATTGGAGGGCTGGACTATAGTTTGTTTTTTTTTAAACTACGAACATATTCCTATGCACACCGCACATAGCTTATTTTGAAGTGAAAACACAAATGGGGCAAAAACACCCGGCGGGCCAGTAAAATATCCTCGGTGGGCCTCATATGGCCCGCGGGCCGTAGTTTGAGGACCCCTGCTTCAGCTCATGGAACTTGGACAGTTTTGGACAAAGACACCCTGTTTGGTAAAGCAGAGGGTCAGCTTCAAAGAGGAAGACCCTCAATGAGGGCTTGACGCGGATCCAAACGCCACAACAACCCTGAGCGCCCCAGAACCAGGTGATGCTCACCTGCATTTCACAGGGGGTTCGTATGAGTTAGAATCAACATGACGGCATCCAACACGCCAAAGGACCCTAACAGCCCTGGCACATGGGTCTCACTCCGCCAATTCTAGGAAGGCATCTCCTTTCCCAGGCTGAGTTAAGTCTCCTTCATTTGAGGGTTACTGCACCGAGAACTTGTTTCCATCTTTGTCCTTGTAACACGGTGTTAACTTCTGCTGTGCTCGCTGCCTTCTCTATAGCCCCGCAGCTACTCCCACGCATTCTATGCCACAGGTACTCAGTACAGGGGGATGATTGAATGACTAAGCCAAGAAAATCAGGATGCATTTTTACCTGTCAACCACATCAAGAGTCAATGGTCTTTAGTTCTGTTTTTTTTTTGTCCCATTGATCTTCTGTGTCTTGTGCAGCCCAGGTTCCCCTATTGGGTAAGCATTGAACTACTAAATGAAACATTGGCTCTTCAAACCCCTCCACCACTTGGGGGAAAAATGATGAGGCTGCCAACCGCTATAAAGATGTATAGCCTTGGAAACCTTTTGTAAGGCCAGTGTAAGTTGGAATTTACTCTGTGGCAACAGTTTTGCTGTTTTGATTTTCCATGGCGTAGCCATCTGAACATTGTGCTGACATAACAAATATATTACTGACCCAGCCATTGTGAATCCCAATGACAGCACTGTGAGCCCTGTGTTCAGATTTTTCTCATACTTTCTGCACTGTGATGATATTATCAACTGAAATTTAAAACAAAGTAATCATTTTAGAGCCCCCTCCTCTCAGTAACAGAAATATATATTTACACACACACACACACACACACACACACACACACAGGATTCCAGGCCCAGTTTTCTCCTTGCCCATGAATTCCAAGAGTCTTGAGAAGTACGTATACTTTAGGAGAGATTAGTAAGAGGTCGACTGCTCATAAAATGTCATTTTTTATAAGGTCTAATGAGCTTTGCCTTAAAAAAATTATTTTTACCTGTCATCGTTTACTGGGCACATTCTCAAGAGCTCTTTCGGGGTGGGAATGGTGACGAGGCAAGTGGCCAGGCCTGGAAAGCAGGCCACTCTCGCCGCATCTTTCTCCGTGATACTTCCGTGACCTCTCCTGTTTGGGCCCCTTGTAGGACAGGCTGGTAGCTGGACACTACATAGGCCACCAGCACCATGGACACGCCAGCGACACTCCCCTTCCTCCCGTTTGACATACTTGTTATAAAACCCATCGTAACCCCTCCGACAGGCGCCGGCAATGCCTGTTGGTGAAGGTCCCACATCAGCACCCAGCTGGGCCGATCGGAGATGGTGACATCCAGAAGACGCCGTCCTTGAGTCCTGGGTGTCCGGTGTGCGGAGCTTTGCCTTTTAAGATACTGGATTTGATTTATTGACAGGGGACAGTGGAAATCGAGGGTTAACTTGAAAGTATAGTGCAACATTGGTAAACGCAATCAATCTAATGTACGTTTTCAAGTGAAAATATACGTCATTAAAAAGTAATGTCATTTAAAAATATTCATAAGACTTCCACATCAATGAGCATAGCGGAGGCAAGGGAAATACAAGTATCATATGAATACAATAGACACATCTTTCTGCCAGGAGGAAGACGGTGTTTATCCAATAAAGACCCAGTAGCCTATCTCCGAGTAGTCTAGTATCGGGATAGTTGTTAGTCTCAGGGCCTGACCCCATTCCAACGAAGTCATTTCGTTCTGCCTACTTAAATTCCCCTACCATTGCCGCTCGGCACGGAATTTGTCTTCATTTCTAGTCCCCTCCGAAGTGTCTCTCCATTTTGGAAAATAGCTCCACGATCTGCTCTTAAGGGTGACTGCCCTGCCCTGACGAGTGAGGCAATTCTGTTATGTTAAGTGCTTGGGACGCAAGCACTTGGATAATGCTCCTGTGGAAATGCAAGGTGATATGACTCAATGAACCTGCCTTTCAGGTGTTCTGTAGGGTGGCGTTTTCAAAACGAGGAGGCTTTTCCCCATTGCAGTTTATTTATGTGATGTATTCCAAATGAGTCTGTTTCCCCAAGGCGTCTGGGGTTATGTGCAGAAGAAATAGAGAAGGAGCAAAATTGAAATACAGAGTAAGTTCATCAGCTAGCAGGAGAGAGGCCAGTGAGGTTGCCAGACTGCAGCTTCATAACTGGGTCTAAAGTGGTGCAGAAAGGGAATCCAGAAGAATGGGGAAGAATCATATGACACGTTGGGCAGTGCGTTTCTGTTCATTTTAATGGATTGAATTGGCTAAGGTCTAAATTCTGACTGATGCGCTGGGGTTCCAGACGCGTGCCCACTGTCATCCGATCTGTTCCGACTCACAGCGATCTTATATGAGGCTCTTGAGACTTTAAAGCAAACAGTAAAAAATTGCCTTATCTTTTTCCCATGGGATGGTTGGAGAGTTTGAACCACTCACCTTGTCATTAGAAGTCACAGAGCTACCAGGCATCCATCAAGAGCAAATGCATCCAAACTACAGAATTCATAGCTTCACAGACTTTGGAACAAGAGAGTATTAGCAAATTTATTGAATAAGACTACATGCTGCTAACAAACTCTGGATGATATTTTGAAGAATGGGAATTCCACAACATTTACTTGTGTGCATGCCAAACCTGAACACAGAACAAGAGGCAGTTGTTCAAACAGAGCAAGGGGCTGCTGCATGGTTTTAAATCAGGAAAGGTGTGTGTGTGCATATCAGGGTTGTACTCTCTCACCGTACTTACTTAACCTGTATGCTTAATAAGTAATCCAAAGAATTATGTCCTTCCTCAGGATTGGAGGAAGATATATTACCCATCTTCCATATCCAGATGACACCATGTTTCTGGCTACAAGTCAAGAGGACCTGAAATACTTAGTATTGAAGATCAAAAATAGGGTAGAGTACAATTCAAAGTAAAGATGAATGAATAAAAATTCATCACACTGGACCAATAGACAACGTTATCATAAACAGGGAAAAGATTGAAGTCATCAAGGATTTCGTTTTACCCGAATCCACAATCAACACTCATAGAAGTGGCTGTCAAAATGTCAAACAACATACTGCATTTGGCAAACCTGCTCCACAAGGCTTCTTTAACGTGTTAACAGGCAAAGACAAATATGTTTAATGTGCTAGAAGACAAAAGACAAAGATGTCACTCCCGTGGTATTCTCAATTGCCACGTATGCGTGTGAAAACGGGACAACGAAGAGGAAAACTGACAAGTGATTGCTGCCTTTGCATTAGGGCGCTGGGAAAGAATATTACCAGGACCATGGACTTCCAGAAGAACAAACAGATCTGCTTTGGACTAAGTACAGCCAGAATGCGCCTTGGAACTGAGGATGGGGAGGCTTTGCCTCATGCACTTTGGATATGTTGCTAAGAAAAGACAGTTCCTGGAGAAAGACACCGTGCTTATTAATACCCAGGGTCAGGGAGAAAGTGGCAAACCTCTTGACGAGGTAGATTGTCAGTCGCTGCAAAAATGCACTCAAGCATAGCAACAATGATGAGGATGGCGGAGGACTGGACAGTGTTTTGTTTTGCTTTATGGCACATTGGGTCACTGAGTTGGAGGCAACTGAATAGCAACTAATAACAACCACAAGGTGTGCAGCATTTAAATGCAGCAAGTTTTTAAAAGTATAACAAGTATGTATAGATAATGTGCAAATAGTTAAAGTGCTTAGCTGTTGACTGACAGGCTGATGGTGCAAGCTCACCCAGAGGTGACTCGAAAGAAAGGTCTGGTGATGTACTTTCCAAATATTGATCATATAGCTAGTTATGATTTTCTTTCAGTAGACCCAGTGTAATTGTCCCTTGTCATAGAAAAACGTCCTAGTCACTTTCCAAGATGCATAAGTTTTACTTTGTAAACTAGCAGTACCATATGTTTTTAAAGAATATTTTCATTAGTTGGACATTTTATACATAGAGCCTATCATTCCATATTTCTATTATGTGAAGTAGAATTGTACAATTGCTACCAAAATCAGTTTCCAACCATTCTTTTTCTGCAAGGATACGTTTTGGTACACACAAAGATGCTTTAAGGTAAGTTAAGGTGTAGTAGAAGAAAGACTGGACTATGCACCTAGGGAAAGAGTGTAAATAAGCAATGTCAATCACACATTGGAGTTGATGCTACCTGCAGATCTTAGGTATATATTTTCATGTATCTTCTATGTCTGTTTTAAGTTAGTCAGCATCTTTTCTGTCCTTTTTATCTTAAAATCTGACAGAGGTACTTAGAGAAAATCACAGACACATTCCCAGGAAAACATCAAGGCCTTTGGCCTTAGCTGCTCTATTTGACCAAGATAACAAAATACATTGCAGGGCATGCCTCAAGTTTGATGACTCTTGTTATATTATTCTCATTATTACTGAAAGTCTTTCTGCGGATTTTTTGTGCTGTGTTGATTTTCTTTGTAAATCATATTTTAAAATATTGAGGAGAGAGAGAGGAGCAGAGATCACCAGGTGGATTCGACCCCAACTCCTCGTGGCCCCGAGTAGAACTGTGCTCTCTAGCATTTTCCATGAATGGTTTTACAAGGTTGGTTCCCAGGTTTTTCTTCCAAGGAATCTCTGGGTGCACTTGAACCCCCCACACCCCATTAGATTAGCAGTGGAGTGTGCTAATTATTTCCACTCCCCAGGACCTCCAGAAGTACAAACAGCAAGGGCGAAAAGCTTGGGAGCTGGAGCCATATGGATCCAGTCGGCATCTAGTCCTGGGCTACGTAGAAAACCTTAAACTTTTAAAATGTATTCCATTTCTTCTCAGTGGAACTAAGAATAGGATCTATTTCTTACAGTTAGGAGGATTAATAGAATGGTGTATGAACCACCACTTCCTGTCAATTCAGAGAAAGTGTGTTGATAATTAGCCATAGAGTTAAATCACAGATTAAACAATATATTTTATACGAGGGAAAACTCTGGTAGGAAACTAGAGGAGCCTAGTTAGAAAGGCAATTCATTAAATAATAACAAGATGGCTCACTCTAGGTTAATGAATTGAAAATAAACACTGCATCTGTAGCCTGACCCAAATCCTCTTCACAGTCAACACCTGGACTAAATTACTGCAAAATACTAACCACAATTTTCTTTGTTTGGGGTAGACTATAAAAGCTACTGCTGGCCACCCAGCTGGTAATAACGCCAGGTTTCCCCCAAGTGAGATTGATGGTCTTTCTCTGAAGGATGTCTGTCTCCCACCTTTGCATGAACAGTGAAGCATGTGAGGTGTTTAGACCACCCAGGGGCACCTGGCAGCTTACAGATGGATTTTATTTTCATCTCCTTTTGCTCTCAGTCTCAAATTTTGCCTAACAGGCATATGGAAACAGAAAAAAAATATTTTTATTTAAATACCTAATAAGAACTTTGTTATAACTTTCAGAAAAATAAGTAAAATGAGTACTTGAATGTATATGGCTGGGATCAAGTATCCCTGCCCCAACCATAGACTGGATGATCAAACTAGACCCCCATATCAATGTAGTTGCCTTTCAGTCAGTTCTAGAAACCTGTGGCTCGGAGAGCTCGGAGATGGCTTGGAGAGGGGAAATCTAGTCAGCAACCTGCTGACTTAGAACATGAGTGAGGTTGCCTGTCCCACGAGTCTTTAGCTTGGTTTTGCAACTTTCTAATGGATACGGGTCGGACAGGTACACCTGGAAGGCCCTTTGGCAGGCACTGGTTTCTGCCCAACCCAAGTTACATACGCACACGCATACATGCATGCACGCACACAGGCACCCCAGTCCTCATGAGCACACACGCAAAGGCACATGCGCACTACCTGAGACCCTTTCTATGGCTATGAAGACATGCCCAGGCCAGTCACTGGTTTCAGGGCTTGCCTACACTGAGCCAGGTCCTACCATCATCATTTATAAGCTATGAGCAACTTATTTCCACACCACGGTTTTAGTCCCCACAACCATGAACGGGGATAGTAGTTCTACTCCATGGTGGTGCGGTCAGGAGAAAATGCATCTCTCTAGCTAGTTATTCACACAGAACCTGTGCCATTGAAAGTACTACATAGTTATTGATAGTGTTATCATGCAGTGACTGCTGGAATAGGTTAGAAATGTCTTATTTCCCACTGGAAAGTCTTAGGGAGTGTCTGTATTGTGTTCTTTCCCTCCTCGCCTCCCTTCTTTCCTTCTCTCTGCTTCCATCTCCCTTCCTCCCTCTTCTGCCTCCCTCTCTAGTCCTCTGTCCAGCTCTGCCTCTCTCTTGCTCTGTCTCTCTCCCTCCCTCTCCTGTTTGCCTCCGCTCTCCCTTTCTCTTTCCCTTTATCTCTCTTCCCGTGGCTGGGCAGCGATCTTTCTCTGCACAGTGGAATGTTTTGAAGATAACTTGACACAAGATGGAAAAGCAAAGGAAATTGCAGAAGCCATCTCGCCATTTCACAGGGTGAATCTAAGGTGAGCAATACAAAGTCCTCACCTCCTAAAATGGGGTTTTCTCTTGTTAAAAACCATCTGACTTTTCTGCCCCTGCTTTTGTCTAGTGACCCAGGACATACCGCCCCTTTTTCATTTTACTTTTCCTTCAAATGGCACTGAGCAACAAAATAATTTTAAAAGATGTATTTTTTAATAATCCCAGTACACACACAAACTGGAAAAAAAAAAGGCTGCCCTTGCTTACTGAACTGCCCCCTAATCACTGTTTGGACTCAGCGGAGAATTCTAACAACACACCTGACTTTTCAGTTAGATATTTTTTATTGGTTTGGGGAGAGGCTGTGATTCATTCCATATAGGTCCCAAACCCTTGTGCTACAGGAACAAATGGTCTCTCGGGTGTTTTGCTTTATTAACTTTCAGGGCATAGAAGGAAGAAAGAATTGCTTAACTGCAATATATTGGCCCAAAAAAGCTTAGACATCTTTACATCGATGGCTCTGACATGTTTTAACTAGTTCCTAGCTCTTATTGACAGACTGGCTGGTTGCAGGAGGAAGCAGAGTGGTGGCAGGTGAAGTCACCTGGCTGAAAGACCAGGCGACAGCCACAGCCTCAACCATTCAATGATACCTGCGTCTGTGGGTCTCCGTGTCCTTCTCCATGAAATAAAGGGGTCGTACTGAATGCTTCCCTCTCTCGATAAGGTTGTCAGACCTCATGGATGATGATGAAATTAGACCTCCAAAATTAGCTTTGTTGGAAATGAAAAGAACTCTCTTCTCTGCAGTGATATGATCATCATGATCTAATAATAAATATTTGTTGTGCTCTGTGCCCGATGTCTTTTACCCTCTCGGGAATACCGGAAGTGTCCATGTATTAACAGAGCAGAGGCCAAAGGCTCACAAAGGTTAAGTTCTCTACTCGAGGGCAGGGCGTAAAGCAGGTGTGCCTAACCCACAATACACTTCAGGTTACTGGCCCTGATCCAAGTTGTCTCTCACGGAGATCGCAAAGACCACCCACCTTGTGAGGGATTCAGAATAGCTCAAATGTAATTTCAAGGTGATAAAGAATTGGGACAAGAGTCAGTAGTCCCTGGATGGCACAAAGAATAATGAATGGACTTGGTTGTTAATGGAAAGGTTGAAGGTTCAAGTCCACCTAGAGGCACCTAGGAAGACATGCCTGGTGATCTAGCTTTGAAAAAACAACAACAAAACCAAACCAAAATACAGCCATTGGAAACCCTATCAGGCACAGTTCTGCTCTCATGCTGATGGAGTCACCTTGGTCAGAACTGACATGATGGAAACTTTCATGGAAACAACAAGACTACCAAGGTCACAAGCTAAATGGGAGAGAACAAGCAAGGAAAAATGAGGGAAAACTCTGGTAATTAAAAAGTGATATATTTTTTAATCACAATGTTTCCCAGAGTGGGTGCTGCTGCCCCTTGAGGGTGTCCTGCAAAAGCAGAGAACCTAAACTTTATCCTGATCACGGGTCCTGATGCTGTAGTGACTACAAGTTGGGCTTCTATCTGAAAGGTCAGCTGTTCAAAACCACCGGCAGCACAAAGGGAGAAACACTGAGCAGTCTGCTCACATAGTCCCAGTCCCAGAGACTAATGGAGTGGTTCTACGGTTGCTCGGAGTCGGCGCCGACTCCATAGCAGTGATTTGGGATTGTTTGTTTGTTTAAGGGGCCAGAGCACAAAAGTTTTTGACTGCCAATGGGCACCGATTTATTATTATGTTTTCTTATTTTTTGAAAGGCAAGCAATAGGCCCAACTAAGCTTTGGGTCCTACCATCTATAACTCTTTCAAGACTCTCTTAAAGGGTCAAACACTTGGAACTTAGATAAGGAAAGAGAATATTAGAGAAGGACATTGATATATTTTTTAACATTTTATTAGGGGCTCATACAACTCTTATCACAATCCATACATACATCAATTGTGTAAAGCACATCTGTAAATTCATTTTCCTCATCATTTTCAAAGCATTTGCTCTCCACTTAAGTCCTTGGCATCAGGTCCTCTTTTTCCCCCCTCCCCCTAACTCCCCCTCCCTCATGAGCCCTTGATAATTTATAAATTATTATTTTGTCATATCTTGCCCTGTCCGACTTTCAAGTTAGTTGATATTATTTGAGCAACTCAGTCACTTTCTTTATTGCACAGGGCAGAAGAGGGCAGATATGTTGGCCTAGGTACTGCTGTGTACATGGAATGAGTTACTTTCCTTCTTTGAATTTTGATTCCCCAAATTATAACCAATTGTGTAAAAAAATGGTTTCAATTTAATCCACTAATTATCAAAGCCCTGTAGAATGCTATGATGCTTAAGGTTTTGTGTCATGTTGGCTGGGCCGTGATTCTTAGTGGCGTCATAGTTGTGATATTGTCATCCCTGCCCCCCATGATAAGACCGGGTATAATGCAATCACTTCCGTGATGAAATGTTCTATGAGGAGCCAAGCAATGTAAAAGTATTTCCTTGGTTTTCTGATCTGCATTGAATACATATGGATCTCCTGGCAAAACCGGCAATGCTTTGTTCACTCTGGATTCTGCACCTGACGCTCATCACCTAATCTCCAGTTCTTGGATGAAAGTCAGCAGCCTACAAGTTTCCTGAAGAATCTGAGATTTGTTAGCTTCTGCAGCCTGGGAACCTGCATTTCATGTGTCTGCCGTGTGGCCTACCTATCTTGGATTCTTTGCCCTCCATAGGCTGTAAACCAGCAGTTTTCTGTCTGACTGCAGATCTTTGAGAGGAGGTGAGCCCTTGAGGATATGTGGTTTAAAAGAAACCTCTAACTTGATAACACACAGGCTTGCGATTTACTTAGGCTTCACTGATTTTGCTTCTCGGGGGAACCCAGCTTTATATATCGAGCGTGATTCTAGAGAAACAGAATTATAAGGACAAGTTTTTTTTAATTGGCTCTCCACCTTCATACCTAAAGAGGGTGCTGCAAGGTCTTAGACTGGCCTCCCTAGAGAAGGAAAGCCAGAAAAGTTGGAAGTGATCTGATGGCACTAGGTTTGAGGTTCAGCTACACACACTCACACACACACACACACACACACACACACACACACACATGATGTGTGGTAGTTACATAATCTGTTGTCAGTTTGAGAAGGGAAGGGGTGGAATTTAGCCTGTCAATCAGGTCACAGCTTGATGACCTCATTTGGAGGTCTAAAGGAGATAAATAGCTCGCTGGGGGTAGGACACATGCTCAGTTCCTGTGAGACATTCTTGTTGATAAGCCACATGGAGATAGGCTGATGGCAGCCAGAGACTCGAGCTGGAGAAGTCACATGGAGACCCTCAGAAGTGCCGAGAAGCTCCCACTGCCACTGGATCCACAAGACTCTTCACTCACTGGCCTCTGGTCTTCCTGCATTCTGCATCATTGCATGTGCTTCGTGAGTCTGAAGAGGAGTTTATAGACTGGTATCAAAGATATGGCCTTATCCCGGACTTACTGACTTGATATGGACTGGACTGGAATGTTTTCTCAATATTCAATTGCTGTTATATATTGCTCTTTCTTATACACATGTGAGTGAGTGTCTATGGATTTGTTTCTCTAGTCCACCAAGACTAACACACGGGGTGCCCCCCCTAAAATTGGAAAGTTTTATTCAAAGCTATGTATTTACTTTTTTTAAAAACAACCTATTGCCTACAAATTACTCTCCATTACACTTGATATATTTGTCATACCTGTGATTCCATTTCTGGCAACATTTTTCAAACTCATCTGTTTGGATGGCTAACAGGACCTCCCTAGATGTTTTTCTTCACCTCTTGTATGTTGACAAATCACTCTCCTTTTCCCCTCCCTCTTCATTCGCAGAAACAAAAAGAAGTCACACGGATGGAGGTCAGCTGAGTAAGGTGCGTGGGGCAGGAGAGGCATGCTGTTTTTTGCCCAAAACTGTCACACAGAGATGGCTGTGTGAGCAGGGGCATTATCATGGTAGTCATGCCAGACCCTCATCTGCTACAAATCAGGTCTTTTTGGTTGCACACTGTTACAAAATCTTTTCAGAACCTCTAGATAGAAAACTAGATTAACAGTCTGAGCTGGTGGATTGAACTCCAAATTCACTATCCCCCTCACATAAAAGCCAAACAAAAAAGAGAGCATCGTCGTGATCTTTGATTTCACTTGACAAACTTTTGGGGGGAGAGGTGATATGGCACCTTCCACTGGATTGATTGTTGTTTACTTTCAGGGTCTTAAGAATAGCACCATGTTTTCTCATCTACATTAATAACCTTGGGGAAAAGTAGGTGGCTTCAGAGCTGTTCTTTCAAAGTGGATATGTTTCCAGTCGAAGTTCTTTTTCCTAGTCGGTCAGAACCCGAGGCAAAAATTTCTCAGGGGCCCTTCTCATTCCCAAGTCTTCTGTTAAAATTCATGAAACAGAGCTCCAAGATAGTCCAAATAACTTCCTGGACTTCTTCAATGGTCCATTGTCAGTCTTCCAGCACAAGAGCATGAATATTGTGCACGAATATTGTCCTGAATTTTTCACTATTCAGAAAGTGGATGAATGTCTGGGGTCTTAAAGGTTTTAAGGTCAACAAGTGGCCATCTAGCTCAGAAGCAACAAAGCCCACATGGAAGAAGCACAACAGCCTGCGTGATCATGACGTGTCGAAGGGATCAGGCATCAAAGAACAAAATTCCTATCATTATTAATGAGGGGGAGTGCAGAGTGGGGACCCAAGTCGATATGTAGACAACTAGACATCCCTTAAAGCCAGTCAGGGTGCAGTGTAGCAATGATGACACACATAACTTTCCTCTAGTTCCTAAATGCTTCCTCCCACCCCCCTTCCCCCCACTATCATGATCCCAGTTCCACCTTACAAATCTGGCTAGACCAGAGGATGTACACTCGTACAGATAGGAACTGGAAACACAGGGAATCCAGGACGGATGATCCCTTCAGGATCAGTGGTAAGAATGGTGATGCCTGGAGGGTGGAGGGAATGTGGGGTGGAAAGAGACAACTGATTACAGGAATCTACATATAACCTCCTCCCTGGGGGATGGACAACAGAAAAGTGGGTGAAGGGAGACGTTGGACAGTGTAAGATATGACAAAATAATAATTTATAAATTATCGAGGGTTCATGAAGAAGAGGAGAGCAGGAAGGAAGGGTGAAAAATCAGGAGCTGATGCCAGGGGCTTAAGTGAAGAGCAAATGTTTTGAGAATGATGATGGTAATGAATGTACAAATGTGCTTTACACAATTAATGTATGTACGGATTGTGATAAGAGCTGTATGAGCCCGCAATAAAATGATTTTTTTTAAAAAGAAAGGTGACGAATGTCCAGAATGAGCTCTGTGATCAATCAACCTGTCACCTTTTTTGAAATGAGCAAACCACTCGTACACTTGAGTTTTCCCTGTAGCGCTGTCCTTGTAAACTTTCTTCAACATCACAACCATTTCGGCGGCCTTTTTACCGAGCAGGAAACAAAATCTCACAGCTGCATGCCGTTCGCTTAAATGGGCCGTCACAAAAGTACAAGGCGCAAGGGAAACTGCCTGTATGAAAAAATGCACTGTGACCAGAGCGAACCTTCCCGCCACTCGAATGGGTGCACTAACTCGGAGCGAGTTGCTAGAGACTCGCCTGGAGGGAAAATGCACACTGCAAAAGCCCTGCCCAGCAGAGCTTCTTCCCAAGTTGGGGCACCCCCTGAAGGTACCCGGCAGGGATAACCCCCCTAAAAAACGGAATTGCGCTGGGTGGAGGAGAGCAGTTGTGATATTGAATACCGCTGACCAGCACAGCACTTTGGGGAAAATGCAAGTGTTTGAGTGGTTTTCTTGCTTCAAAAAGATGAAATGCTGACCGATGGATTGATGACAAACCGTGCTGTGGACATCAGTTAACTTCCCGAATGGAAGAAAATGTTGACTACTGGTGCATTTGGAGTTCGTTCCACCAGGTCAGACTGTTAAGTAAGCTTTCTTGTTAGAGGTTCTGAAAGGATTGTGTAACAGTGTGCAACAACAACAAAAAAGGCCTGATTTATGGCAGATGAGGGACTGGCTTGGCCACCATGACAATGCACCTGCTCAAGCAGCCATCTCAGTGCGCCAGTTTTGGCGAAAAACAGCAGGTCGCTCTTGCTTCCCCCCTTCCCCTCCCCCCACCAACCTTACTCAGCTGACCTCCCTCCATGTGACTTCTTTTTGCTTCTTGGAATGAAGAGGAGCATGAAAGGACAGAGATTTGACCATGTGTAAGTGGTAAAGAAAAAATTGAGGGAGATGCCGTCAGCCACCCAGATGAGTTGGAAAAATGTTTTCAAAGAATAGAATCACAGATTTGACAAATGTATCAAGTGTAACAGAAAGTGCGTTGAAGGTGCTAAAGTTGTTTTGCAAAAATAAAATTTAAATAATGTACATAGCTTTTGGGGGAAAGTTCCAGTGTGGGGGTGTACTGTGTGTGTGTGTGTATGTGTGTATACATATGTATACAGAAAGAGCAAGACAGAGTTTATCTCAAGGAAATGACTCATGCAGTCATAAAGACTGGCAAGTCTCATCATGGAAGTGTTTCTATTCTAGGAATCTCATCATGGGGGTGACACCATCAGAACTACCAACCCAGAGAATCACGGCCCAGCAAGATGACATATAACCTTACCCATCACAAAGGCCTAGGGATACAAAGAAAACAAAGGCAAACTGTGCCTCTCAGAAACTTCGCTATGGGCTCTTTATACCTTAGATGCTGGGATTCATCATCAAAGCAAGACTTATAGGTTGACGTGAATTATTCGTACATCATAAGCTACAAATGCCATGAAAATTATCGTATGAAAAAGCAGCAATAAAAATTCAAATAAAAAGTTATAGTTGGCAGTTTACACTTTGATGTCCATCAAATTCATGATTTATAAGACTGAATCTCGCTTCCTTGTGATGTAATTAAATATCTCAGCCAAAATATAACAGGGAGGCGACACTTATGTGAATATATTATATTTTTATGAAACACAATGCATCATTCTACTAAAGAGAAACCAACATTTGAAAGTGAGTCCTATAGATCTGGATTTCTGGACTGGGATAGGACTACTAGTGAGTTATGTCCTCCCCCAAATTTGCTTTTTTTTTTTCTGTAGTGTGGAAGCAAAATAAGCCTCTTTGTTTGCACTGAGTTCAGAATTAAATTAGTTTGTCTGTTTGTTCTCTCCTCCTCTGCCTGGATTTGGTTTCAAAGTAAACAGTTATTTTCATTAAATTCTCTTTTATTTGGCTTTAGTTCTTTAGTTACTGTAATTATTCTGGGTGGCTGTCCCTGTTTTATTTATTTTTGAATTAGATATCTGTGCACTGTTTTAAATTGCACTTAATTGGTTCACTTCCATTTTCTATTCCTTACCTCACCGTGTGGTACTAGGATTTCTTTAGCTAAATGTGACTCCGGTCACAGTCTAATCTTTTTAGAGGTATTTTTTATAGAATTCAAAAAAAGATGAGCTTCACCCTGGTAATTAGTGAATGTGAAAAAATTAAGAGGATAAAACGAAAAAAAGCATTCATCACAGAGATTGTTTTGAGGTTCATAGCAAACTTAAATTTCATGAGAAGCATCAGGAACTACCTTGCTTGTTAAAGCAAGAAACACATACGCACACACACACACACACACACGCGTGCATGCGCACAAAAAAAGATACTTTTTTTTAAGGTAACCTAGAAGTGACCTCTGAAGCAAAGAAAACCAGCAATACTTTTCAGGTTCAGGATAAAGGATCTCAAAAGTTATTTCTACCTAATAAAAAAGTACAATAAGATTCTAAACTCCCACAGAAAGTCTTCCTCTTTGTTATAAGACATCAAAAGCCACAAAGGGCCATTTCTCTTGGAGGCCAACTCTAATAAAGTTTTGTGGGTATTTGCTTTCTCAAATGGTGTGCAGTGCAGGGAAGAGGGATGGGGAGTTGCATGGTGGGAGAGGGGTGACAAGATTGTTTTTGTTAAGGTTTCTGTAAGAAAGTATGGGAATTAAAAAAGAGTCCTCTGATTCATTTAACAAATATTAAATAGACAGCTCATGGAATTGAATATTATTTTAGGAGCTGGAACGACTCAAACGAACAAATAAACAAACTCCCTGCCATCGAGTGAATGCTGGGTGACGGTGACCCTCTGTGGGTTTCTGAGACTGACTGTTCGTGGGAGGAGAAAGCCCAGAATTTCTCCTTTGGAGCTGAGTGATTTCAAACTGCCCACTGCGTGGATTGCAGTCCAACTGGTAACCACCACACCACGGGGGCTCCGAACGTAGGAACACAGTCGAGAGTCACCCCAGCACACTCCCTTTTGAGGACGATCCAATCGTGGAAAACAGAGGAACAGAACTAGGGCCACTAGAACTAGATCAGCAAATGAGAAGTGATGAGAAGAGTAAAGCGGGGTCGCAGAGCCACTGGGCATTTGTAAGGTAGAGGAGGCTTCCCTAGGGAGCAGCACCCTGGAGGAAGGCGCATCTCAGAGCTGGTCTGCTCACTCTGAGGTCTGTGATCCAACCCCAACACCTGCTCCACGGGAGAAAGATCAGTAAGTCCGTGTGTCTGTCTGTAAACATTTACAGCGTGAGAAGTGGCACTGGGGAGCAACGTGAAGAAAAGGAGACAATGAGTTGTCTTTCATTCTAGAGAGAGAGATGACTCTGGGTAGAGGGAGTAGCAGGTGGAATGGGCCTGGGGCAGGCGAATGCTTGGCCTGCATTCAAGGACCAACATCAAGGAGACCAGTGAGTGACAAAGTAAGTAATAGACTCAATGAGGTGAGTTCAGAAAGAACCTACCTAGATATGACAGAAGATCAAGAGAATTCAATAAGCAATTGGTAACTCGACCCCAAGAAATGGAAATGTCTGTATAGCAACAACCACCATAAAAAAAAAGATAAACAGAAGCTAGGGGGAGAAATTGGTAATTCACATAAAAATATTTTTATTTCCTTAAGATATTTCAAAACAAATAAATAAACAAGAGCCCCCTCCAAAGCATATTCATATCAACATGAAAAAGGACAATATTCCAACAGAAAAATAAGCAGGCCCAATTATAAAGACACAAATGGCTTTTAAAGATTTAGGGGTACTCTACTTCTCACACAGGAAATGGAATTTCGAACTACACTGAGATGCACGGCTTACCCTAACAGATTGGCAAAGAGCCACACATCTGATCTTCACATCTTTGAGCCAGGGTTTCCCAACTTTGAGAATTAGAGAGCCAGGTGTTGTTATTTATAGCTAGCAGGGGTGTCATCATGGATAGCCTTTGTGGAGAGAATGTTTACAATAGCTGTCAAAATTGTGAGTGCCTCTATTATTACCCCAACGGTTTCACTCTCTTGTCCAGCAGAGTAACTTGTACATGTGTTGACTGAATTTTCTAACCAGGATATCCACTGCAGCATCATTTGTCACAGTGGGAAACCCTGGGGCATGAGGAGTGGTGGCGATGAGACTAGAAGAGAGGAGGGAAGTCTGATTCTGAATTTCATTTTGAAGCTCAATCCTTGACTGTCTTGAGTAGAGAGAGAAAGGCGACAAAGCTGTGCTGGGAAAAGTTTGTCCAGAAACACTTGTGTGTTAGTCTGGGTACTTTAAAGAAACAAATCCACAGAAATTCATGTATAAGAGAGAGTTTTATATAAAGGTTAAGTGTGCATCAAGAAAACATCCCAACCCAGTGCTGCCCAAGCCCACAAGTCCAACAGTAACCCATTAACCCATATGTCCAACACCAAGCCACAAAGTCCTCCTCCATCTCACAAAACAGACGCAGTGATGCCGACTGCAGAAGGAAAGCCAAGTCAGTGAATGTGTAAGCATCTCAACACTGACAGGGATCTCCATACGGCTGCTCCAGCAACCAGGGCTGCATCGGGGTAGGTCCATGTGGCTTCTCCTTGGGGATGTCTTGCAGGAAGGGGGCCTTCCCAGCTGAAGCAGGGAACTGGCTAAGGCAGCTGCACCCTGGTTTGACCATCAGAAAGCAAGAGACCCGAGAACTAGAAAGGCAAGGCTCACCAAGGCATTTATCCCTCTACCCTTCAATTAACCCCACATGTGCTTATCAGCCAGGTGGGCACCATAAACTAACTGCCTCACTTGTTTTGAGGATGGATTAAGGGTGGACAGGGAGCGCAGGTACAGCTGCAGTGCTATTTAAAGAGATCTGTTTGTGTTCGATGAAGCCCTGGTTGATGCAGTAGGTAAGGACCTGACTGCTAACGGTAGGGTCAACAGTTGGAAGCCACCAGCCTGCATCCATGCTTCAGAAATGGTGGTAGGTTCATAATTTCAAACCTTGGAGATATATAAAATTGTAGGAGTGGAGTAGTGTAGCCTGTCAATCAGGTCACAGTCTGAAAGTAGCTCCTGGGCATGGCTTTCTCATTAGACGGCCTTGGGAACCTCCTACTCTCTCTCTCTCTGCATTCACCTTCCTGCTGGCGGGCCCTGGTTGCTGTGAGCCCTGTCATGTGGCCACCTCCATTGGACCCACACACCCTTGCACCCTCCGGCCTGTGGTTTTCCTGCATTCAGCATCACAGCATGTGGCTGAGTGAGTCTGAAGAGGGACTTGATGGACTATTATCAGACTTGTGGACTTCAGTTGGACTGGGCTGGGCTGTTTTCCTGATAGACGTTACTTCTTGATATAAAGCTCTTTCTGACAAATAGATGAGTGTAATAGGGTTTGTTTCTGTAGTTACCCCGGTCTAACACACACAGAAACCCTACGGGGCAGTTCTGCTCTGTTAGATAAGGTCGCTACGAATCAGAATCGGTTCAATGACAATGGGTTTGATTTGGGGATTAGGTTCTAAGGAGAGCGTCTCTGTGCATGGGGTGACAGCACAGATGGTGGTGGTGGGCAAGTCTTGTAGAGGGGGAGGGACCTTTCCAAGACCTTAGCATGAGTCTCTCTGACCCTAGGCTAAAACAATGATGCTGCCAGGTTTGTGAGTGAGTAAATACTTATCCTGAAGGCCCTGCCAACTTTTAGAACAGTCCAGTCACCAGTTAACTTGCCTTTCTAAAATGCCACCCTAACGACAATGTTGGAGAAGAGAATAGAGTGGTAGAAGTGGAAAGAGTCACTCGTTTAAAAAAATCAAAGATACTCACTGAAAAAGTGGGGGGGCAATTGTTATCGTTGTTTGGCAGGGTTTTGGGGGGGTGTCTTTGCTTGTTTATTTAAATCTCTGAAGTTTAATTTGAAAAGGAAAGGCATCTTAACTGTGCTCACACAAACCTACAATCATCAAGTCAGTTCTGACTTATAGAGAGCCTGTTTAGTGCACAGTAGGACTGCCCTTTATAATTTCCAAAGCTGTACATCTTTAAGGGAGCCAAGCCTCATCTTTCTCCCGTAGAGCAGCTTGTGGTAGTTACATAATTTCACGTGAACTTGTAAATGAGCGAAGGGGTGGTGTCTAGCCTGTCAATCAGGTAACCGCCTAAAGATGCTTCCTTGTGGGAATGGCCTTTTCACGTATTCTGGGAACTTCCTCTCTTTCCACCTGGAGGTGGGCCACACTCTCCCTCTGCTTCCCCCTCCTATTGAATAGCCATATGGAGCCACGCTTGTGGCAGCCAGAACCTTGAAGACGCGTATACCACCATTGGATCCACAGGACTTTCCACCCATCAGCCTGTGATCTTCCTGCATTTGGCATCATTGCATGTGCTGCATCAGTCTAAAGAGTAATTTATGGACTAGTATTGTACATATGGGCTGCTATCGGACTTAGGAACTTGATCTAGACTAGCTAGGATGTTTTCTCAATATGCAATTGCTCTTTGATATGAAGCTCTCTATTACACACATATGACTGCCCTTGGATTTATTTCAATAGTCAGCCCAGACTTACAGCTGGTGGATTTGAAGCTTCAACTTGTACCTGTTGTTGTTGTTAGTTGCTGTGATAGTTAGATAATTTTATGTCAACTTGAAGATGCATGAAAGTGTAGGGGTGTATCCAACCTGATAATCAGCTCACAGTCAATGATGCAACTTCATAAGGAGGGCCCTGGCAACCTCTCCCTCTGTCTGCCATCACCTTCCTGCTTGCTGACTACCCTGTGAGCTGCTGACGCTCTGCCCCATTTCCACTGACCTCAGATCCACATGACTCTGCACCTAGTGGCCTGCAATGCTCCTGCATTCTGCCTCATTGCATGTGACTATATGAGTCAGAGGAGGGACATAGGGACTAGTAGCAGACTGATGGACTGGTGGACTTGAGTTGGACTGGGATGGCCCGTAGGGATCCTATGCACACAGCATAAGCCACTGCCCCAACCTGCATCATCCCAACAATTGTTCCTAGGGTGAAGCCCATTGTTTCAGCCATGGTATCAAACCATCTTGTTGAGGGCCTTCCTTGTTTTCGATGCCCCTCTGCTCGAGCAAGCATGAGGTCCTTTTCCAGGGACTGGTCTCTCCTAAAAACATTTCCAAGGTATGAAGATAAAGGCTCACCATCCTTGACTCTGAGGAGCGCTCTGGCAAGACTTCTTCCAAGGTGGATCACGTTCTCCTTTGGGTAGTCCATGGGACTTTGAATATTCTTCTCCAGCAGCAGGATTCAAACGCTTTGATTCTTCATCTAGTCAATGCCTGGCTTTCATATTCATATGAGGCGACTGAAAATAGCACGACTTAGTCCTCAAAGAAACACCCTTGCTTTTCAATACTCTGAAGAGGTATCGTGCAGCAGATCTACCCACGGCGATGTGTCTTTGGATCTCTTGACTGCTGCTTCCATGAGCGTTGGTTGTGGATACAAGCAAGACAAATTTCTTGACAAGTTCGACCTGTTCTCTATTTCTCATAATGTTACACATTGGTCCAGTTGTGAGGATTTTGGTCTTGACCTTGATTCACAATCCTCATTGAAGACTATAATCCTTGATCTTCATCAACAAGTACTTCAAGTCCTCCTCACATTCAGCGAGCAAGGCTGTGTCATCTTCATATCTCACGTGGATCATAAGCCTTCCTCCGATCCCGACACCGAATTTTTCTTCATATAATCCAGCGTCTCTGATGCCTTGCTCAGCATAGTGTTTGAACAAGTGTGGTGAGAGGACCATTTGTAGCCAGCAGCCCAATATTTGACCCAGAGTGCCACCAGGCATCCTTCTCATAACTATAGAAATGCCCTAGGAATATCGGGAAACGGCATAGCCCTTCTGACTACCTAAATCCCAATGTTCTCTTCTCAACTCTGCTCTCCTGTCTGGGTTTCCAGATAACCTCTGTCTGCCCTGTTTGTGTGTTCCCCAGTCCCCACTAGCTGCTCTCTCCGGAAGCACATTTTCGCCAAAGATCTCGCCAGCATTTAATTAACCCATTTGGGTGAAAGCAGAGAGGGTGTGCGTACCGAGTGCTGGTTGGCCACAAGCCACAGTAGAAAGCAGAGGGTACTTATCACCACCGTGCCATGGCATACACACAAAGGCTTTGATTTATAGAGTTGCAATTTAACAACTAACTGGATGCAAATGAATACATAGACTCGGGTACTTTGAAAATTGCTTGCTTTTTTTTTTAATTGGCATTTTTCAGTCTGAGACATTGGTGGTTCAGTAGTAGAGGGATCGTTGTCCCTGTGGGAAACCTGGCTGCAATTCTTGGCCAATGGGCCTCATGCACAGCCACCACCAGTCTGTCACTGGAAGCTTGCGTGTTGCTATGATGCCCAAACTTCCCTATTAAAACAGACTAAGAAGAAAGACCTGGCTGTCTGGATTGGAAAACCACAGCCAACAGCAAATGGTTTGTTCTGCAGCCGGTCACAAGAATGGTGCAGGAGCAGAGAGTGTTTCATTCTAATGAGCCTGCGGTCACCATGAGCTGGAGGTCTCCTCCGCAGAGTCCACACCACGGTGGAGAATATGGATTGTTGAAGTCTGAACAGTGATGCTGCCCAGTGGAAGAGAGCGTGGATCCTGTTTCTGAAGAAAACGCCTTCTCTGTTGTCCGTCCCCCAGGGAGGAGGTCACATGTAGATCCTTGTAATCAGTTCCCTCTTTCCAAACCACTCACCCTCCACTCTCCCAGTAAGGGGAACTGACTACAAGGATCTATATGTGACCTCCTCCCTGGGGGACGGACAACAGAGAAGGGGGTGAAGGGAGACGCCGGATAGGGCAAGATATGACAAAATAATAATCTATAAATTATCAAGGACTCATGAGGGAGGGGGGAGCGGGGAGGGAGGGGAAAGAAAAAAGAGGACCTGATGCAAAGGGCTTAAGCGGAGAGCACATGCTTTGAAAATGATTAGGGCAAAGAATGCACAGATGTGCTTTATACAATTGATGTATGTGTATGTATGGATTGTGATAAGAGTTGTATGAGCCCCTAATAAAATGTTTAAAAGAAAAAAAAAGAAAATGCCACTGGGCACTATGGGATTCTGATCAAACAACACAAGATGCGTCGTGTTTCCAGATTTGACTTTTGGGAGAATAGATTAATGGGACAAATTCAGCATGTTGGGTGGGAATCTTGACATGACATGTTATTATCTCAACTCAAATGGCCCTCCGAGGGAGAAATCATTCTGTTTATTTTCATGTGTGTCATCTGTGATTGTTGTAACATTTGAGAAACCGTCTAAACCACATGAACAGGGCAGCCGTGGACGGATCCTATAACTCCCGTCCATTCATAGTACCCTTGGCAGATAATAGTTTCTCAACCATTACTTGTTAGATAAATAACTCACTGCCTCCAAGTCCATGCTGATTCATAGCGACTCCGCTGAGTTTCCGGGACTGTAAATGTTTATGGGAATAGAAAACCCAGTCTTCCTCCCGAGGAGCTGCTGGTGGTTTTGAACTGCCCACCAGAGAGATCACAGCTCAACCCATAACCGAGATGCTGCCAAGGTTCCAATGGGCAAGCAAAACTAAACCCTTTGCCTCCTATGTCACCCTACATGTAGGTGTGACCCTATATGTAGCCCCATGGGGTGTCCACGGCTGTAATCTCGGCAGAAGCAGATGGTCCCATCTGGCTCCTGTGAAAGGGCTGGTCTGTTCTAACGCTGACCTTTTGGGTCACAACCAAGTGCTCAACGTTTGCGCCACCAGGGCTCCCTCTTTTTAGATCGAGCAGATGGGAATGAAGTTCTCTGGGTCATTTCCACACCATTTAAGAAGGCTTGAGAGCAGGTCACTTAACAAGGAACAGTTTCTCCTTTTGCTTTCTGGACAACATGGTGAAAGTCACCATTTTCCAGTTTAAACTCAGTGACATTTGCCAAGGTCATTTGTCGTGGTGCTTTCCCTTGCCTCTGAACGTGAATTAAAAATATATGTGTGATCACATGAAGCCATACTGAATATTTAACTCCTGGAGAAGCGAAGCCTTTCCAGCCGGGGTTCCTACGCTGATAGCTCACAATCCAAGGCTGTCAGGAGATCTGAGGTCATGTAGCTCTCTGCGTCAGACGATTCATAAAGCCAAGTACTGTCAGAAACATTACAAGTGTTTCCAAGCCATATCTCTTTGCTGCTCACATCGCAGAGGGAACAGATCTCCTAGCCTGGGGGCAGCTGGCCAATGTCTGATGTCCTCTTAAAGCCCTGCATCCTCAGAGCTTGGTGTTTCTGTGTGTTCACTTTAGAGCAACTTTTTTTTCCCCCTTGACCCCTTCCATTGTTTGTAAATGGCGGGCTCCATGAAAAATCTTAAATTTATTCAATAT
This sequence comes from Tenrec ecaudatus, assembly GCF_050624435.1. Classification (NCBI taxonomy): domain Eukaryota; kingdom Metazoa; phylum Chordata; class Mammalia; order Afrosoricida; family Tenrecidae; genus Tenrec; species Tenrec ecaudatus. Next base: position 150,501,408 of record NC_134540.1, read on the forward strand.
TCTCTGACTGCTATTACAAAAAATGTGGATGCTGTCACACATATGGGTGGGGGGGGGGGCGGAATTTATCACCGAGCACATTGGAAAAGATTAAAATTCCGTGGCTCCAGTTGCCTCTTGCTGCATGACATCTCATCCAAAAATTTAGCAAACTAAAAGAACACGCACATTAATATAAATCACAGTGTGTGACTTCGGAATTTGAGCAAGGCTCAGTGGGCTGATTCTTCTGTTCCACATGGTGTTGACTGTGGCCACTTGGTGTTAGGTGGCACAAGAGTGTTCTCAAAGGTCTAATAGGGCTTCACTCATGGTCTGCTAGCTTGGCAGGTGGCTGGAAATCTGGGCTCCGCTGGAATTGTCAAGTGCAATGCATGCCTGTGACCTCTCCAGCAGGGTGGTCTTGAGCCGAGTCTTGCAAGAGAGATGCTGTGATCTTATAACTGTTGGGTCTGAAGACTGGCATGGCATCATCTACAGCGTATGGAAGTAGTTCCAGCAGCCACTGAGTTCGCCCTGTTCAGCAGGACGAGATATTAACACCACTTCTCAATGGGAAAAGTGTCAAATACTTTGCTGTCATCTTTCATGGCCGAAGAAGTACATCATGAGGAAATTGTGCCTTTTTGAAACTCTCAGTAATGAACTCATCCATCAAAAGGCAGCCATTATCAAAATATTAATTTAATATACAAAAGAGCATCAGCTATGGATCGTAAAGTCATCTGGGTGCCTTTTACTCTCTTACTCCTCACAGAAATTGCTGCTACTATTGCTTCCAAAATTTCTCACCAACTGAGGCCCTCTCCTTTCCACATCCATTGCCTGTGGGTTGAGCCTTGTACCAGCTACCTTTGGTTGAGAGCTAATTAGTGCCACATACCGTGATAGCACCTTCACAAGCACACCCATTTCACACTCGTGCCCCACCTCTAAGCTTGATACGGTCATCATCTCCATTTCTTAGATGAGAAAAGGGGGTCTTGGTAAAGCGACTCCCACATTATCTCTTTGCCACTCAATGGACGGTTCTAGATTCAATCTCAAGCACCTGACTGCAGACTCTCATTCTTAGTTATATGCATATGTGAGAGGGATGCCTGAGCTCAGAGACTCCACTTTACCTGTAGCCTGGCTTTTCACACTGGGTGGACGGATAACTTCTGGTGTACGTTTCTCTTTCCTAAAGGCAGCGCGGCGCTCCTAGAATCAACATGTCTCTGTGTGTAACAGAAGCTCATGCTGCATTATCAGCGATCTCCAACCCATCTGAATTTTGTTCCTCAGTTAGACCCACCAAGTGATATCTGCTGATTGAGCAAGCAAGGCAGCAGCCTCTTGTCCAACCAGGAGCACAATTTGGACTACACGGGAGACACACACAGAAAGGATCATGTGACAATAACACACTCTAATAGCCCTAATTTAATTAGCAATAGATAGCTTCTCCAAGAGCACTATGAAAAATAATGCTCCCAGTATTCCAAAATATCAGTAGCACAGAGATCATGAAGACAGAATAGGAAGTAGTGTTGGGAGTGGGTTATGGCCAATGTTGGGAGAAACTTACTTGTTGTCATAAAATGACTAGTGTTTTCTTTTCCTGAGAATGAGAGAGAAAGGCTTGGATTTCCAAAGGCAAGGTTTCCTAAAGTCACAAGATGGAGAGAAGGTTCTCCTTTAACCAGGGAGCTGGCTTGTCCAGCAGGCGGGAGGCAAACCAATCTAGCAGGGATGCACTTGGCTGCTCAGTGGACCCCATGGACCCATTTACCATCTGGGGACTGGAGGAAGAATGCCATTGGCTTTGAGGCCTTTTCAGAGTCACTGCTCAGGACGCCTCTGGCCTTTCAGGACCACACTGGCACCTGGTAATGTGTCAGCGGCCGTCGCAAAGGCAATTTCTGTGTTCCCATCAGAGCAGAGATGCAGAAGACTGCGGTGGATAAAAAGCTTCTTTCCCTTTCCTAGCCCCGGGGGATCCTGCCATACAGAGTTGTTAAAAGGGGAGCTGTGGGGGTGATTAGGTTATCTGGAGAATGAATTGTAAATTTTATAATGTTTTTCTACTTGTGGATGTCTATATACCAATGGTCTTTGTGGAATTATCAGACTTCTGTCAGCTAATTTAATTGCACCAACAAGTTTAGAGCAGGAAAACCATAAGCCCAAAGCACCACTATTTGCTTCCCTTTGCAAGCTGTGCAGAGCCAGAGGGTGTTGCGCAGTGTTAGAGTCCGTGCACACCTGTCGGTCAGGGCAGACATTTCACACCAGGTTGTTGGAGCCGTTCCACGAATTGCAGTCATTTATGTTCTCGCTCTGCTCGTGGTGCAAGAGCCTCCGAGTGTCTCAATATGTACGTGTATGTTTATAGTATTTAATTTATAGTATTTAATAAGTAACTCATGGGCATCTGCATGAATAAGAACTTCTGTGTTTCACCAGTGCAACAGTGACTACTAGTTCTGGTGACCCTGAGGTTGTGAACTCATGCAGTTTGGCTTTGGGGTCTTCGAAGGAGAATCGAATCTCATTGTGTTTAGCAAAATAGTGTTTATTTGTTTTTTGTTACATTGGGGTTTTGCAAGCTGCTAACTAAACCAGATAACAAATCACTTATAGTAGCATATTATAACCAGGGGCCTAAACTTTAAAAAGGGGGGGGGGCAGGATATATTCACACCAAAGATTTAATATGGTAAAGTAGTTTAGCTAGCAAATTAATTAAGGTACACCACACGTATATTGGGACAAGCCATCTAATGAAGTGTGGCCATTTGTTTCTGTGTTTGGCAGTGTAGGGTAGTCAGTAAAACCACTAGTGAGCATCATGGCCACCCCACATGTGTCACAGCAGAGCAGGATGTCATAGCTTTTCCGTGACTGATCTTTCTGAAGTAAATAATGAAGGCTTTTTGAGGAGTGGATACCTCTGGGTAGACTCAAGCTTCCATCCCAACATTTGGATTATTCACTGACCACATACCCTTAGGGTGTCATCCAGAGTCTCTGAATCATCAGTATGATTTTCCATAGGCTTGAGAGAAAAGGACCCTTGAGCCCTTTTCATCGTGATTGGAGTAGGGTGGAGGTGGACAAGACAGAGGAGGTGTCTTCTAGGTCCAGGAAGCTAAAAGGATAGCACCGTCGTGGGGGAGGAGCAGAGAACAAAAGAAGATGGCAATCGCCAGAGGAAACCTTTCCTACTTTATGATAGAAAGCAAACAGCTTCTCGCCTATTGGAGAGGAGAGTATTTTAAATTCTAAGAGTAAGAGAACTGTCTCAAGGATGATTTCTCAGATTCACTGCCAGAGAATCGATGCCAATGCATAGCGACCCAATAGGACAAGGTCGGACAGCCCCGTGGGTTTCTAAGACTGTAGCTGCAGACAGGAGTCCACACCCTGTTTTTCCACAGGAGCGAATTACTTGAATTGTTGAATTACTGACCTTGCAGCTAAAGCCTAATGCGTAACCACCACACCACCCAACAGGGCTCCTCCAAAGTTGTTTAGAGCTCCTAATTTCAAACCTTCTCTTTAGAGTAAGCCCTTGTGAGTCAACTCAATGACCTGCCCTCATTTCCCAAGGCACACCTGTGTCAGATTTCCAGAAGAACCAACTTTACTATGATATCAATTCCATATACCCAGATGGGATACAGATACCATATATACTTGAGTATAAGCTGACTCAACTATCACAACTAATTTTACTACAAACACTGCATTAAAATGTGCTGAAAAACTTGGTGTATACACTAGTCCATACGGTACTTAGTGGACTAGTAGTATTTGTATGATGATGTGTGCACATATGTACATAAAACCTACAAATATGTATCCCATCGTTATTAGTTCCTAGATTGCATCCGTGGGATAATGCCATGGTGCAAACACCTTTTCTTGTGCAAGGATTCCTTGGATATTTTAGCAGGACACACAGTCCAAAGAAACGTGCTTATTCGTCAGAATTAATCTTCATCAACATGCCTCCTGGAGAGTCTTCCAGAAAAGCAGATTGTTTTTGATTAACTTGCAAAACAGAGAGAGACACCTCAGACAGGTCAAGCTAGTATGTTTCCCAGAGTAACACTATAGGCACTTTCCAAAACCTTAGAGGAGGACATATCTTTACTATCAATATATTGTCTGCATAATGGAGGAACATGTGTGCTGAGGGCTCCATGAGGAGTCTGTGCTCATACATATAGCTTTCATGTCATTTTCATCCATGACAGTAAGATGGGGCTCAGAGGGGGATGGCGTGAAGGACCCTCTCAGTGCTGCCCTGGGGGCCTACGCTCTTCATCGTGCCACAGGAGGCCGGCAGGAACGCAGGCCGGGGCTCGGTAGAGAGCACCAGGTGATATTTGGAGAAACTGCTGCTGCCTACGAAGCTTAGCACTCTCTAGCTTTCTTATAAAAATCACTTATCTGAACAGCATTCTCTCAGCCTACTCCACCGCTATGTCTACCTATGACAGATGTTTGATACTGGAATTTAGATCTGTATGTTACTATTATCTATGTAGTACTTTAAAAAACACCATTTGGGGTTCTTTCTACTAATACTTTAAAAGAGAGGCTCTTAAAAGGGCTTTATATTAATAATTAATTACATTTAGAAAGTATATTATATGATATATATAGTATATTTCTAATTGCATGCTTTAAAAATTCATGCATAGAGGGAAAGAAACCCATAGTGTATATACCAAACTATCTACAGTACTATTCTGGGAAAAGAGATTATGGATGTAGTTCTCTCTAGGTTTTTTCTTCTTCTTTATTTTCTAAATATTTATAGTAACAGATATTATTTTTGAAAATAATGCAAGCATTTTAAGGTGGGCTATCAAGAGCTTCAACAATGGGAAGTTTGAGACCTCGTAAGTGTGTATGAAAGCAGTGCTGACCAATATAGTAGCCACGGGAAACAGCTGTTATTTGTGATGATATATCAATTAATCGAGAATTCAATTTCTCAATCTCACTAGCAACTTTTCAAGTTGTAATAGATTAATTTTTAAGAAAGTTCTATTTGAAAACGCTGGTAGAGCACAGCTTGCCAAACCAGGCCCTGAACACCGGTAGCACAGAGATGCCATATGCCAACATTTGCCCATAGGAACTTCTCACTACTTTTGGCCAGGTCTCTTTGGACACCTCACTCACCTGTCGCACCGGAAGCTCAGAGATGGTCCCCATGGTGGTTTACCTAGTTAACAAAAGAGCAAGGATTAGAAATGATGCCTCAAACTCAGACCCACTGTCTCAAGTCAATTCCAATTCCTAATAAGTCTATGGGGTTTCCGACTCTGAACACAGCCTCGCCTTTCTCTAGCAGAGCAGTTGATGGTCTCTGACCTTGCACCTTAGCAGGCTAACCCTAGGCCATAGTCCCACCATGGGAGCCAGGGCTCTCACTGCCATTGAGTCGAGACCACATCGAACAGAGCAAAACTGACCCTGTGGGTTTCCAAGACTATAATGCTTTCCTCTAGTAGGAAATCCTGTCTTGCTCCTTGGGAGCAGCTGATGGTTTCAAACTGCCGACCCTTTGGTTAGCAACCCACCTCGTAACCACTAGACCACTCACACTTCTTACCTTCATGTCGCTTTTACTTTCTTCTCAAGAAGACGAAGTCTTTCTCGCCAATATTCTGTTTAATCCAATTCAATATTGTTTATAGTCTCTTTTTGAAAAGCACTATGATAGCCCTTGAATACTATATAAAATTGTATAAGACACCCCTTTATCTGTAAAGGGGGGTGTCAAGCGTACAAACTGAAGAGCAGGCTAGGTAAGGAATGAGGATGGTGAAACGTCAACGTGTCTACTTTAGCTATGGCATCAAGAGGAACTAATCCCTGAAGAAAGTCATCATGCCTGGAAGAGTAGAGGGGTGCGGAAGGAGGCCCTTAACTAGATGAACTGACACACTAGCTGCAACACTGGTTTCAATATGGTAATGGTTGCTTGTGAAGGTGGTGTGGGACTGGGCAGTATTTTGTGATGTACACAGGTAAATGGGAGTTGGTACAAACTCGATGGCCCCGAACCACAACAACAACCAGGCCAGGTAGACTGATGGCCCAAAGTAGCAGTGGATCTCTCTCTTCCACTTAGAAACTGTAAAACACTTCATGCAGACAAATGGACCTGAGATACACCCACATTCACTTAGCATTTGTTCTTCTGTTAGATCCCAGTTTCCTCCTCCTTCAGCAGAAGACAAATCAGACGCCATTCTTGGAATTCAGCTGATCCCTGGTCCCAAATTGTTTTCACTTCATGTGAATTGTTCAGTAGCCTCAAATCTCTTAAGTTGAATTTGTTTTTCTTATTTTCAGGCCTGATTCTGTATGTTCAAAATAAATCTAAGTCTTCAAATGAAATAAAAGAAAGTACTGTTTAAATAGTTAGTCATCTGCTTCATTTTGGACTACATGAAAGCAAATAAGAACTTGGAAGGAACAATTGTTTTCAGGCAGTGTTTCTTGAGCTGTTAAAGCACAGGTTTTTTTAAGAATAAAAATATTCTTATATTTTTAACTTTTGACAGATGCAATGCTTTTGGTGGCCGAGAGACTGGAAGGACCTTTCAACATTGAGTCCGTCATGGATCCGATTGATGTCAAGATCTCGGAAGCCATCATGAACATGCAAGAGAACAGCATACAGGTGTCTGCAAAGGTACTTACCTGCATTATGGATCTACTAATAGAGAGTGGAGTAATTTAGGAATGAAGTAACCAGATATGTCAGCCAGGATTATAAATTTGAATATGTTGTCAGAAAGCTTTTCCGGTGGTACCTCATTTAAAATGTCTAACAAATTGGCCCGGAGAAGGGAAGCAATCTTTTAGTTTGCAACTAGTCAATCAGGGATAAGTTATTGGCTGCCAAAAAGTTTCAGAGAGCCCACGTATGTCCACTAATCCCTCACATTTGTGAGCAATTGGGGGGAAATTTTACTTTCCTGTTGGAAATTTCTGCCTGCTTTCACCATGCTTCTTCTCTATCGTGACTTCTAGCTATATTCTGAGCTGTGCAAACTAGGCAAATGTTCTATATGTTGAATTGAAAATAAATCAACATCCCATCGGACTTCCTTTCAAGACTAAGGTGTAGGCTTCATTAATGGCTCTTCTGGGGAAATGCTCTTTTGCACAAAGTCAACCACCCATTTTTTAGAGGAGTAAATTTTCATAGATCATATGAGTTACAGCTCCTGGGATCGCAGCTGCAAATACCCAGTGCACAGGTCTGATTTCCTTCCACCTGGGTGAGAGGAAACAGGACCCACCTCAAGCTCCCTGGAGAAGTGGGCTTTTCCCCTCTCTCCCGCATGGAGGGTTGCACACTGCTCTCGTGTTCTCTCTCCCTGTCGTTCTGTCCTGAAACAGCAGCCATCTCAATATCAGCTCCTGACATCTGGAGAGTTAATGATGGCATTTCAATTGAAACGCACCCTAGATGTGTGAAAATTGTATGCCAAGCATAAAAGGGCATGTTCAGTTTTCTTCCATTTCTCTCTCTTTTTAAAAATCCTATGTGAAGGGATTTCAAATGTCATCAAAGGGGAAAAGGAGGTTTCCCTCCAATTCCAAATTCACTGCCATTTGTCCAGTCCAATGAGTTACAGCCTCAGAAACCCACAAGGGCAGCTCCACCCTGTCATAGGGTCGCTGGGAGTAAAGAGAAAGGAGAAATATCGTTGCCGATAAACATCCATGGGACATGATTTGTTTTGCTGGGCTGAGTAGGGCTTAAACTAGATTTGAACTTTTCCTGGTGAACTGGGACGTTATGGAGCATCTTCGTTACCAAGCAGCGCTGTAAGAACAACAAACATCCAGCAGGGGATGGTTTTACAGAACATCAAGAAGGCTCTTCCTTGTGTGTTTCTGTTGATGAACCCCAGGGGTACAGAGGTGTATTAGTCTCGGTACTTTAGAGAAACAAATCCACAGCAACTCATGTATAAGACAGAATTTTATATACAGGCTAAGTGTGCATCAAGAAAACATCCCAACCCAGTGCTGCCCAAGCCCACAAGACCAACCTAAACCCAATAACCCATATGTCCGACGCCAGTCCACAAAGTCCTCCTCCGTCTTACAAAATAGATGCGATCATGCCAACTTCAGGCATTCAGTGAATGCCGATTCAGTGAATGTGTAAGCATCTCAGCACTGTCAGGGGTCTCCACAAGGGTGCTCCAGCACCTGGGGCTGCACTGGGGTAGGTCCATGTGGCTTCTCCTCAGGGATGTCTTGCAGAAAGTGAGCCTTGCCAGCTGAAGCAGGGAACTGGCTAAGGCAGCTGCACACTGGTCCGACCATCACAAAGCAAGAGACCCGAGAACTAGAAAGGCGAGGCTCACCAAGGCATTTACCCCTCCGCCCTTCAATTAACCCCACCTGTGTTTATCAGCCAGGTTGGCACAATAAACTAACTAACTCAAGAGGTTTGCTGGTGGAGCTACAAACCGCTAGGTCAGCAGTTTGAAAACACCAGCCATTTGGTGGGAGGAAGATGAGTCGGTCTACTCCCGTAGAGTTTTGCAGTCTCAGCTACCCACAGGGGTGTGTGTTCTGCTCTGTCCGAAAGGTCACTATAAATGACCTGCATGTCACGGATGTGGATCTGGGTTTGGAGTAGCTGGTGGCCATCACTGGAGCTCTGGGGCTTGCAGTTGAATCTACTGTATGTGTGTCCTGGATCCGTCTGGGTACCGCTGTTCTCATCTGCACAGTTAGTAACTCTGAGCCGCCCCACTGGGCCAGCAGTGTAAAATCACCAGTGTCTCGGAGGAAGAAAGATGAGGTTTTCTACTCTGTAAAGATACACAGCCTTGGAAACCCACAGGGGCATTTCTACTCTGTCCTATTATGTCAGAGGTTCTCAACCTGTGGGTCATGACCCCTTTGTGGGTCAAACGACCCTTTTTCAGGGGTCACCCGATTCATAACACTAACAAAATTACAGTTATAAGATAGCAACAAAAATAACTTTATGGTTGGGGGTGGGGTCACCACAACATGAGGAACGGTATTGAAGGGTCACGGCATTAGGAAGGTTGAGAATCACTGTTTAGGTGATTATGAGTCAGACTTGGCTCATGGCTTTACGTTTGGTGCCGTAATGGGTTGTGCATTGCACTGCTAACCACAAGGTCAGCAGTTCAAAGTCACCAGCCACTCTAGGGAAAGGATGAATCTTTTTGTTCCTCTAAAGATTTATAGGCCCAGAAACCTTGAGGAGCACTTCTACTCAGTCCTATAAAGCCATCATGAGTGAGAGTCTACTAGAGAGCAATGGATTTGGGCTTTGGTTTGGGGGAAATAGTACACTCGGGGTTCCCATCAAATGGTGCTTTCTTTCTTCCCATTGGCAAAAGAAAAACCAATAATCTATCCCCTTCAAAGCCATTGCCTAAACCAAAAACCCTAACTCACTCTCATCAAGTCAATTCCCAATCGTCGCCACCCTCTATAGGCTGCCAATCTTTACAGGCTCAGAGAGCCTCGGTATGTTCCCCGTATTCATTTGTGAGCTTCAATCACCAACCTTCTGGTTAACATTTACCCAACAGCACTCGAAAGGAGTAGTCAATGTTGTTTAGAGAGGCCAGCAGTCACTGCGTATGCACATACTGCTGTCGATAATGTTCCAAATGGCTTTAAAGAATTGCTTGTGGAAAGACTCATGGACCGGTGTCTAGATGAAGACCATCACAAATTCCCCAGAAGCAAAGGATGGTTCCCATTGGTTTGTGTGCACATGTGCAAGCCAGGGACTCTATGAAAAGCGCTCCTCCAGAGGTCAGGACTCTTGATGATTATGTGAAATGTGTCCAGCTGCATTAGAAGAACGCTGATGTGAATAAAGAATGCACTTGTTAAAGGACACATTTCTTTGTAAGAAATGTCAGAATCTACAGATTAGGGATCCCAGACCCATCTGTAGGCAACTGGACATCCCTTTACAGAAGGGTCGCGGGGAGGAGACGAGCCAGTCAGGGTGCAGCGTAGCAACGATGAAACATACAACTTTCCTCTGGTTCCTAAATGCTTCCTCCCCCCCACTATCATGATCCCAATTCTACCTTACAAATCCAGCTAGATCAGAGCATGTACACTGGTACAGATAGGAACTGGAAACAGAGGGAATCTAGGACAGATGATCCCTTCAGGACCAGTGGTGAGAGTGGTGATACTGGGATGGTGGGGGGAGGGTGGGGTGGAAAGGGGGAACCAGTTACAGGGATCTACATATCACCTCCTCCCTGGGGGATGGACAACAGAAAAGTGGGTGAAGGGAAACGTTGGACAGTGTAAGGTATGACCAAATAATAATAATTTATAAATTATCAAGGGTTTGTGAATGAGGGACGGAGGAAAGGTTGGAGGAGGGAGAGGGAAAATGAGGAGCTGATACCAAGGGCTCAAGTAGAAAGAAAAAGTTTTGAGAATGATGATGGCAACAAATGTATGATGTGCTTGACACAATGTGTGATAATAGTTGTACGAGACCTCAAGAAAACGGTTTATTAAAGAAAGAAGAAGACGCTGTGTCCTAATTGGGGGTCAGGCATCCTGAGGGTTATAAAGTTTAGAAATGAAATGACTTTTTACTACATGATGTGATTGACAACCTCTCCTTGGAAAAGTGTTATCTTTATTGGAGCCGTTAAATCTGACAGAAGCCATTCCCAGAGCGTCTTTCAGAAAAGCAACCAACTCATATTTGTTGAACGATTACTACCAGAGACTGGTGTGCATTAATTTTAGTATGTAACAGTTAAGAAAATGCTGGGATAAGATATCAATTTCCTGATAATGAGACCGAGACTTAGAAAATTAACTTACCAAGGTCTCATTGTTTGTGAAGGATAAATAAAGGTCTGATCCCCAAGCCTATGCTTCTGATTGCTACTTAATCATTAAGTCAGGACCTGCAGACCTGTCACTCACAAAAGATGATGTTCAAGAAGGATGTTCTGAAATCAGATCAAGAATAGAGAAAACGTCCAATAGTCTTCAGTCTGACCGTATGAGAATGCAAGGAAACACGTGAGCTGCCATCAAATTGCCTCTGATTCATGAGAACCTGAGACCAAAGGGAAGGACGGCCTGCCTGCTTTGCATCCCAGTCAGACAAGCATGATGCACTGAGGTTTCATTGACTTCTTTGGGAAAGTATATAGCTAGGTTCTGCTTCAGTGATTCTCAACCTTCCTAATGCTATGACCCTTTCATACAGCTCCTCATGTGTGGTGACCCCCAACCATAAAATTATTTTCGTTGCTACTTCATAACTGTAATTTTGCTACTGTTAGGAATTGGGCGACCCCTGTGAAAGGGTCGTTTGACCCCCAAAGGGTCTGTGACCCACAGGTTGAGAACCACTGCCTTTGTCTTAGTCTGGAAGCTCTGCTAAAACTATTCAGCCTCAAAACAACACACACGTTACTCCTGCTGAGTGGTGGCTACTCATGAGGAGCCTTAGCCAGCTCATCAGCCCAGTGCTCCGTCTTGGAAGCTGAGATTTCTACGACTGGGTCACACAGAGAGGTGCCAAAGCCTGGGGGTCTCAGCTATATGTTTTTCTCTTTCAAAAATCATGTGCTAAGTTCCATACCACTTCCCTTCATGCTGAGTTTTAATTAAATGTTCGTCCTACATAGCTTACTGACCATTCACTTCTTTAATACTTACCTAAAATTGAAGAGTATAAAATATAACGCTCTACCTCTTTCTCCTTTCCATACCTGAAGTAAAAAGGCAAGCACCCACAATTTCAGAGAGGACACTCTCCTCAGATAATGCAGTTCTTATCACAACTGTAAAAGGGAGCAGCTTGCCATCTACTAATTGAGTTAATTAATTAGTAGGATTTACAGACTAATGACACCACTTATCTGTCATTCTGTTGGACTGTCATGCTCTATGTGTGGCTGGAATCAATGCAATGCCATTGAGATTTGGGATACCAGCAGTCACCCATGATGGAAAGGTTTCTACAAAACTTGGAGAATAAGACAGACAAGGAAGAAGGACCCAGCTGTCTAATTGTGGGAAGTTAACCAATGAAACCCTTAAGAAAAGCAGTGAAAGATTTTCCAATATAGAGGTGGAATAGGAACTCCTCATGTTGAAAGACACCCCAAGAAATACAACTAGAAGGAAGGTCCCTCTTCCAAGGTGCATGGCTGGCAGAAAGCTTACAGAACTTTCACCTGCTTCTGTGTCCTGACTCAACATGTAAAGAAACAGCTGCAACCATCTCTTAATAATTGGAATGTCAATGGTACAAAGTACGAATCTAAGAAAATACAAGGTTAAAAGATGAAATTGAGCACATAAAGAGCAATGTCCTGGACATTAGTGAGCTAAACTGGACTAGTGTTGGCCATTTAAAATCAGATAAACACATGGTCTCCTTTGCTGGAAATGACAAGTTGAAGATGCATGTTGCTGTATTCATCTTCAAAAAGAATATTTCAAGATCTAGCCCGAAGTATAACATTGTCAGTGACAAAATTTGTATATAATAGTTATTTAACCAGGAAGACCAGTTAACATAATTACTAAAATGTATTCCCAAACCAGTAAGGAAAATGAGGACGTAACTGCAGAATTTTGATAAATTCTGCAGTCTGAAATCGACCAAACATACAGTCAAAGTATTTTTACTTTGAAAAATACTAGTGAGTGGAGTATGAAATTTAAAAACCAAGAAGACAAATCGTATTCGGAAAATATGGTCTTGCTTATTGAAATGATAGAGCAGCAAAAACAAAGATCTATTCACTGTCAAGAAAACCTCTTTTTCAGTAATATGCATGGAGACCTCACCAGTGGAATACACAAGTATCAAATCCAATATATGATATCAAGGACATCATCTATCAAGAGAGCAAAATACAATTTAAACGACAGGCAACAAAGGAAAACATTAAAATGGGAAAGAGAAAAGGCTCTGAAGTTAGCTTTTCCATGTAGAGTAGCTCAAATCAATGGTAGAAATGAAATGAAATAGTTGATAAGATTTCAAAGGACAACTCGAGAAGAAGAAGTGAGATGTTATCATGAAATGTATAATGACTTGGAGTTTACAAACCCAAATGAAAGAGCACGCTTAGTATTTCTGAAGCTGAAGAGAACAGGGAAGCCTTAACTTGCAATACTTGAGGACTCTACGGGCAAACTAAGATGGAAGAGAGAATATAGTCCATGTGCCACAAAAAGTGGTCCAGCATGCAACCGGGTCAGGAGATAATATATGATCAAGAGACAAAGTTATCAAAGGAAGAAGTCCAAACTGCGTTGAAGGCAACAATGAAAAGCAACTCTTTGGGAATTGATGTCATACAAATTGCATGTTTCAACAAATGAATGTAATGCTGGTGGCTTGTCTATGTTAAAAAATTTGGGGGGAAATTTTGAAAGATAAGTACTGGGCCACCAAATAGAAGATATCCATATTTGTGTCCATTTCAACGAAAGGCGATGCAGCGGAATATGAACATTATCAACAATATCATATGCAAGTAAATTTTTGCTGAAGATTATTCAAAACTAGTCACCACAATACATCAACAGGGAACTACCAGAAATTGAAGTTCAAGAGATGAAATGGAATGACAGCAAACAATGGTGATATTGAATGGATCTTGGCTAAAAGCAAAAATACTAGAAAGATCTTTGCCTGTGTTTGGTTTGTTTGGTTTGGTTTGGTTTGGTTTGGACTGTGCAAAGGCACTCACCTGAGTGGTTCATGACAAATTATAGATAACTTTGTGAAGAATGGAAATTTCTGATCATTTGTGTTCATGCAGAAACTGTGCTTATAACAAGAGACTGTTGTTTGAACAGAGAAGGGAGATAGTGTGTGGCTGAAAATCAGAAAAGCTTGGAGAGCAAACGTTCTGAGAATGATGAGGGCAATGAATGTACAAATGTGCTTGACACAATGGATGGATGTATGGATTGTGATAAAAGTTGTACGAGCCTCTAATAAAACGATTACAAAATCAGAAAAGCTGTATGTTGGGTTTGTTTCCTTGCACAATACTTATTTAATCTCTATGTGGAGTAATTAATCCGAGAACTTGGTATATATGAAGAAGAACATAGCGTCCTGTTGGATGCAAACTGCACATGCAGATAACAACATAGAAAGCTCTACTATGTAGGTGACACAAGCTTGCTTGCTGAAAACAAGGACTGGAAACACTTGGTGATTAAAACTAAAGATTACATTCTTTAGGATTGATTATACCTCCACATAAAGAAAACGAAAATCTTCACAACTGGACCAATAAGCAACATCGTATAAGAAATGGAGGAAAGAATTTCATTTTACCTGGATCCATAATCAATGCCCTCAGAAACAGTGGTCTGGAAAACAAATGATACATTGCATTTGGAAAATGTACTTGAAAGTTGTTTTTCAAGTGTTCAAAAGCAAGGTTGTCCTGTTGAAAACCAAGGTGTATTTTCAATGGTCTCCTATGCATGTAAAAATTGGACCATGAATAAGGAGACTTAAGAAGAAGAGATGCATTTGAATTATTTTGTTGGCAAAGAATATTAAGCATACTACAGACATCCAGGAGATCCAGCAAATCTGTGCTGGAAGAAGTGCAGCCTGAGTGCTTCAGAGACGTGAGGACGATGAGACTTGGTCTCATGGTATCAGGACCGATACGAGGAGGGATCAGTTCCGGAAAAAGGATGTCATGTTCGGTAAAATCAAGGTCAGCAGAAGCTAGGAGTGCCATCAACAAGGTGACTTGACGCAGTGGCTGCATCAACAAACGCAAATGGCAAAGGATTGTGAGGTTCACACTGATTCCATCAGTGCTTTGTTTTGCTCTGCATAAGGGCGAAGAGCCGGCCCTGGACCATGCCTCACAATCATACCCAGGTCCATGAAAAGACCGATTCTGACTATGAATGCGCATACCCCAGTCCTACGTGGGTCTGCTTTTATAGGAATTATGGGTTTGTTTTACTCCGCTCTTTATCTCACCTGTAGGGTGTGAAATGTGAGGGAGGTTGAGAGTACTTTTGTAAACTACTCTGGCTTTAGAAAATTGTATAATGAAGATCTAGTTTAGTCATAGCATTGTGGCACTGACAGCAAGTGGTGCATTTTCCATAATAAGATGTGTACGCATGCATGATTTATAATAGTAGAAAACCATTTGGTTGCCTCCCAGACAAAGAATCCACCTAGTAACAGTCACAGTCATCATGGCTGCCACTGTGGGAAAGAAACTATATTTGCTTAACAAATACCCAAACATGTAAGTAGGCATGAGAAATGCAGCAAGTGACAGAAAAGAGCCCTGCTCTTATGCCAGTCTCTTTCTAAATACTTTACAGATTGGCTGTCTTCTTGGAAAGTAAGCACCCATCTCCCCCTTTTATCGGAAAGGAAAGTTCCATTTAAAGAAGGAGTTGGGTTGAGGATACAGGACTAAGGAAGGGCAGCGCTGAGATTGTAGCTGAGATCTGTCTGACTCCAAAGGATAAGAGTTCCCCCAAAATAGAGACCATAACTGATACAATGGTTTATCTAGGAGGGGGAGAAACAGTGAGGGAACTTGGGGCACAAATAATAAATGTGGGACGGGGCAGGGCTCACTAGAACTGACCGTGATGATGCATGTACAACTCTTTGAAAAGCAACTTAGCTATAGAAGTATTTGATTTGTGGATTTAAAAATAATCATTTTATTTGGGCTCATACAACTCTTACCACAATCTACACATACATCAATTGTGTAAAGCACACTTACATATTTGTTGCCCTCATCATTCTCAAAACTCACTTTCCACTTGGGCTCCTGGAATCAGCTCCTCATTTTTCTTCCCCTCCCCCTCCCTCTCTGCTCCCCCCTCCTTCATGAATCCTTGATAATTTATTAATTTATTATTATTTTGTCATATCTTACACTGTCCGACGTCTCCCTTCACCCACTTTTCTGTTGCCCATCCCCCAGGGAGGAGGTTATATGTAGATCCTTGTAATCAGTTCCCCCTTTCTACCTCCCCTCCCCTCTTCCCTCCAGGTATTGCCGATTTGTATATTTTACATCAATACAACTTTTTTTGGGGGGGGGCATCATGCTACCCTGTTTTCCCACCATTGGGAAAACAGACTGCATCCTAGAAGGAGCCAACCAAGTAAAGAAGGAGACCTTGTGGGAGGTAAGGCAAGTTGTTAGGTGTTCCGTCAAAACCCAACTCTGCAGCCAGCGTCAGAGACAAGGACAAGCCCTCATGATTCCACAGCCTTTGCTATCTACCCAAATCAGAGGAGTTCCGAACTTTGCCGGTATGTGAAAATACCCCAAGGAAAAGTAGGGGGAAAATGTGCTGACTCCTTGCTCTTGAATTTCAGATGTGTTGATAATCTCCTTCCTATCTGATCAGGGAAGATGAAATTTCTCTCACTAGATATAATTTAACTAGATGAGGAATAATTTCCGAACTAATCCAGGGAAAGATTGGTTTGTCAGATACAATCTAAATTAAGAAGGAAGACTTATTAAATTCCAATTGAAACCATCCATTCAATTAATGTTTATTACAGACAAGGGTGGAACCCGTTACGGAGGAGCAAGGCGGTCTTCAGGTGCTTAATTTTCTCCAGACAATTCTCTCTGAAGCTACAGCTAAAAGAAGATGAAAAACACCAAGCGCATAGAAAAGAGAATATCATGTTTTTCTGCCTCTCTGTAGTGGGTCAGCGTTTCCCCATCTGTAAAAGGGAGGAACGTTCTAAATGCCCACTGCCTCCCCGAGCCGGCAGTTTGCAGTTTGAGCATTACCTCTTCACTCATTATCTAGTTTCTTTTCCTAGCATCCAGATCACTCTATTCGGAACCTTTCTCTTTACAAATGTATTGAAAATATAAATAATATCTTGGCATAGCACATGGAGAAAATACACTTTTCTTCAGGCAGTAGGACATTATTTAGAATTTCAGTTGAAATAAAGACAATTTTATTACCTAGTTAGTTTTTGGAAGCTCTGGTGGTATAGTGGTTACACACTGGGCTTTTAGTCACAAAGTCAACTATTCAAAACCACCAGCCTCTTGGCAGGAAGAAGATGAGGCTTTCTCCTCTGCATAGAGCTGCAGTCTCAGAAACCTCAGCACTGATTCTACCCTGTCCTCTTGGTCCATAACACTCAAGATTGGCTCGGTGGAGGCAAGTTTGGCTGGGTTGGTGAGATAGCTAGCTGGGTTGGTAAGATAGCTAGCTAGTCTATCCTTTCTTTAAGCTGCTACATTGTGTCTGAACTTGCTAGGGCAATGAACTTGACTCTGTGTGCTGTAGTTATTTTGTACTTGTCTTCTCCCTCCTGGGATTATAATTAAGAAAAAAACAGAAAAATACGGAGCTACATCTTCTTACAGTCTCTGGAGATCTCTCCTAATGCACCTTCTTACACAGCATCGTAACTTTTACTCAGTAGAATTCAGAATATGAAAGTACAATGTTAAGGCACTTCAATGATGAAGAATAAAAATATGTTGAAATACAGGATACCTTAATCTAGTTTTCTTCTGAGCAGCGGTAATTAATAGGCTAGGTTTTGCCAGCAGACAAAATTTGGTTTTTACCAATTATGTGATTTGGGGCAGATTATATAACTCTCTCCATGTGACCAAAGTCATGGCCATCTAATTCAGTTTATTTTGGTCACAATATCCTGAAACCAATTTTTATTTTATTAAAACAAAGGACTGGTCATGGAAACCACAAAACCAGACAGTTGCATAGTTTATTCCCCCCCATCCTAATTTGATCAGTTTGTTTCTGTTTTACTTTATTAAAGAAGACCTAATATTTCACACAAAAAAATTAAGATTCCAGCATATCAGCCAGGAAACCTAACGCACTGCTCTTGAATCAATGCCAACTCAGAGCAAACTTATATAGGTTTCTGGAGACTGAAGAACCCTCCACAAGATGGATTGACATGCGTCCAACAATAGGCGCCAGCAAAAAGTAACGGTGAGGACGGCGCACCACTCAGCAGTGTTTTGTTCTGTGGTCACAGGGTTGCTCACGGCGAGAACCAACTCACTGGCACCCAACCACGACAACAACCTCTGTACAAAGGCACACAGCGTCACCAACTTTCTCCCAAAGATCGGCTGGTGGGTTTGAACCCCTAACCTTGTTTGCAACGCAATGCCTAGCCTACAGCATTACCAGGGCTTTTTTTTTTTAACATTTTATTAGGGGCTCATACAACTCTTATCCCAATCCATACATATACATACATCAATTGTATAAAGCACATCCTTACATTCTTTGCCCTAATCCTTTGCAAAGCATTTGCTCTCCACTTAAGCCCTTTGCATCAGGTCCTCTTTTTTTTCCCCCTCTCCCTCCCCGCTCCCCCCTCCCTCATGAGCCCTTGATAATTTATAGATTATTATTTTGTCATGTCTTGCCCTATCCGGAGTCTCCCTTCACCCCTTTTCTGTTGTCCGTCCCCCAGTGAGGAGGTCACATGTGGAACCTTGTAATCAGTTCCCCCTTTCCAAATCACTGACCCTCTACTCTCCCAGTATTGCCCCTCACCCCCACCAGGACTTTTTATAAACAGGCCACCCCTCAAAGAGGCATCATTAGACTGGGACCTGGTAGGTTGGTGGATTTGAATCCCTAACCTTGTTTGCAATGCAATGCCTAGCCTACAGCATTACCAGGGCTTCTTAGTGAGAGAGAGAGAGAGAGAGAGAGAGAGAGAGAGAGAGAGAGAGAGAGAGAGAGAGAGAGAGAGACTCCCAGTGTCTCTTATAAAAAGGCCACATCCCGCAAAGGAGGCATCATCGGGTTGTGACCTATAGGTTGCCCTCCACCCCTACACCTTCCCTCAGGTACAAGTTGCCATAAAATCTAACCACCACAAATACCTACAGAATTGACTCTAGCAAGAAGGAGGTTCAAGCAAGGGCAGAAGAGCTGGACACTATGGAAACAATCCACCTCTGGTTTGCATCTGTGGCTGCGCCAGCAGAGCTGAGCAGAGTGTTTGGTGGAACACGGTGGCCTCTGCCCCGTGTCACATTATTCTCGCATGGAAGGAATAATTGGTCGGTTTGACAGACCAGTGGTTCAGTCTCTTTTCCCTGATCTCTCAAAAAAAGGCAAATGATTATACTGTTTACGAAGATCTAGGCTGATTTCATTTCTTTTTCTGTTTGGATTTTAAAAGAAAATGCCCAATTCTACGTGGTTTATGGATTCAGAATATTTCTCCTGGTGTATTCAGATGTCAAAGTCCATATTCTACCCATCATCTCTCACCTTAATATTTTACCAGGTGATAGTGACCTTGAATGATTTTTTTGAATCGTTGATTCTTTGTTTTTGTATAGCAAACGATGGTCTGTCCCTGTAGCATCACTTGACAACATGGCTAGATTTTCAGATACTACATACCAAAAAAGGGAAGGAAAAAGCAAAAACAAACAAAACCCTTTTTATAAAATACAATGAAGGTTTGAGGAAAATGCTTAGGATGCATTTCTTAGAAAACTAACTTGAACTTTAGTTCCATGTTAGAGATTTGAACAGCAAAGGAAAATAAATTGTTTCTCCCTTTGACGCAAAAAGGAAATACTTGATTACTTCTAATGTCTGGGAATTTAGCTTGTGTTTTTTTCCTCTTAATTTTAACTTCATGGAAAAGGCTGAGAAGATTATATTTAATGTAGTATTCTCAAGAATAGGTGATTGATATAGAAGAATCCTTATCAAAAGAGAGAAAATGTAGAACACAATTTGAAATTCTAAGAGACTCCAGACTTTCTGGAGCCATGGAAGCTGTATAAAGCCCTGAATCAAGTTACCTGAGACAATCTTGAAGCCTGAAGCCAGAAATATCCCCTAGAGTCTTCTTAACCTAAGTAATGTGAGTGCAATAGTTACGCGATTCACTGAGTTGTACATGAAGAGATTGTCTAATTGAGTATGCTTTGCTTTGTATATTCTCAATAACAACAATAATATAAATAGCAGTAAAATTCAACATGTAGAAAAAATACAAAGAACAGGTGAGTGAAGCTCAAGGCAGCTTTTAACAGTCAGTGGGTTAGTAAAGACAGTCAAAGCACTACACTCCTAAAAGAGTGTAGTGCTCTTTCCAACCTTCCCCTGCCTTGAGACAGAGAACCCCTCCTATAGAAAAATGTTTCTCGTGGGCTGTGGATCACATCGTTAGAAGAATTTCAGTCTCTGCCAGTGTCACAAATACCCCCATTTATCCGACCTTCTAGCCCTCCACGTGTGTTCTCAGATATTTGGGCTGGCGAACTTTTCTCAGAGTCGCTACCCTGACCAATGTATATGCAACCATGAAAAGGAACCTGTTACACAGGGGAAAGATGAAGTGGTCAGCTCCCATAAAGACGTACAATCTTTGAAGTCCTGTATAAGGTCGCGGTGAGTCTGGATCCACCCGATGGCAGTGAATTTGATTGTTTTTGTTTGTATGTAGGTCAGTGGCTCAAGCAAGTGGTCACATGGAGGTCTGGTGGTGTAGTGGTTGTGCATTGGACTGTGATTCGCAGGGTTGGCAGTTCAAAACCAACAGAAGCTCTAAGGGAGAAAGACTGGGTTTTCTAGCACCATATGACTGCACACCTCCATGATAGGATCGCTGAAGACAAATGGGTGCATAAGCAAATGTGGTGAAGAAAGCTAATGGTGCCCGGCTATCAAAAGAGATAGTGTCTGGGGTCTTAAAGGCTTGAAGGTGAACAAGCGGCCATCTAGCTCAGAAGCAAAAAAGCCCACATGGAAGAAGCACACCGGCCAGTGCGATCACGAGGTGCCAAAGGGACCAGGTATAAGGCATCATGCAACAACAAAAAAAAGATATATGTGTGTATATGTATATATATGTGTCTATGTGTGTGTATATATATATATTTATATTTACATACAATAGTGAATGAAGGGGGAAGTGCAGAGTGGAGACCCGAGGCCCAAGTGTCGACCACTGGAGATCCCCTCACAGAGGGGTTTAGGAGAGGAGAGGGGTCAGTCAGGGTGCGATGTAGTACCGATGAAGAACACAGCTTTCCCCCAGATCCTGGATATTTCCTCCCCCCAACTACCATGATCCGAATTCTACCTTGCAGGGCTGGATAGGGCAGAGGTTGTACACTGGTACATATGAGGGCTGGGGGCACAGGGAATCCAGGGTGGATGATACCTTTAGGACCAAGGGTGTGAGGGGCGATGCTGGGAGAGTAGAGGGTGAGTGGGTTGGAAAGGGGGAACTGATTACAAGGATTCACATGTGACCTCCTCCCTGGGAGAGGGACAGCAGAGAAGGAGGGGGGGGGAGGGAGTCTCCGGATAGGGCAAGATATGACAAAGTAACGATGTATAAATTACCAAGAGCACATGAGGGATGGGGGAGCTGGGAGGGAGGGGAAAAAAAAGAGGACCTGATGCAAAGGGCTTAAGTGGAGAGCAAATGCTTTGAGAATGATTGGGGCAGGGAATGTATGGATGTGCTTTATACAATTGATGTATGTATATGTATGGATTGTGATAAGAGTTGTATGAGCCCCTAATAAAATGTAAAAAAAAAAGAAAATATTACAGTCTCAGGAGGCTCAAATAGAAAGCAAATGTTTTGAGAATGATGATGGCAACAGATGTACAAATGTGCTTGACATGAAAGGATATATGTATGGATTGTGATAAGAGTTGTATGAGCCCCCAATAAAATCATTTTTTAAAAACCAATTATAGTCTCGGAAACCCACAGGGGGTAGCTATGAGTCACCGTCGACTCAAAGGCAGGGAGGTCTAAACACACCAGACTTTCCACTGCAGAAAGAAGAGACCATCTGCTTCCATAAACTCAGTCTTGGAAACCCTATAGGGCAGTTCCTATAGGGGAATCCTATAAGGTCACTGTGTGTAAGAATTAAGTGGATGGCAGTGGATTCAGGTTTGGGGCTTATTTGTTTATGTGTGGTTCTTTTTCTGCGGGAACATTTTCCCATCTCTTCATTAACCGCCGCCCCCCATCCCCCACGCCCTGGGGTTCCAGAGAGAGAGAGAGCTGTTTTTCATCCCAACTCTGCCTTCAGCTCACATTACTCTCCTGATCACCTTTGGTTTTCCAACGATCTGCAGTGGACCTCCACCCACTGCCTCGGATTTGGTTAGGTCTAACCGTGAAGTCATCACGCTCACACCCCGCCCCTGCTCCCGGTCCCACCTCCACCTCCGCTAGAGAACCTGTCTTCCTCCAAGTTCAGCGGTTCTCAACCTGTGGGTCGCGACCCCTTTGGGGGTTGAATGACTCTTTCATAGGGGTCACCTGATTCATAACAGTAGTAAAATTACAGTTATGAAGTAGCAACGAAAATGATTTTATGGTTGAGGGCCATCACAACGTGAGGAACTATAATAAACGGTCACAGCATGAGGAAGGTTGAGAACCACTGTGAGTTCTTTATTGCACAGTTTTGTTGCCTACCCAGAAATGGGATTGATGCCCCAGCTTTCTAGTTAGAACAGTTATCCTAAATCGGTTTTTAATCCATCTGAAAATTCCAGTCTAATTAAGGACTCCATCATTTTGTATATGGATTACAGCCTTCTAATTGATCACCAGTCTCTGGTTTTGTCACAATTCAATCTATTGTCTGCACTGCGGACACAGGAACCTGGCTGAAATGAAATCGGTTCATTATTTCTCTACCCAACAGCATTCTGTGGATCCTGTTGCCATTAAAACAAAGTCCAGTCAGGACTGTATGTCCTGGTCCATGCCTTTCACTGCAAGGTCACCATCTGACATTAAATGTTAGCAGTATTTATCATTTTGAGCTGGAACTAATGCGCTGGACATAATCTACAGTGCTCAATACTGAAGATATAGCAGTAAATTTCACAAGCACAACAAAGCCTGAGCCCTAAGAGAACTCTCTGTGTCCCAGACACACTGGATGGCTGTGATAGTTACGTAATGTCATGTCACTTGAAGATGCATAAAAGTGTAGTGGTGGAGTCTAGCCTGTCAATCAGGGCACAGCTGATGGTGCCTCCTTGTGGTCGTGGTCTTTTCATAAGTGGGGCCCAGGGAACCTCCCCCCTCTCTTTCCACCTTCACCCTCCTGCTGGCTGACCCTGGTTGCTGCCAGAGCCCTGGAGATCCATCCATCACCTTTGGATCCACAAGACCTTGCACCCATCAACCTGTGATATTCCTGCCTCTGCATCATTGCCTGTGACTGCATGAGTCTCTAGAGGGACTTATGGACCAGTTTTAGGTCTTATGGACTTGAGTTGGACTGAACTGGAATTTTTTCACAATAAATAATTACTACTGTGTGATATAAAACTCTTTCTTATACATATATGAGTGTCTGTATTTGTTTCTTGAGTCGACCCAGCCTAACCCAATGGCCTTTCTTCTGTTCTGTAGAGGATACATGTCTCCCATCTCCAAGTTTTTGCACATACCATTCCCTTAGCCTGGAATATTGTTCCTATCCTTTCCCATTTCCTACCCTAGAGTAGTTAGACTCTTTATCAACTCGAACTTGAATGAAAATATATGAGTCCCACCTGTCAATCGAAGTCACAGTCTGGTGATGTCCTTGGAAGTGTGATTTTTGATAAGAGAATGGGGCTACCTTCCCTCTCTCTCTGCCCCTTCTCCTTGCTGCTTACTGAGACTCTGGGCCGGCCTCCAGAGATGGCCTCATGTGGCCAGCCTGACCCTGAGAGCTGTGGGTACTCTGCCATGTTTCCTTTGACCTTGGATGCACACTACGCTACCCACAGGCCTGGGACCATCCTGCATCCTCCTTCACCTTTCTGTGTCATTAGCCAGCAGCTACCTGACTCTAAAGAGAACTCTCGCTAGCATCACCCATGGAGTTTAGTGGGACTGGACTGGAGTACCTTCTGGATGTAAGATGACTTCTTAACATAAAGCTCTTTTCCTGTACATCGATGAGTGCCACTGACTTTGTTCCTGTAGAGCAGGGGTCCTCAAACTTTTTACACAGGGGACCAGCTCACTGTCCCTCAGACCCTATGAACAAATTCCTATGCACACTGCACTTACCTTATTTTGAAGTAAAAAAACCAAATTGGGCAAAACCACCTAGTGAGCCAGATGTGGCCCGTGGTCCGTAGTTTGAGGACCCCTGTTCTAGACAACCCAGCCTTTAATATACACTCCACCCCCACATGATTTATGGGCATAACCCAACTCTACTTTCACTGTCAGGCAAGATTCAGGTGTCTACTAGTCCATGTTTTAAGAGCCAGTTCTCTAGAGGGAAAACAGCCCTGGCTGTGTTTGCCAATTTCTGTGGTGTAAATATTACCACGATAGTCAATTTTAAAGGGTCAACCCAATGTTCCTTCCTTGTGAACATCTATTAGAGAGTGAGTTGTAGACATTACTCTCTGTGTAATGAACCCGGAGCTCTGTGCTAACAATGTTGGGAGTGGAACCTAACTGCTGTCCTGGGCAGACATTGCTCTCTAACATTTGGAAACCAGGAAGGAAGGATGTGTGGGCCAGACAGATATCTGTTAGTTTGGCCTTAGGATCGGAGCACAGACACTTTGCATTTCCTAAAGCTCCTGGCCAATTATACTGCCCATTCACGGCGTTGGTCTTGGCCATTTCATGAGCAGTGTCTTCCCTTCCTTACCTGGTTTACTAAGCACCTGTCACTTGAGTCTGTATTACCAAGTGACCCAGAAACAACATTGCTTGGCTCCTTAGTTATCAGTTTTGACAAAGTTGGTGGTTTGGCTTTGCTTTAATTTAGCACAACAAATAGAGTCAGGAAGTATCTCCTGATTTGTAACCTGCATGCGGGTTTCATTATATTTTCTTAAGTCTAAGGAAGAAGTATGGAGCCCTGGTGTAGTAGTCTAGGTACTTTAGAGAAACAAATCCACAGAAACTTGTGTATAAGAGAGAGTTTTATATAAAGGGTAAGTGCACATCAAGAAAACATACCAACCCAGTGCTGCCCAAGCCCACAAGTCCAACATTAACTCATATGTCCAACACCAATCCACAAAGTCCTCCTCCATCTCATAAAACAGACACAATGAAGCCGACTGCAGGAGAAAAGCCAAGTCAGTGAATGTGTAAGCATCTCAGCACTGGCAGGGGTCTCCATATGGCTGCTCCAGCAACCAGGGCTGCATCGGGGTAGGTCCATGTGACTTCTCCTAGGGAATGTCTTACAGGAAGTGAATCTTGCCAGCTGAAGCAGGGAACTGGTTAAGGCAGCTGCCCCATGGATTGACCATCAGAAAGCAGAGAGACCTGAGATCTTGAAAGGCGAGGCTCACTGAACCATTTATCCCTCCTGACCTTCAATTAACCCCACGTGTGTTTAGCGGCCAGGTTGGCACAGTAAACGAACTCAACTCCCATAAAGACTTATCTCAGAAACCCACAAAGGAAGCATTTCCCTGTCCTATAGGGCCTCTATGAGTCAGAATTAGTTCCATAGCAGTAAGTTTGATTTAGTTTTGTGCTAGGGAAAGGGAGCCCTCAAGTTACTAACCGCAAGGTCAGTGTTTTGAACCCATCAGTTGGTTTCTGGAAGCAAAATGAAGTTGTTTGGGCCTGTAAAGATTTAAGTCTTGGAAACCCAAAGGGGAAGTTCTGCTCTGTCCTAAAAAGTCACTGTGGATCATCATCTGAGTCTGGCAGTAGATTTGTTTGTTTGTTTGTTTTACTGGGTAGGAACTTAGACAGTAGAAATACACATAGGATCCAAGGCAGGGTTTGTCTGTAACACTTTCTCAAGTTGTCAGGTTTCTGTGAAATTTTTACCAGGCTGGACATGACCATGTAGAAGGTACAAAGAGATATAGGTATGAGAAACCTAAGTGAGTCTCCTGGGGGGTGGGGGTGCGTAGTTTGCTAGTATAGTTTAAGGGAAATATGTTAACATGCGGAAAGGAAGGAAGAGTGCTTGTATTTAGAACTCTGAGACACAGCACTAAGATTTGTTATTAACCCACCATCTTTTCCTCCACGTCCTCTGAATCTACAAAATACCTTTACTTCAGCACTTTCTATCCTAATGTCAGCTTCCTTAATCTCAGAATGCCAACATACTTCTGAGACATTAGCTTGCTAATCCTTTTAGGAGCCAGATCTCTTCCCCAAATCCACAGGCTTTGTGAGTCAGCTAGGTGGGAAAGAGACATAATTCCTTTGTACATCTATAGCATCTGTCTTCATCGGAGCTTCCAAATACTTCTCCAAATTATCTAATTATTCCTTTCAACTTCCATTGGAAGGAGATACGCAGGAGGTAATTCTGATTGTATTTCTTAAAGGCGTAGGACTAATGATTTGTTCAACAGTAGGATGGCTTAGCCAGAGGTTATGTAGTCTGGAAACTTCTGTTCTGCTATAAAGTGAAGATCTTTAATCGCTTAAAATAGTATTTTTACTTGCAAATTAAAGGTAGAAGAAGGTAGAATGGCTTAGCTAACGCTTTCAAAGAAATCTGTTACAGCTAAAACTCTTTTCCTCCCAGTAGGTTCGAACTGTCTTCACCAAGGAGCCTGCACTCTTAGGTCCCTGGTCTAGGTGTGTTAACTGGAATTCCAGTCTCTGTAAACATGTTAGTGAATTTTGGGGGGGAATCAGCCCCTCACACTATCACAGGTCTGGTAAGCACAATTGTATGGTTAAAATATATGCAGATTATAGTAAAGTCATGAAGAATAAGAGAGATAGGAGAGAAAGTAAAATGAAAGAGTCAGACACAGTTAATGGTAGCATGCTCACCTCAGCCCTTTTTGGTGGTCCATGAGGAGATGCAGGGGGAGAGGAGGGTAGGAGAGAATGAGTGATTTATTTCTAACCAAGGCTTATATATCTTTGGGGCATGCAAGCACCCTGATTACAAGTAAAGACATATGTTACAGCAAGGGGTTGTCCTATAGGCAATACAGTAGTAGAAGGGGGACGATCTAGGGATGTACACGCAATAGGAAGGGGAGGGATTAAGGGTATACATGTGGCAAGATGGGCAGAGTCTAGATTCAGGATGGCAGCCTATCCTTGGATGTTTGAGCTGGTTTGACCACTTCTCTTGCTCTCCATGGAAACCATCACTATCCTTATCAGTAGGGTCAAAGTCCTACCTACAGTGGACCAGACAGTAGTCTGATTGCTCTGGATGGCTGATGCCTTCAGGGAGAATAACTTGACAATCATTTACCATTGTTGCAAGCAGTGTCCTATGACTGACACATATTGGGGGGAGATGAGCTGGGGAACACTCTTTTTATATCCCACAATTTTATATCTAAAATTCAAAAGAGCTACAGGGTCGACATGGTAATTTCCTATACATTTCAAGGCAAATTTAAAGACAAATTTAGTGTAGCCAAACCAAAAATGCAGGCTTATGGCAAGCACTTTGAATCCAGGCTTAGGGGATAAAATTCCCCCTCTGTCCATCTACTATTGGGGAAGGTAGGAGAGGAGTTGGATGCTGCAGCAGGAAGAGACAGAGCAAGTAGGAATGTTTGCTTCCATCACTAAAACTGCCGGCCTCCCAGCAATCAGCTGTGCACTTGTAAGAGATAACTCTAAGTCAGCGCCATAGAGGAGGGTAAAGTGGGGGACAATATCATGAGAATGTGATTGGGACTCACTTTCAACTGACAAGGGTGAAGGCCTCTCTCCACCCCCAGAAACCTACCCTTCCAGGCTTCTTAGCGTGAGAATAAAGGACTCATCCTTATATACCCACTTTCCATTCTCTGCTCCCCACAGCATTTGCTTTATGCATAAAACTCAAAAGAGTCATGAAGCCATATAATTTTCCTTCATGCGCCTTAGCTTTCTATAGAAGCAACACATGATAGCCACGACAAACATTATGATCATGAGCAGCACTGTTAGGCTGGAACCCAGGCTATGAGAAATTCTTTGAATTCAATCCTTCCATGCTGTCCACCAATTGTTTAATCAACTCAGAGCTTGAGCCTACCTTTGAATGTATAGAAAATATCCTTTATTAGCTGATCAACATATAGCAAAATGTTTCTCTAAAACCCTTGCAGATTCAAATCCCAATTAAGTAAGGTTACATTATATAGGTAAGGGGTTACACAGAAATCAGTTACATTCCAATTACATTTTAGCATTAATTGATAAGTCCCAAATCTTGATCTTTTACAAAAGAACAGTCTGTTGTAATAGTCCAGTCGCTATTGTATAAAATATTCAGTTATGATAGAGTCCCAGAGTGTTCCTTAGACAGCATTGGCAATGTTAGAAATGTCTCCGCAGGCAGCGATCGCTATTCCCAGGAATCTGCAAGGTTCTTCATGGAGAAAAATATGATTGTCTTCTCAGACCACTGGGTTGACGTAAGTGGGCAGTATATAAATTGGATACCCAAAACTGGGAGGATAAAGGCATGAAGTGGTTGGCTTATAAACTTTCATAGGTGGGGGGACATATTCTCAGGATTATAGGATTAAGGTGTAGGTGCTACTTAATTGCAATTATGAGGCTAAAGAATTCTGTACATGTGCCAAGTTGGCATGCGGTGGATTGAGGTAGTTAGTTTATTGTGCCAGCCTGGCCAATAAACACGTGTGAAGGGTGGAGGGATAAATGGCTCAGTGAGCCTCGCCTTTCTAGTTCTCAGGTCTCTTGATTTCTGATGGTGCAGTTGCCTTAGCTAGTTCCCTGCTTTAGCTGGCAAGGCTCACTTCCTGCAAGACATCCCCGAGGAGAAGCCACATGGACCTACCCCAATGCAGCCCAGCCCTGGGTGCTGGAGCAGCCGTGTGGAGACCCCTGCCAGTGCTGAGATGCTTACACGTTCACGGATTCAGCTTTCCTCTTAGAGAAGGCATCATTGGGTGTGTTTTGTGAGATGGAGGAGGACTTTATAGATTGGTGTCAGACATAATGGCTAATTTTGGACTTGTGGGCTTCAAGTCACTATACCCAGAAAGCAAAAAAAAAATTTTTTTAACATCTTTCCTGATTTTTAAAAATAAATCATTTTATTGGGGGCTCTTACAGCTCTTATAACAATCAATACATCAATTGTATTGAGCACATTTATACATGTTGCCATCATCATTTTCAAAACATTTTCTTTCTACTTGAGCCATTGGTATCAGCTCCTCTATGATGTCATTCTTTTTTTAAAAAATCATTTATTAGGGCTCATACAACTCTAATCACAATTCATACATACATCAACTGTGTAAAGTACATTTGTACATTCATTGCCCTCATCATTCTCAAAACATTTGCTCTCCATCTAAGCCCCTTTTTGCCTCCTCCCTTCTCGCTCCCACCTCCCTCATGAACTCTTGATAATTTATAAATTATTATTTTGTTATATGTTAGATTTTCTGAAGTCCCCCTTCACCCACTTCTCTGTTGTCCGTCCCCCAAGGAGGAGGTTATATGTAGATTCTTATAATTGGTTCCCCCTATCCACTCTAGCCTCCTTCCACCCTCCCAGTATCACCACTGGTCCTGAAGGGATCATCCACCCTGGATTCCCTGTGTTTCCAGTTCCTATCTGTACCAGTGTACATCCTCTGGTCTAGCCAGATTTGTAAGGTAGAATTGGGATCATGATAGTAGGGGAGGAGAAGGGGAGGAAGCATTTAGGAACTAGAGGAAAATTGTATGTTTCATCGTTGTTACACTGCACCCTGACTGGCTCGTCTCCTCCCTGGAACCCTTCTGTAAAGGGATGTCCAGTGATTTACAAATGGGCTTTGGGTCTCCACTCCGTATTCTCCCTTATTCACAATTGTATGATATTTTGGTTCTTTGATGCCCAGTGCCTGATCACTTTGACACCTCATGGTCATACAGGCTGGTGTGCTTCTTCTATGTGCGTTTGGTTGCTTCTGAGCTAGATGGCCGCTTGTTTACCTTCAACCCTTGAAGACCCCAGATGCTCTATCTTTTGATAGCCGGGCACCATCAGCTATCTTCACCATATTTAGAAAGCAAAATTTCTTGAGAGGATCAACTTCACACACACACACACACACACACACGCCCTGCTATCGAGGTGATGCTGACTCATAGCAACCTTATAGGACAGGATAGAACGTCCCCCTGTGTTTCCAAGACTAACTCTTTACAAGAGTAGAAAGCCCCACTTTCTCCCTTGCAGTGGCTGGTGGCTTTGAACTGCTGACCCTGCAGTTAGCAGCCTAAAACATAGCCACTGTTGCCGCTAATGTTCCCGGGATTGATCACAGGATGGTCTAATTAACTAATAATTAAAAAACACCTTTCCAGACACTGTGCAATCGTTTCCTGTCTTACTTCTGGCATTTTACCGTCACAGCATGTCTGTGTAATGATTATTACTATTTTCACTTAGGAACTCTAGGAACTAAGTCTCAGAGAAGGTTCTCTTAGTTCTAATCATGCTGTTTCTATTAAAACCCCATCCCTGAGATGGTATGAAAGGTTGACATGCTCTGATGCTAACTAAAAATAATTAAACATCCAAGGCCACCCCAAGGGACAGCCGAGAAAGGCTTAGTGAACTGTTTCAGAAAAATCCACCTTAGTTCTACTCTGATACATGCGGAGCTACCATGGTTCTGAATCAACAAGGCAGCGATTGGGTTTTTTAACTAACAAACTCTGAAAATTATTTGAGACAGTCCAAACTTTCTGCACAAGGATTTGTTTTATCACCTACCACCTTGAGCCTCCGGCTGTAAGAACATTTTATCTAGCAGATAGATTACAGGTGCTGAGAAAAAGATTAGTCGTTGCTGACCAGCCACAAGTATGCTCGTGTTTTCATGCCAGAATGTTGCTGACTAGTAACAAGGTAACTACTTCTGTTTGCAATCGACATTAGTTTTATAAACCCAAAGCAATCTTGGTCTTGATAGGAGTCCGCTGCATGATACAGTTTGGGCTTGAAAATGCTGGTCAGCAAAGTGTTAGGTTAGCAGTCAGAGATCAAACAATGCATTACATTAGGTGAATCTGGTGTACAAGACCTCTTTAAAGTGTTGAAAAACAAGGATGTTATTTTGAGGACCCAGGTGGGCCTGACACAAATCATGGTATTTCTAATTGCTTCATTGCGTGAATGTCGGATGTTGAATAAGGAAGACGGAAGAAGAATCAATGCATTGAAATTATGGTGTTGGCAAAGACTACTGAAAGTACCATGGACTGCCACAAGAACAAGCACATCTGTCTAAAAGACAGACAGCCAGAATGCCCCTAGAGGAAAGGACGGTGAAATTTCATACTTTGGACAGGTTGTCAGGAGACACTAGTTAGTCCCTGGAGAAGGACATCATGCTTAGCAAAGTAGAGAGGCAGGAAAAAACAAACAAACAAACAAGGAGAGGGATCATGCTTGCGGAAGTATAAGGGCAGCTAAAAGGGAAAGGTGCCGGGCAAGATGGGTTGACAAAAGTGACTCCAACAATAGGCTGAAGCCCAGGAGTAATTGTGAGGAAGGCATAGGACCGTGTTTCATTCTGCTTTCCATAGGATTGCTTTGAGTTGGAACTTGAGCTGACTAATAATAACATCAATGAAGTTCTGTGAGACATGGCTGAGACGGGTTGTTTCAAGCATTGTGGATTTGAATAAGCTTCTGTAACACATCGTTCCCAGGCTACACAGGAAGCCGGTGCTCTATTTCTAGGATCCCCTTCGCCACCATTTCCCATGAAGTCTTGTGAAATTCAGGGAAATCGCTCTTGGATCCTGAGCTTGGTGGCATCACACGAAAGGGTGTCTACTGTGACAATTCCCCCTGGAGAAGGGAATAACAGAAAGTTTAGGTATGAGGTGACTGTGACAGATTACAATGTAGGTCTTCACTTGTCCCTGTAGGTCCAGAGGCTGTCCCCAAATAGCTAGAAGCCAGTATTTTCTTTGAATTTGGATTATAGAGCCAGCCACGTTTTCACTGAAACTATGCTCAAAGTCCACAGAAAGCGGCTGGTCCATGAGTATATCATATTAGCTCACCTACATTCTATCATTATAATCAACACCCATTTAAAAAATATCAAATAAGTGGTACGGTTTTCTGTGAAGATGAAATATCTCCCTTAAAGCTTTAATATCATTTCAGGGCATTTCATGTCCCTTTAATTTAACCTGTTGAGTCAGCTTCCCCCCCACTCCCCCAAGGGCTAATTAAGATGTTCCATTAACTCTTTCAGTTCCTGGCTTCCTGAAATCGCAGTACAGCCATTAATATTGCTTTGCCTTAGGCTTTATACTTCTCTTTAAAAAAAAAAACCAAAAAAACAGCTGTTATTTTCGAAGCAAATCAAAATAGCATGCTCAACAAATTCCCTGGAGATTTGGAAATGTTAATGCCTTCCATCAGCAACGACCTTGCCACTGGGAAGTGATTTAAGCACTGGGGGAAAGTGGCCCACTATCTTCATCTCACCGGTGTACACCATCCTGCTCAGTGTGCGAGGGAAGAATAATCAATAGTGTGTTAAGACCCATCACAGGGAATGCTAAGACAAAGTGCTCCTACTCTGTAAAGTGCTGAGTTGAAGGAGAACTTTTGAATACAACAGGAGAGAAATTAGCCTTCGTGGGAACACCGAATGAGTTGTCTCTCAAGATGAAATTCGTCATCCGGATTGGCACTCAAGAGCTCTCAGCGTGCTGTGGTGGAATCACCTCGTGCGCTTGATGGAATATGCATAATCTAGCACTAAACAACAAGGGACCACAGAAGAATCGAGTGTCAAAACCAGAAGTAATGCTTTCTAAATACGCACCTGCAAGCTGGAAATGAGCTTACATAAACAGTCCCCCCCACCCCCCAAATAAAAAGTTAACTTTAAGATGCACACGTACATACAGAAGTGGGCCGCAAGGAGTTCTTGGAGAAAATGGAATTAAAAGACAATGGAGTTTTTCCACGAACGTTTTGAAGCCCACCCATATAATCATCTTCTGTGTAGGACATTTCATCAAACAGTTTTCAAAATTCCTTCTGGCACCAATTCCCCTACTTAGGTTAGATAAAGCTCAATCAAATGGAAGACGGAACCATGCGGCACACCAACTCGTGAGTTGCAGCTCACAGTGGAATTGTACCGGCATAGATGTCTCCTACTGACGCGGTCCTGAGTGCTGTGTCATGGGGAAAATTGATGATGGTATCGGTGCAATCGCCTTCTCCCCCAGTGGGGATGATTGGTAATGTTTTACTTTTCTGTTTCTATGGGTTTTGGGTTTCCTGCTTTTAGTTTGTTTGTTTGTTGTTGTTTGCTGCTTGGCTTGTTGCTGTTTGGGATGTAATTGGTCTTAGGGGGTTTTGATTCTGTCATGATATGACTGTCAAAGTAAACCTGAGTCATGCACATGCCAGGAACAAGCAGATCGATTCTGGGACCCCACTGAACTCTAGCCCCAATCCAAGAACAATTAGTTCAGATAACATGATCCTGCTCAATTCTCACCTTCATGAAATGATCACTGAAGACAAGGGTGCCACAAGCAAAGTGTAGTGAAGACAGCAGATGGTGCCCGGCTATCAATCAGAATACTATCTGGTGCCTTAAAGGCTTGTATTCAAACAAGCAGCCATCTAAGTTAGGAGTCAGCTAAGTTCACATGGAAGAAGCTCACTAGCTGGTGTGATCCAAAGATGACAATCACGAAATTCAAATATGACAAAGGGAAAAGTATCAGAGCTTAAATTGAAAACACCCAATTGATAGAAGGCTCTGGAGGACAGTGGGGGGTCTAAAACCCATCTGCAGGGTATCTAGTCAGATTAAGCCGGTGACAGATCCCTTCTAGCCACAGGCAAGGGCCTTGAACAGCTTTGCTATCAGATAGAGATCATTGTAATTGCGATTCTACTGGACCAAACTTGATACTTGGTCAGTTGACCTCTCTCTTGACCCAACCTGAACTTGTTCTAGGTGCAAGAATTTCTTGCTTGTTCCATGGCAAAAATGTCTTCCTTTTAAATACTTTTAAATACTGCTGGTGGCCTTTTCTTTCTTACTCATTATTTGTATTTTTTTTATTTTAATTTTTTATTTGTATTTTTATCTTTGCTTTATTATTATTTTATCCTTACCACCGTATTTTGGTTCTGTTGGGTTTTCCAGTTGTGTGAAGCGCAGGAGTGATTCATAGAGATAATAAGTGATGCGAGGGTTTGTAGGGGATGTAGGGGTGCAGGGTGGGAGATGCAGAGAGTTGGAGATTGGGGGAGAAAACAGTGTATGCAGAAGTGGGAGGGAACACTTGATTGTGATTATACAGCTCATTGTAAATATGATTTAACCATGGGGGGGAGAAAATGGTCTAAATTTGATTGGGGTAATGATTGTACAATTCTTCTCGATATGATTGAACTATTGAATTATATGATATGGGTGCTATGTGCCAAGAAAACTGAAAAAAGTATCTTAAAGGGTTCTGCAAATGTTACTCTATGTCCTCAAATTCTAGTAATAGTATCACCCCTTGAACCCTAGCACAGAGCACGCAGCTTCTAAAAACAGCAATTGAAGTGTCAGGCCTCCCCCCTGTCCCCCCCCATTTGTGAAGCCATCATGGGAAAGAATGGATGGCGCCATCCCTAAGATCATTCTGATGAAGTGTTTGATTTCCCACAGCAACCCCAAGTGTGACACGAACAGCTGTCAACCGCAAACCGAGGGGAAACTGCCATTATATGGATTCCACTCATATTTGCATGTCCTCTTTCCACGCCATTGCTCCAGAGAGCATGTACAGCGAATTCCTCCAGCTGGGGTTTCATTATTCAAAGGGGAGTCACTGGAGGTATTTTGCCTTATGTGCAAGACATGAGATACATTTGTCATGATAATAAGAATCCCAAATGGATGTTTATTGAGAATGAAAGTTATGTTATGTTCTGTTATGTTGTGTTTGTTGTGTTGTGTTGTGGTGATGTGATGAGTTGTGATGTGATGTGATGTGTTGTGATGTGATGTTGTTATGTGATGTTATGTGTTATGTTGTGTTGTGTTGTGATATGATGTGATGTGATGTTACGTTGTTATGTGATGTGATGCTGTTATATTATGTTGTTATGTGATGTTGTTATGTGATGTGATGTGATGTGTTATGTTGTGTTGTTTTGTGTTGCAATGCGATGCGATGTGATGTGATGTGATGTTTGAAAGTTTCCTCAGAATGAAATGGCTCCTGAGTTACCCTAACTCCTGGTGAGCCCCCATGTCTGCCGGTAGAGCTGAGCACTATAGGGTTTCCCGTGGCTGGCTCTCCTAAGTCGACTACCAAGCGTCTTCTGAGGGGGCTGCAACTTTCCCTCAGGGTGTGTTATCCGTTTGCACCCCTCAGGGACTCCAAAGCAACTCTTCACAATTTTTAATCTGGGAGGAAACCAAGCAACTGAGCAAATAACCACTCACTCCACACCTTCCTGGGTAATTGTGTCTGCCACACGATGGCTGTAGTTGTGTCCATTTGCTTACACATCCAGAGAAGCGTTTCTGTTTGGCAAGATCTCCAAAAACAACCAAACGAACTGCCTTCGAGTCGACGGCGATCCCTAGTGACCTTATAGGCCAGGCGGAGACGGTCGATCTTTCTCGGAGTGGAAAGCCTCGTCTTTCTCTCTGGAGTGGCTGGTGGTGGTTTCAAACCGTTCACCTTGTTGTCGTGAACCCAATGCGCAGCCCACGACATCACCAGGACTCTATCGGGATTGTAGGAACTGCCTTTTCAACGTCTTTGTGGTTCTTGCAGGTCTTTCAGGGATGTGGCCAGCCCAAGCCCGCTCCAGCTCTCCGATCTGCCCGTTCAGCTCCAGAAAATTTTAACACTCGTTTCAGGCCCTACAATCCTGACGAAAGACCAACAACCGCTGCGGGCACCAGCTTGGACCGGCTGGTGAGTACTCGCTGATGGATGGCCAGTGTCCATTTCTCTGCGGAGATTATCCTCGCCTTCACACCATAAGATTCTGGAAAAGCTGATTATAAAAATCAGCTCCTTCTCATATTCTGCTCCTGCCTTTAATTAGAATTATGTAACAGAGTGTGGTCTTTCTTTTAGGGCATGAATTCGATTATTTAAGAAATTTTATAACCATTAATCCACTCATGCGGTGCCCAAAATTTCCACTTCATATTTCTTCTGAAATATTAATGTGAAGACTAAGTAACTGTTACCAGTTCTTCCAGATATATAAGTAGTATAGTAGCATATTGCTAATTCATCCTACTTCAGTTCTCTTCTTAAAATGATGGTTTATTCAATTTGATACAGTGAAACTTTTGTACTTTTAATGTGAACTTTTCTCTTTGAAAGATCTTGCAAAGAGACCCCCAAATAGCTTCATTACCATTTTTCCTTATCTTCCTTCTCCCTCTCTTTTGCTTTTGGGGTGTGCGTGTGTGTGCGTGTGTGTGTGTGTGCGTGTGTGTGCGTGTGTGTGTGTGTGCGTGTGTGTGTGTGTGCGTGTGTGTGCATGCATGTGTGGGTGGGTGTGGGTGTATGTGGGGTGTGTGTGTGTGCATGCATGTGTGTGTGGTGGGTGGTGGTGGTGGTGTGCGTGTGTGTGTGCGTTTGTGTGTGGGGTGTGTGTGTGGGGGGGTGCATGTGTGCATGCATGTGTGTGGTGGGTGGTGGTGGTATGCGTGCGTGTGTGCGTGTGCGCGCCCTTTGAAAGGTGAAACCCTTACATGCAGCCTCTCTTTGAGCCCTTTCCATGTGGGAAAGGAGCCTGCCTTCATGGAATCAATAAGACAATTGACTCTGAGAATCCAACCATCAATGTAGTGAACACATTTTCAGTATGCTTTAAAAATTTGATTTTGCTATAAAAATTAAAAACATCACAGCTGAGCAATATTGCCTGATTAGGTGCCATGTAATCTCTTCCATTTACAGGACTATAAACAATCTCTATACCTGTAATTGTTAGTATTGTTAATGCTGCTTTGCCAATTATGTTCATGTAAAATTAATAGATTAAAAACCTTAAGGTCATAAAGTACTTGAACCACATCTGACTGTGTCATATGCACTCTGGTCTCAGGTCTCGAGGGTAGCTAGTTATGAATATATTTTATTGGGCACGATTATAAATTACTTTATCCTTTTAGCAAATCACCGTTCTAGAGCGCACAAGATTAAATTGCTTGGGTCTGGCCTCAAACTAAATGCCCCTCAGCATTTCTCTCTATAAAGATCAAATGAATTTTGCAACAGAAAGGCCTGTCCTTGAAATCCCAATGTGACAGGTAAGCTGAGTAGCTAACAGCCGAATGGTCTTATAAAGTTAATACCAGTTATTAGCAAATAAAATACCCTTTTCTTCAGTGTGGCTTCTGAAAACCTTTCACTTGACTTTGGTTATTTCTATTTTGTGTCCTAAATTTGAGAAGAAAGTTAACATTTAGTTACCCTTTCCTTTTTTACCAACCATAGAAAGGTTACCAAACGTCTAGGTACTAACCAGATGTTTTAAAGCACTAATGACTTGTTTGGGTTTTTAACTTTACGAATTGGCTGGAATCTCAAGGTTCTTCCAAGAAGAGCGGGTAGGACTGTGAAGTCTGGCCTTGTTAGGACCTCCCTTTGTGGTTGGTGCAATAATCAAGCCAGGGTTTTCGAAATTCTCATAAAAAAACAAATTAAAGAACCGGGGTGCATTATGCACTTAGCTATAATTGCACTGAATGTAAACAACCTAATGATCCTTATGGTGACTGATTAATTGACCCTCCCTAGAAATAGAGGAGCAAAGTTTCCCTCCCCTACACAAAAGAAACCCTTGAACAAGCAACGTGGAGTGAGACAGACATTTTTCTCTAAGCCGCTGTCTTCATGCAGTTCAGAACAAAGCAAAGTGAGCCACCAACAAACTTTGAGAATTTCATGTGCAGTCTAAAATTTGAAATAGGTGAAAATAGGAGGTTGAACTTTTAATTAAGAGACTTCATTGGAAATCTTCATAAGGCTCTCAAATACAAGTTTGCTGTTGGAAAATGGCAAAGGTGTTTAGTATTTTTTTATATTTCTGCAATTAAAAGAAGAAAACATTCCTCGTTCATTTTTTTTTCTGAAAATAAATGGTTAATCATATGATCCTGCATAAAAGGAAGGAGCAGGCTCAGAGCACGGAAATTTAAACTGCTAAGCCAATTTTATTCCAGAGCCTTCTCTGACGCCCACAGTAGTTAAACTTCCTCATAGGTAGGGCTTAAGGCTCTGTGAGAATTGAGGTTATGTTCCCTGTTTTCCCTCCCTATTATTATTGAGTTGAATTTGGATTCCTTCCTCAATGGAAGAATTTGCAATTTCTTCTTCAGGGCCAGCCATAAGCCCACTGAGAGCGACTTTCCTCAGCTTCTAAGAGGAAAGGAGTTTTTTCCATATCGGTACCAAGGTTATTCTGGAAAACACAAGCCAGGCCTGAAGCTACTATCAGAGTCTCCATCTGCTGCCTATGGCGCCCCCACGGCCTTCTTTCTGCCCTTGGGGAGTTCAGCATAGTTGTGCATGTGGAAAGGTGGAGCAGTTACCCTAGGCTTGTGTGCAGTGTGCAAATGACAGGCACAATCATCTTCAAGCGAGATGGATTGTGCATTCTCCTCCGGTCTGCCATACATCACTGCCCATCTTGGCTGCTTCGCAACAAGGCCCCAATTGCCATGTTTCCCTGAAAAGGTCTTTCCTGGGGATTTGTAAGAAGTAGGTTTCCCAGAAAAGGAGTATGATTGTAAAAGACTTTTCATAATTTCGCTAACTCTTTGTGCAGAGAAAAAGCTGCAGTGTTACACTTTTGACAATTAAAAGCATTTATTTCTCTGGGGGAAAAAATGAAAATGTTGCAGTGGACAGACAATACCAAAAAAAATCGTCTAATCACCCTAACCCCTTTGCCTAAATCAAGATAATGCAAGTATACAGCTGCTTCTTAATACCCCTTATGTTGAAATTTGTATCTGTAGAATTAACATTGAGATCGGCTAGTAATTTGTCTCATACCCATTAAATTATATTTTCAGTGACCTGGTAATTATGGGGTTTGTTTGAGAAATAAATTTACATGAGACTTATTGAAAACTTATCAAATGAACAAACAAATCGAAAACCCTATCTCGTAAAAATACATCCGTTCCATCATTTCACCTCTTACTATAGTTATGAAACACAGAATGATTTTATATCTGGGACACATTCCCATGTGCTCCTTTACAATTAGGTGGCTGTTTGCATTGTCAGTAGCCTTCCGATTTTACATCCCTATAATTATTCGTGTTGTCCCAGTATTTACTTAATACATTTGTCTAAATTCAACTGCTGAGAGAACAATGCTAACTTGTCAGAGAATACGCCAGCCCCTTCTGCCAACAGTCATGACTTACTGAAGACAAAGGATGCTATCAGCTAATTTGCTTAACAGACTGGCTCCGGTGCCACAGACCTCGTTCCTATTAACAGCATTCACCCTACCAGGCCTTCTGTCCAAGCGGACTGCTGTTGGCTGTCAATTGAAGGAGCCAGTGCTGACTGTCGGTGCTCAGGAAGATTCTGGTGCCTGGTTCTTTCTTAAATTTACACTCCATGAATGCCCTGGAAAAGTCAGAGGCAAAACTATGAGTTTCTCGCTCTTTTATTAAAGTGTCAATTCGCCGGGAAGGAGCGATGGTAAAAATCCACCAACACCAACTACTGAATTGAAAAGATCTGAGCATCTAGATGTGTTGCAAACGATCCCCAGTCTAAGGCCATTCATTACGCAGCTCCCCAAAGGAGAGCACAACCTCCCAGATACACGCTGAGCTCACCTGGGTGGGGCATCACACCGTGCCTTGACATTCCCCATAGGATGTCGTAGAGCAGAAAGGGTACTTTGCATTGTGTCTTTGGTAGAAATGTATTGTGTGAAACTCAGGTTCTCTTGAATGCTGGACTTGGAACTTCATTCCTGAAGTTGGGGCGGATTTAGCCCCGGAACCTTCTAGTAAGTATTCAGCGTGGTGCTCTGCATGCAGATTGCTTTCTGGTCCTTCTGAGGGATTGGGGGCAAGGGTGGGAGCAACTCCAGCCTGCAATGCTGACCCTTCTCCCGGCTCTGTGCTATTCTGTATAGAATAATCTTTGTTTCTTTTTCCTTCGAACTTGCTTTCCTCTTGCTCGCCAGAGGACCGTGTGG
The DNA here is from genome assembly GCF_050624435.1 of Tenrec ecaudatus. Classification (NCBI taxonomy): domain Eukaryota; kingdom Metazoa; phylum Chordata; class Mammalia; order Afrosoricida; family Tenrecidae; genus Tenrec; species Tenrec ecaudatus. Next base: position 150,541,673 of record NC_134540.1, read on the forward strand.
AGGACAATGCAGCACAGTGTAAGCTCCGCTCTTCCTCTCCTCTCAGCCCCATTGGTCTGTGCGCAGTCCTTCGGGAGAGCTGGGGAAAGCTCACCGCCACGTTCCCCTTCCAAACGGTCTGGAGAACGAACTGAACACCGTGCGCGGCCAACTCGTTTAGTAATGCCCTCTCTGCTTGGTGTTTCTGGTTAACAACCATTTTGGTATTCTTTCCCAATGGTAAGGTTTTCCATCTATTCTTTGTGTAAAGCCAGCTCCTTGGGTGGCTGATTTAAATTCTATCCCAATGTTCAGACTCTGTGTAGCCTGCCTAAAAATCTAGCTCTTCCCTGATAGAATATACTGCCCGTTTTCTTCTCGTGCTGAGCGAATAATCACCTTGCGAATAATCAGAACAAGGCAACATCAGCTCCCATGCATAAAGACCTATTTTTTTCTCCATTAGCTGGGGTATGGAGAATTTGGGGGTGGAGAAAAGGGTATGACATAGTGTGGGCTATTGGTTGTGCCCCCCCCCCCGCCGTACTTGACTGCTGATTTCTTGTAGAACATTCAGAGAAGGAACATCAGATTATATATCTATATATATCTATATCTATCTATATATTCAGTGTAGTTTGTACTGGAGCAGAAGAAACGAACCATGCGGGCCATTGTGCTTGAATTTATGATAAACTGAAACAATGAAATAAGGACTGGGTGTCATTTTCATGACCGTCCCTGCTTGCAACACCGCCTCAGGAAGCCCTCCGGAGTGGTATGGACTCCAGAGTGGGGGAGGGGCTTCGCCAGTGGGCCCGGATTTCCTCATCCAGCGCATCCAGAGCATCAGGGGGACAGAGGTCAACCTGGCCATAAACCCAGGCTTTGGTAACATGGCATCTAAAGGTTTTACCTTCCTGTTTTAATAATGAAATCTCCTCCTGGTAGGAGTCTGAGAAGTATCCCTTTTCATCCCCTCAGCAGTTTGGACTGGGAGAGTTCAAAGATCAGCGCCACAGCGCATGCTCTAGAAGGGGCCTGCGGGGCGGATGGGGAAACAGGTGCTTAAGGTCTCCTGATGCTAACGGAAGGAGAGAGCAGGATGGTTGGGACACAGCAGGGATCTCTTTATATGTTCAAGTGGCCCCAGCTCTGATGACCTGAGAATGCAGGTGGCCTGCCCAGCCACTTAGGAGAATCCCCGGCAGTGGACCTGCTGTGGATTCTCCTTTACCTGCAGTGGATTCTCCTTTACCTGAAGGTTGGTATGACCCCTGGAGCTGACCCTGAAAAGCTTTCCCCAGAAGAAGGCCAACTTCCTTGAAGATACCGGCATGAGGGCAAACCATCATAGGATCCCCATCTCAGCCTGGTTTCCCTGCTGGTCTCCTAGACTCTTCTCTAGCTAGGGGGCAAAAATCTAATATCGAGTTTTATGAGTCTTTCAAAAATATAATGCAGCTTCTAAAACCCATTGGTTTGCCATTGACGATAAATATGTTGCTAATATTATTGCAATTAGATTTAAGCACTCACAAAATAGCAAAGTTATATACTTTTCTTCCACCCCCCCCCCCCCCCTTGGAAACAAAACTGACAAAGCAACTAACATCCTGGCATCATTTCCTGCCTGCTGGCTAGCACCAGTTTCAGAGTAAAATGGTGGCCATAAAAATGTCATTCCTTGCCTCTTTGGGACCATTTTGGTGTGATTTAAGGCATCTTGGTTCTAAGGAAGAAGGAGAGGGTCTGGTGCGCATTTTAATTGCCATGGCATTTCATAGTCCCCTCCAAGGATTCTGCATGGGGCTAAATCCACTACTTTGCATTTCAAAAGGATGTCAGGCTGTGATTAAGAAACTGCGTCATTATCTAGCACCTCAGCTACTGTCTTTAGGGGAAATTGATATTGCCCCCCTTCTCCCTGGACACATCACAGGATCAGGGTCACCCACTCACTCACTCTTCATGTGTGGCCCAAAGAGGAAAACCTAAATAACAATAGCAAACCAGATTCTCCACTTTAATTAGCTTTCTGAAGACCAATGGGTCAAGGCCAGATTGGCTTTCAGCCTCTGCTGAAACTTAATAAATTATGCCCCACTCAGCGCAGTAAACAGATGGCTACGATTCCCTCTACTGCAGACTTGTGAACTGCCCACTCTTGCCTGGGCCTGCTTGATCTGCTTGCTGCAAAACCCAGTGAGACACCCCACTTGCATTTTCAGTGAACCCTCGGTAATAACACTGGAACCCTGCTGGTATAGTGGTTACACAGTGGGCTGCTAACCACAAGTTCAGCAGTTCAAAATCATCCTCCGATCTGTGAGAGCAAGATGAAGTTCATACTCCTTTAAGGAGTTACAGTCTCTGAAACTCACAGGGTCAGTTCTACCCTGTCTAATAGGGTCACTATGGGTCACAATTGACTTGATAGCTATGAGGTATTTGTTTGTTTGTTTGCTTTTGAGGAGTTGGAAACAACTGCAAGCAAGTGCAGATTGCTTTCAAAACTGAGAAAATACAAACCATCCCATCCCAACCCCCCAATTTATTCAGTCCTTATTCTGCACCTCTCCAGGCAACATGAGCAGCATGTGGTGGCAGGAGAGCCATCTGTCACAGATGTCGTTCTGTGTGTAAGGCCCATGGCTGATGAAGCCCAAGTGGGGAATATCTTAAGACACACATACAAGACGATGGCTTAGCTCCAAGATGAGGTTATTGTTCTGCTTCTTCCATGGTTCTTGATGGATGCACAAATCTAACTGGATGATGGCATGCATGGTTGGGAATTTGGATGGAATGGCTGGTCCGATGTAGATTTTTTTTTCAGTTGTCATCTAGTGGACAGTGGCCTATTATTAATATCTGTGGGAAACTTTCCTTTCTGGTATGTGGAAGAACAGGGCAAACGGGAGGCACATATGTCTCTGTCAGCTCAGCCAAGGTCCTGCTTAATGGCATGTGGTCACAAATGGGGAGTAGAAACATTGTAATCACCACACTGGCTGCACAACTCCTGCTGTACACACTGCCTGAAGACATACCCAGGGAGCGAGATGAATTCCAGCGACGAAAGAAGGTCTGCTCCGCAGTCCAGAGGGAGAAAACGTCTTCACACCTTATCTTAGGTATAAGTGGTCGGCAATCACTTGGCGCGGTAATTTTATTGCCTAACACGAGTTTCAGCTCTCTGTTAAATTCACCTTTGTCCTTGCAAGCATTTAAGCAGGCACTTTGGTGACTTTGAATTTGTCATAATAATGGCATGTTGTGCTGGCTATATAGATTTTATGTGCTGTTTTTTGGTATGTCCATGTGCTTATTTTTCCCTTCAGACTTTCCAATTTCTTCCAGAATGTCTAGGCACCCGTTAAACTGATGCATTCTAAAAACATCAGTTAATCAGCAAATGTATTTATTGAGTTCTTTGCTTTTGATGTTGCATTTTAAAAAATAAAACCCACTGCCATCTAGTCAATGCAGACTCACAGTGGCCCTCCTATGGGTTTCTGAGACTGTAAATGCATATAAGAGCAGTCTTTCTCCCAAGGAGCTGCTGGTGGTTTCAAACTGCCAACCATGGGGATCATAGTCTAATGCATAACCACAACACCACTAGGGCGGATGTTGCATAGCACTGAGTAAAACTGTCCCATGTAATCTAGCTACATCAGAGCACATTGGTGCTACTGTCATCCAAAGGCAAGAATAACTATTTGCAAAAGGCACTGTTCTTGCCCCACGTTGAAGACTTACCTACCCTTTCCCCCCAAAAATAAGACACAGTCATATTAATTTTTGCTCCCAAAGATGTGCTCGGTCTTATTGTCAGAGAATATCTTATTTTTCCATGAAGAAGAATACGGTACACATTTGTTTATTGTTTTGTTTTATTAAGAGACCTCGCTGTGGCCAACAGTGAGCTGTGCTTCGGTGCCCATTACTACTGTCCAGAGTCCAGAGTTACAGTAGCTTCAGGGGACCTTATTTTGGGGGAGGGCTTATTTTCTGGGGGGGGGGGATGCCTTGTATTTCAGTGAGAAGCAAAACTGTAAGTAGGTCTTATTTTCGGGGGATGTCTTACTTTCGGGGAAACACAGTAGCTGAGATGGAGGCAGCCACAGTGACTTAATCCCAGAAGGGACTGGTTAGGGGCAGAGAGTCTGAGCTAATGGTGGGGAGACCAAAGGGCAGAGCACACAAGAAGGAAATGTCCAGGATGCAATACTTGCTACTGAAAATTACTCAACAGGCATATTGTGTTGTGTATAGTTTCTCCTAAAGTTTTTAAAATCTATTTTTAAAGCATGTCTTAGCCACCCAGGTAAATTCCTTTGTCTCCTGTAGGGAATCATATAGAGACTCATGCCATGTTAGACTATAAGGAATAGAAATTTGATTGTTCAATCTAAGATAAACGACACCCCAGAGAATATGTGGACAGTAGATTAACAAATGAATAATGCATGACCAAATATCCAAGCAGAACACATGAAATTGTATAAAGTCCAAGAACCCATGCCACGGAGTCCATTTCAATTTGTAGCGACACTGCAGGGCAGCATAGAACCACCCCTGTCTCCTCCTTCTCCTTTGGTGCTAAATCTTTTTGCCAATTGCAGAACGATGGCATCAGAGACTGGGTGGCCAGTCTGAGCTAATCAGATGAAACAGTTCATCAGCACACTCATGCACAGTGTGGGGCCTGCTGCAACTATAAAATGGGTATTTGGGTGAGATAGTTAGACAAATCGGAATAGATGAGCCCCTCGACACTGTTCAAGCAGCACCTCACAAAATTTTTGTTCCTTTGAGGAAGGTAACAGCTGACACCGTTCTTTCATTAAATGAAAGAGCATCTCCAAGAAATGTTTCCTTCTTGTGGCAAATCTGCAGTCATTTCTGTTCATAGCTCTCTGAGATATTTGCACGACAACTCCCAAATGTGATGTTCACACTGGTGAGAGAGAGAGCAGGAGAAATGGGATATTTCATAAATACCCGTTGTGATGTATTTGCTGTATAATCAATCAGCCTTTACCTGACTCTGGGGTCCGTGGAAGACATTTCAAGGCACTGGGAATTTGGCTATTCCCATAACATACTTGGACACTCTTTACTGTTAGCAATAAACCCAAGGCATAAACACTGTAGAGAAAACCCAATGAAAAGAAACCGGTTTGATTGAAAATTGACTTTCCTTCATAAATGCTAAAGGTAGAAAGATATCTGCAATACACAATAATTTTATTACTTGAACTCCTGCATGGTCCTTATCCTCAAAGGCTCTGGTATTTTCAGACTCTTAAAAAAAAGACTGGCCAGGTTACTCTTTTTTTTTAAATCACATTGGTAGCAAATAAGCCAACCAGCACCATTCTCACTTCCACTCTGCTGCTATTTTACAAATAAGTGTCTGAAAGTCGGATTTGTGTCACATCTTCATTAGCTTCTCGAATGCGGTATCGATCTGGATGGGAACAGGCATGGTATTGCTGCCCCTAAAAACAGCCCCCCCCAACCCTGCACACACACGCACACACACACGCACAGACACACACGCACGCACACACACACGCACGGCAGTGGTTCACAAAACAAAATGTCATTTTGGCACAGCATACTGAGCACGCCATAAAATTCCACAACGCCAACCCAAAACACCGGCCCTGGAGGAGGTACAGGTAGAAAGCTCCTTCGCAGCAGTGAGGATGGAGGCTGTGTTCTTCTGACTGTGCGCGCATCCTCAGAGGAACCGTGTTCCTGGTGAATGGCCTCATGCTTGGGAAAGTAGAAAGTCAATAGAGAAGAAAGACATCCTCCAAAGATGGATGCCCATTGCCTGCAATGATGAACTCGATCATGGCAATGATTATGGGGATGGCACAGGGCTGGGCAACATTTCTTCCTGTTGAATTGATGTGATACGGGTGTTGCTGTCCACTGGATGACGCTTAACCACGATGTTGTCCGCCATAAACACGTATGATCCAGACAAGATTTCAAACTGGGTGAAAAACCTGTTTCATTCATTTTTCTAATGCGAAGACAAGGAGAAGAAAAAAAATCAGTTCCAAATTCAACCAACATGAAGAGCTTCAGCAAGCCAGAGAGGCTGCATCTCTGGGCTCATACATAAGAGCACTGGTGAGGAAGGCACAGGACCAGGCAGGGCTTCACCTTGTTGTACAAAAGGGGTCAAGGGTCTCTATGGGGCAGAACTGACTCAACAGCACCTAACAACTACAGCTACCATGTACCAAGTGTAGGTGATGTCGACATAATCAAAGAACTCACAACACCTCAGGGCCTATATTTAAAACAAAACAGCCAGATCAGTTGCAGTTGAGTTGATTCTATGTCATCATGGCTCACACATGGCCCACAGATCGGAACAGTACTCCACAGAGATATCATAGCTATGACCTTTCAGAAGCAAATTACCAAGCCTCTCTCGATTTGCTTTAGGATAGGTTTGAACCCCCCACCTCTCCATTAGTAGCCCCCATTTAATCATTCATATCCCCATAATCTCAATGTGACAATGCGCTGCTAAAGAGTTCTCTCATGGTAACCTGCAAGCCTTTGAGAACATGGACTTATTTCATTTTATTTTTTTAATCATTTCATTAGGGGCTCATACAACTCTTATCACAATCCATACATAGATCAATTGTATAAAGCACGCTTGTACATTCATTGCCCTCATCATTCTCAACACATTTGCTCTTCACTTAAGCCCCTGGCATCAGCTCCTCATTTTTCCCCTCCCTTCCCACTCCCTGCTTCCTCATGAACCCTTGATAATTTATAAATTATCATTTTGTCATGTCCAACGTCTCCCTTCACCCACTTTTCTGTTGTCCATCCTCCAGGGAGGAGGTTATATGTAGATCCTTGTAATCGGTTCCCCCTTTCCACCCCACCTTCTTTCCACCCTCCTGGTATCGCCACTCACACCACTGGTCCTGAAGAAGTCATCACCCTGGATTCTCTGTGTTCCCAGTTCCTATCTGTACCAGTGTAGATCTTCTGGTCTAGCCGGATTTGTAAGGTAGAATTGGGATCATGATAGTGAGGCGGGGGGGGGGGGGGGGGGGGCAGAGCAGGGGAGGAAGCATTTAGGAAATAGAGGAAAGTTGTATGTTTCATCGTTGCTACACTGCACCCTGACCGGCTCGTCTCCTCCCCGGGACCCTTCTGTAAGGGGATGCATGGACTTATTTTTAGAGTTGTAGGCGGCATGCAAGTCTCGGTTTCAAAGGAGGGTCTGTGCTCCCCAGAAACCCAGCAGCTCTTCCCCAGTCAGGGTCTGTTTAGCATCAGAGGTCAAAGTTCACCTGAACTTTGAATTCAATCGTAATTCAGCCAGACCAATGAAGTCGCAACTCAAAGGGATGACCACGTCTCAAGGGGGATAGCGAAATCGTGGTCAATGAGTCTGAGAGAAAGGATAACAGGGACACAGAGTAAGTAAAGATTTCGATTATTGTTGCCGGCATAAAATGTCTTTCCAAACCAGACAAGTCATAGTTTTGCATGAGGCTTCGGTAGTGCATACTGTGAATGCTACTCTTGTATGGCTTGATGTCATGTTTGCTTAGTCAAGCCAATTTTTCTGCTCTTCTTCGTTCCGGGTCAACCTGGAGCAAATCCAATCATGCCGCCTTCTTCTCCCTTTCATAAATCATCATTTAGAGTCATCAAGAATTTCCGTTCTGGACCCGGCCCTTGTCTCCTTTTTACAACCTTTGCTTATTTCTGCACGGCCCTCGTGGAAAGAGCACACTTTTCACAGGTTAATCAGGGAACCCGCCCCAGCGGACAGACAACCCTTGGATGGCAACGCAAGTCCCCAGAAAGCCTGTGCGGTCGCTGCTCGTGGAATGACTTGTAAAATCACACACCTCTGATTTAACTGGAAGGGGGAAAGAATGACGCTGTAAACTCAGAAAGGTTGCATGTACAGGGAAGCAGAAAACCAGCCACTGGGTGACTCTTAGTCTAGGGGATTTTGACCCCAGACATCCGCAGCCTCCCATCTGCGCCTTGAAGTACCCTCCTTCCTCTTCGCTCCGGAAAAGGCAGAGAGGTGCCACTGCGGGCTCCTCGCAGGTCCTGGAGCGCCCGGATGAAAGGGGTACCAATGGCATCGCTCTGGGAAGAAAACAGGGGCAGCAAAGGGCCTTAACTGATTCCCTCCCAGGGGCTAGATCTGTAGTGCAATACGCGTGCGCACTAACTGTTCCCACGTACTCCGGAAAATCCGATCTGTGCACGCGCGAGCGCTTCAAAGGACAAGCAATATTTCACTAGGGGGTTAACGGCTGATGGCTCAAATGAACGAGCCCCGTCACCCTATCTTCTGTCACGTTTCCTTGACAAAATAAACACAACAAAAAGCCCTCCGTGGTGTTTGCATAAAAAGGTAGTGCTTTCATTACAAAAAACAAACCTGTAGGGAGATGGTGTGATCCAGCGTTGGATCATTTAGGACAAGGCATGGTAAAGGAAGTGTGTGTGTGTGTGTGTGTGTGTGTGTGTGTGTACGGGACACGCAGCCACAGTCAAGTGCTCAACTACTAAACACGAGGTTGGGAGTTTGACCTTCCCAGCAGTCCTGCAGGGAAAAGACCTGGCTACCTACCCCCCGCCTCCCCCAACACCAAAAGAGACAATTCGGCTCAATTTGATGGCACCCAGCTACAGGCTACTCGTGTGCCCAGTTACAATATGCAGGTGACCTTGAGACTATTCGTTCCCAATCAAAGAGTAACCGAAGCGTGATATTTTTATATAAAATGTCTGTGATTCTTCACTCTGTTTTAGTTCAGAGACATGTTTGTTATAATAGCAGCTCTTCCCCTCTAGGAGACCTGGTGGGAGAGTGGGTTACAAGTTGGGGTGTTAATTGTAAGGTCAGAAGTTCAAAACCACTAGATGCTCCATAGAAGAAAGATGTGGCTTTCTACTCTCGTGCACAGCTACGGCCCAGGCACCCCACAGGGGCGGCTCTACCCTGTCCCAGAGGGTCTCAGTGAGTCATAGTGGATTCCATGGCGGTGGGCCTGAGTGACTCTTTCTTCCCTTAAACCATGTCCAGCCCTAAACATGAACCTCCTCTGAGAGAGGTGAGACTTATTATTGCTCTCTGCTCCCTTGAGGAGTAGAAGGAAAAAGACAGGTGGACCTTTACAGAAATTTAGAGCAGGCCGTATATTTGTGATAAGGGTTTGGGTTTGTTTCTCATCGGCTTGTTCTGTCGGTTACTGAGAGGAGTGCTTCACTGTGGAGGTAGAGGCTTTCTCTGCTTCTGGAGTTCCATTTTTGTTCTATGTATTTCTCTTCGTTGCAAAGTGAACTTTTCATCATTTAGTGCCCCTTTTTTCTAATAATTACTTTTATTGTAATGTTTATTTTTCTGATTGACATAGTTATGTTAGACATTTTTTACAAATCATTTCATTGGGGGTTTGTATAACTTTTGTCAGAATCCGTCCATCCATCCATCCATCCATTGTGTCAAGCACATTTGTACATTTGTTCCCCTCATCATAGAATACATCTTTTTTCCCAAGCACATTTGTACATTTGTTGCCCTCATTGTTCTCAAAACATTTGCTTTCTACTTGAGCCCTTGCTATCAGCTCCTCATTTCCCCCTTCCTCCCCCCACACCCTCTTCCTCATGAACCCTGGAGAATTTATAAATTATAATTATTTTGTCATATTTTACACTGTCCGATGTCTCCCTTCACCCACTTTTCTGTTGTCCGTCCCCAGGGAGGGGGTTCTGTGTAGATCTTGTGATTGGCTCCACATTAGACATTTGTAGGTTAATACTTTACTTGCAGATCTTATTTTCACTTCTTGCACCATTTCCAGAGCCTTAAAGTTTAAAGGTACCTCTTATAAATCTTGCATAGTTGGATATAATTTTATTCAACCCATGACAATTCTTATAATTTAACTCACATTTCCTTCATGTAACAGATTAGAAATAATGGTGTCGTTGGATTTTGTTCTTCCATCTCATTGTGTGCGATGTGTCTCACTCGTTTCAGACTTACAATTCCTCCCTTCTTGTGGATTGATTGAAGATTTTCTCATTCCCCCTAGGCCGCCCCCCCCACTTTAAAAACTATTTAGAAGGTATTCTTATTTGTTTTATTCTTCAGGGTTACCTTTACAATGTCGAACATACATCATTAAGTTCTGAGCTACATCAATATCTCTGTCCTTTCTGCAACAACTCGGAACCTAAGGACATCTTCACCCTGAGAATACCCTTCCCACTCGTACACCACTGTTAAGTAGTTGTATCTTGTTTTTTCTTAAGTCCGAATGAGACATGAGTCTATCATTGTTAACTGTGCTGTAACGTAGGAAGATTTAGCTACATATTTATAGCTTTCTTTGTTTATCATCAGAATCAGACACATTCCTGGGTCTGGAATGCATATTCTTAGTTCCATTTCCCGAATACATACTGAGCCAGCTCATCAGAGTGCCCCTGTGCCTGGCCCTTCAGACTGTAATCTTTATGGGAGATGCTAGCCTCATCTTTCTCCCGTGGTGCCGGTGAGGAGTTTGAACCCGACCTTGCAGTTTGCATTTCAGCACCTAAATTAGAGTACCATCGGGGCTCAAGTAATAAACTACTTTTCTATCATGTATATCACAAAGTAGCATCATCCATGAAAGGAATTCACAGCACTACAAAGCTGCTTCAGAAAGCTCCTGGGAAAAGTGGAACTACGAGACGGGAAATTTTCCCATGACTGGTTGAAGCCCCATTGGAAGCCCTCGTTCTTGGAAGGCGTATTTGCTCAGGGTGACTCAGGCTGCAAAGCTCCGTGGAGAGTAACTTTCCCTGAGTGACTGAGGCTCACTCTTTCCCGGCTTCCGCTGTTACTGTGAAGCAGTCGGATACGCCTGATATCAGGAACGTTTGCTGGTCTGATACGACTTGGGTATTTCTGCTGGCTCTTGCATGTGGTGTTCTGTTACCTTCTATTGTATGTGTTGTTTGTTGGTTGGTTGGGTTTGTTTTCCCTACGCTTACATTTAATCAATAGAAAGTATTGGGGGATACATTGAAGGTGTATTTCAATTTAGCTCTTTGACTAAAGATTTTACCCCTTGGTCATGGAGTTGTGAGGCAGGCTCCCCTTGGGGGGGATCCTATATATAATTCATTTCCTTTCCCTTGTAACCACACTGCACAGCTGTAAAAACCAAAGCCAGTACATTATTTTTTTCCTCTGGGTTCCCATTTTCACTTAGTTTGGGGGCTTTGAGGATTTACTATTTTACCAGCTCATTGATTCTATTAAAATTCTTTCTGTTTTTCATTCAGCAGTTTTAGTTGGTTTTAGCAGAAGGCTCAGAGAACGACGTACACTGGTGTACACAGGGCAATCTCCTCCACCATGATGTGTTAAAATTTTTGATTTACCACTTGGGGTAAGGGTAATGGAACAGTTTTCTTAGTTCTCTGTTTCTGACAACGTCTCAGAGGCAGCCCCAGGTTAGTGGCTCAGATAATAATTGCAGCTCCTAGCTTCATCTTCAAAGTGTCAATGTCCTTGGCACATCCTAAATTTCCACTCCAGCCATCTAGCCACCCTGCGAGCATCGCAGTCCTGAGTCTGCAGGCCCCACACCGCACAGGAACAAGGATACTCTCAAAACCTAATTTTGTGGTGCGAAAACTGTCACAAAAGGTCTTTCATTATTTCTTTCCACGAGGGATCTTAACCAAAAGATGTCACACGTAACCTGGACCACTGTCCTTCTGAGAGACAAATTCAGCACATCTTTCACTTGGTCTCCTTGATGACACCGGTAGATAAGTTAGCCCACCAGCACAGTAAATGGAACTGTGGAGCTCACTAACACATTTGGGAACTCATTTTGAAAGCAGTGTATGGGGCAGTGGGTCTCATTGAATTACTCAGAATCATTTATTCAATTGCTATTATGCTCCACTCCTTCAAACCGTTTACAATACTGTCACAGTATTTAATGAATACTAATTGGAATAATGATTAAAATTGATGCCTCAATGCCAGTGTTTTTTACAAAACAAAGTGATGTTGAGGATATAGTGAATTTGGCAAACTTATAGCAACATCTCAGGAGAAAGACAAGGCTTTCTACTCCTGTGAAGAGTTTCAGAAACCCACAGGGGCAGTTCTACCCTGTCCCGCAGGGTTGCTGAGTTGCAGTTGACTCCTTGGCATTGCATTGGTTGGTATTGGCAGTGCCAGGTGCTCAGTGTCAAACAGCAGCAGTGCCGGCCCTCCCTTGCCATTCTGCCCCGGAGTGTGAACTAGAGTGACTTATGCTCTCTCCACAGTTGGCATTACCTTCCACAGAACATGCAGAAGTCCACCCAGCTTCCTGGACTTACACAGCATGGTACTCAAATGCATGCTCAGGCAGACAGAAGACAGCACAAGCCAAGAAGGAAAGAAACGTATCAAAGGAAATGCAGAAAGTTGATGGTGCCCGGCTACCAAAAGATATAGCATCTGGGGTCTTAAAGGCTTGCAGGTAACAAGGGGCCATCTAGCTCAGAAGAAACAAAGCCCACATGGAAGCATGGAAGAAGCACCCCAGCCTGTATGACCACGAGGTGTTGAAGGGATCAAGTATCAGGCATCAAAGAACAAATAATCATATCATTGTAAATGAGTGTGAGTGCAGAGTGGAGACCAAAAGCCCATCGGTAGGCAACTGGACATCCCCTTACAGAATGGTCCCAGGGAGGAGACAAGCCAGTCAGGGTTCAGTATAGCAATGATGAAACATACAATTTTCCTCTAGTTCTTAACAGCTTCCTCCCCCCACTATCATGATCCCAATTCTACCTTACAAATCTGGCTAGACCAGAGAATGTACACTGGTACAGACAGAAACTGGAAACACAGGGCATCCAGGACAGATGATCCCTTCAGGACCAATAGTGAGAGTGCAATACTGGGAGAGTGGAGGGAAGGTGGGGTGGAAAGGGAGAACCAATTATAAGGATCTACATATAACCTCCTCCTTGGGGGATAGACAACAGAAAAGTTGGTGAAGGTAGACATAGGACAGTGTAGGACATGACAAAATAATAATAATTTTTAAATCAAGGTTTCATGAGGGAGTGGGAGCAGGGAAGGAGGGAGAAAATGAGCTGATACCAAGGGCTTACATGGAGAGCAAATGTTTTGAGAATTATGAGGGCAATGAATGTACAAATGTGCTTGACACAATTGATGTATGGATAGATTGTGATAAGAGTTGTGTGAGCCCGCAATAAAATGATTTTAAGAGAAGAAGGAAATGCAGAAAAACTGCATCTGGGTGGTCCAAGAATTACAGTCTCAGAAACTCACAAGCGCAGTTCTCGCCTGCCCTGTTGGGGTGGCTGGGAGTGGGCACCCGGTCAGTGGCAGTGAGTCTGGGTGTTGGTGTGGTACAGCAGTGAAAAGCCAGAGCTGTGAAGACACACGACCAAAGTCTCAACATCTGAATATTTGCTCTTAAGCAAATTACTTTCATTGTCTCATTTTGCACGGGCAAAAAGATAAACAACAGTGTCTGTGTTTTCCTTTTGCTGCGATGATTCCATATACCCACAAGAAGGAAGCTCTTCACTGAGTCTCTAGCTTAGCTACTACGATTATTGTAGTAATAGGGATAATAGTCATGGATCCTGTCATATTCTTAATGCGTGTTCATAAACGAGCACGTTGAAGTTCAATGATTGCAATTATGCAGTGAAATTCTGGCCCCAACCCTGGCCTTTCCAGAGTGCGAAGTCGGGTGGGACATCATGTTTCGGTATATAAGGACTGGCGGTACAGTAGTTAAACGTTTGGCTGCATACACAAAGGTCAGAAGTTTAAACCCACCAGCAGCTCCCGGGAAGAAAGGGATTCAGTGGGCTATGCCTAGCTGTAGGAACTCGACTAAAGACACAGGGATTGAAGAGTCCTAAGGTTTCCTGGGTGCCTCTAGGCAGTCCCGGGGCGCCAGGGGAGAACTGCTGGCCGACACTGGCTCTGGGCATTTTAGTTGAATAAAATTGCACCGAGCTACTGCAAAGATACAGCCACACAGCAAAATGACAATGAAAAGTCCCAGGGTGGACATTTGGGCGGCCAGTAAGAGATCCGGGTGACATAAAAGTGTTGGGAAAGGATCCAGCTAAACGGTGGAAGAAAATTACCTAGAGGAATGATGGAGTGCCCAGGTGCCGCGGGCCTTGCTGGCTGCGGTGGCCTGCGTCTCAGAGCAGTGCGCATGCTCGTGGCCTCCTGCCACCACCAGGACCGCAGCAGGACGGCTTAAAAAATACATCATGTGACCTAGGCCAGGTAGAAATACTGGCAGAAGAGATGAAAATGCCAAATCAGGTGGCTGAGTCAGATGTGAAGGCAACCAGCACTTGAAATTGTCTTTTTTTTTTTTTAAAGCACATGAAGGTGAAGACAGGGGCGAGGCGCCGTCAGTAATTTAACAGTAAAATGATCAGCTCTTGGGGAGTAGGTTTGACTCTGGGGAGAGGACAGAAAAAGAAGAGGATAATGAATCTGGCAGCTAGTTTAAGCTTTTAATAACGTCCTTCTAGAAGTTTAAGCTTTTAATAACTTCATCTAGACCTGGCCCTTTATAAATAATAGGAGAAACAGAGGCACCGGTTATTAAATTTGCACAGAACTAATGTTGGAGCTGGAACAAGAGAGCGGAGGTCTGGTCCCCATTCCAAATGTATGTTCATCAAATCATGGCACCTGTCTTTCTCACGGCTAGAAAGCCATTGCAGACGGAAGCAGGAGCTTAGTCCAGGCAGCAGGAAGAGACTCCTCAATGTGGTTTCGTTGCATCAGAAGAGACAAAGGGTTCCTCATGTGTCTGGCCTTACGTGAAAAGCTTGCAACAACTGGGACCAGTGGTTTGATTTTTTACCTCTCCTGAGGGCACTCCTCGTACTGGTTTTCCGTCTCCCAGAGTCCTGCTATCTGTGGTGTTGATATTGCCATCAGAGACCACAGGAGGGGCAGAAAGCTGTGTCAGTGGGTGCATTGTTCATTTGGCTGCTCCCAGTCCCTGCAGGGCTGCGTCCGTCCAGGAAAGGAGGCAGTCAGGACAGAGAGAAGCCTAGACCCCTGAAGCTGTTGCCCTTCAACACTCTTCAACAATAAGCCAACGACATTCACTGCTCTTCTTAACACCTAACAAGGATCTAACGTAATTATGAAATATAAATGTCTGCCTTGATAATCAAGCCCCGCTATCTGTAGGTATTGACACTGACAGCAGCCACTGGAAGGATTGCATGGGCACTTAGAGAGTAGTGGGCTTATTTTAATGGAGATGGAAACACTCAGAAGAGGTGGTGGCGAACGACTGCATAATTCAATGTTATCAATGACACGAAAGGATACATGCAGCGACCGTAGGATTGGTGTGTGCTTTACTGTGTGTATTCTCAACCACCACAACAAAATTAAAAATGTGATATATTTTTGAATATATTAAACCTGGAGGGAGGGAGGGTGAAATGGAAAAGTAAAATAGAATATTCATTTGGAACATAAGGGCTATACTTGGAGCCAGAACACCTTTCAGGGATCTCCCGGTGTAGCCTGGCAGAGCGTGTTTCTCACTCTGTACCTGCTCCTTCAAAGGGAAGTAAAAAATAAAACAAAACTTATACTCACTGAAGAACTTTAAAAAGGACAGTGGGGTCGAGACATCAGGGAGTCTTGTGAGGGGTTCCAGAACCTTCAATCAACTATCCTCCTAAGCTTTGTGCAGACTTGCTGTTAGGCTCTTGCATGCTGTGGAACTTCTTGGGGATTTGGGATTCAGGTTTCTCATGGGAGTCCCTGGGTAGGGCAAATGTCAATAGGTCTTTGCTGTTAAACGGTGTAGGTTGGAGGTTCGAGTCCACACTGAGGTAACTCTGAAAACATCAGCCATTGAACATGCTCTGACATGGCATTGCAAGGATTCAGAACTGTCTTCATAGCGACCGGTTTTCCTTTGTTATAATAATATTATCAAGTAAATGCTTTTTGGTTTAACTGATGATTAGGAGTAAGAGGAATTTCAAAAGATAAGAGCTATTCAGGGATAAGAGCTATTGTTTTAATGCTGGGCATGTTATGAAAAGTCCCTTTGGGGTAAAATCCTTATTGTATATTTTCGTACTACTCTACTCAAATCATTGCATGCCCTTGAATCACAGGCAGCTCTTATTTTTTTAGCTCTTATGAGTCAGGGTGACTCAAGTAGGACTCTAGTTGGCCAACAACAACACAGTAGTGTTTAACTTTGTGCTCTTTTGTGCCACCTCTAAAAGACACTTCAGTTAAACAGAACAAGATGCAAATAAACCAGTGGCCCAGCTTCATTCCTCTCTGGAAAATCTGACCAGAGCTTCGTTCCTCTCTGGAAAATCTTACCCCAGTCCTTAAGGCGGTCGCCCATGGAAAACAGGGTGCAACAGGCAAGGTAGATGAAATGCCAGAACACCATTCAGAAGGTTTGCGCTGGTATATTCCATGGTCCTTGGACTTGGGAGAGATGTTAAAAGTCCTTCTGGTTCAATATCCTCACTTTAACAACTAGGACATTACAAGGACATTATATTCAGAGGGAGAAAGTAACTTATCCATAAATCACACAAGCTGATTATTTCTAAAGTTCCCAACTGCCAGTCCAGTAATGCATGTAGTAGTGCTTTGTTTTCTGTGTAACTCCACACTGGTTTTAGTAAGCCTGTTTTTAGTTCTGTTCTCCCACCCTTACAACACCACCCCCTACCCTCCCCCCCCCGCCCCCCCCACACACACATCAGGCATTTTTGGCTTTGCCATGTATATCCCCAAACAAAGACAAGCTACATGATTTTAATCACAAAGAACAAAATGATGTTGTTGAACTTACTATGACAACAACAGTTGATCTCTTCATTCACACTGAGAAGACAAAAATTATCCTAAATGTTTCCCTTCTTTCTAACAACGCAAAGAGAATTCTGGAACTGTAACCTTCTCTCTTTCCGTTAAGATGTAGGAGAGCAAAGAGATAACTAGCAGTAAATTAGATGATCTCTTAAAATCCCTTCCTAGTCGTGAAGACTAGCATTTAGGGAGTAATGACAACTAAGTCAAAATAACTCTCCCACGTCATGTGCGGAGCCCCGGTGGCATAGTGGTTACAAGTAGGGGTTGTAACCTAAGAAGTCAGCAGTTCGAGCCCACCAGCCAGTCCATGGGAGAAAGATGGCCCGTGAAGAGGGCAGTGACAGAAACACACCGAGGTGCTTCTATTCTACCCTGTAGGGTTGCTGTGTGTCTGCCTCAACTCAATGGCAGTGCGTTTGGGTTTTCTTTGTTTGGGTTTGTGTGTTTCTTGGACAATCTAGAATTCCCTGGGGAAAGAAGCGTGGCCCGTACAAAGAAAGCCCTCAGGACTGTGGGAGGGTCAAGTCACTCTCCGGAGAAAGGCCTGGTTGTCTACTTCCAAACCCGTATCCACGGAATGCCCTGTGGAGCACAGCCCTAGTTGAACATACCTGGGGTCCCATGAGTAGAACTGTTCCCAGAAACTTAAAGCATGGCTCGCCAGGCCCATCGCCACTTATCAACTACAACTTCCTAGAGAAATATGCTTCTAGGTTAGCATCTACCAACATCATTGGCAAACGTTTTCAGCCAATCGCTGGGACTCACTTTGACCAAAGCATGGGGGAAAGAATTTGCTGTTTCTGTCTCTGTATTTCCATCCGTGTGATAACAAGCATACTTTCAAAAAGGGCCCGCTGCTTTCTTTGGGATCCCATTGTTTACATAGCTGTAACAGTGTTGTACTCTCTGTGTTTGGAGAGGACAGCGGGGGAGGGGGACCCTCGGAACCTCACGGAGATGATTAATTACCGTGCATCCCCTCACAGATGCTTTACTCTTCTCAATTTTGTGGGCCCCTTTCATCTCTTTCTATTCAGGAAATCACTCCCCATCTCGGCCTCTCCCCCTCGATCCTCTTACCCTCACTTGCCTTCCCCCATTGCTGCCCACACAGTTGTTGCTCCTCTCTTGAAATGCTGGGCCACAACAAAAGGAAAATAAAAAGGAGTTTTCATATCACGGTTAATTTAGTTCAGTTAGATCCAATCCAAAAGCAAACCATTCCAAAAATGTTGTGCACTTGAAGAAATGCCTGCCCACTACCCTGGCTCTGCATGGCCCTTCGCTTATTTGCCAAGGTTTTCCAGGACGCCGACACTGGCCGGCCACATGGACTGGAAACACAGAGATAAGAAGGAGTTGTTTTCTTGTGTGAGAACTATTTGGTTGGGAAGAGTTAACTTGATTAGCAGAGTACTTGTGTGAATTCCAACCCTCACTGCCATGGAGTGGATGCCAGGCCATAGTGACCTTATAGGACAGGCGTCCTCCAACTACAGCCCACGGGCCACATGCGACCCACTAGGGACATTTATCTGGCCTGCAGGGTGTTTTTGCCCCATTTGTTGTTTTAACTTCAAAATAAGATATGTGCAGTATGCATAGGAATTTGTTCATAGTTTTTTTTAAACTACAGTTCAGCTCTCCAACGAGTCTGAGGGACAGTGAACTGGCCCCTGTTTAAAAAGCTTGAGGACCCCTGCTATAGGACAAGGTAGGTCTGCCCATGCGAGTTTCCGAGATTGTAACTCTTTATGAGAGTAGAAAGTCTCATCTTTGTCCTGTGGAACAGCTGGTGGTTTCAAACTGCTGACCTTTCAGATTGCAGTACCACATATAACCCCTACGCTACCAGGACTCCAATGTATGTATGCTACCAAGTAAAATAGCCAGCTTCTTATACCGTTGAATCCATATGCAAGTAGTTTCACCTGCTTCTCCCTTAGATTGCTTCCACCCCATCGATTCAATGCTGACTCAGTGAGACTGAAACTGTTGATGGGAGTAGAAAGCTCAGTCTTTCTCTCTTGGAGCTACTGGTAGTTTCAAACTGTCGACCATGCAGATTGTAGCCCAACGAGTAACCACTGTGTTAAGAGGGGCCTTTAAATTGCTTCAGTACCTCCTTTTCTTTGGACAGTTGTTTAACTGAGAGTTTTCCCAAATATAAGAAAATGTAGGGTTCCGTTGCATTTGCGAGCACTTTAAAGGTTTCTCCATCTAGGCATTCTCACTACTTGATTTTGCTGTTAGAGAAAAACCACCCACAGGCAGCTTCCCTCCTTCCTGGGGACATGTTACAAAGCCAGTAGAGAAAGTGTGTGTTGTGTCACAGGATTTCTCTGCCCACTAGACCAGCATTATTTGAAATTGTGATTTGAGTAAAAGTTTGGGGCAAATTGGTTTCCCATGCAACAATGCGTACACATTTTGTTTGTGTTGTTGGGTGTAATGCCCACAGTGTAGCAGCACCCTTCCCACCTCTAGCCCCTCTCTTCCATTTCCCTTTGCTTCTTTCCTCTCCCTTCCAGGCTTCTGAGTTTCATCTTCGGGTAAATGACCCTCTTGGTCTCAGAAGTGCTATTACTCCTGTTACAGCCTCTCATTAGCTGAGAGTTGAGTCACGTGAGTGACTTCAATTACATTCCTGAAGGATTTCTAAGGGCCATAGTTCCAGGGTTCCTCCAGTCTATCTCTAGCTGACCGGTAAGCCTGGTCTATGTTTATTTTTCTGAATTTTGTTCCTCTCACTAGATCCAGGACCTATTGTGATCCTTTTCAGAGCAATTGATAATGGTAGCCGGGTACCCTCTGGTTCTTCTGGTCTCAGGGTCATGGAGGCTGGAGTTCATGTGGTTTATTAGTCTTTAAAAATAATTGTTCTCCATGTCTTTGATTGTGTTCACTCCTGTTTGCTACAGAGCCTATATGTTACACCTTAGATGGCCATGCACAAGCTTTTCAGACCCCAGTTGTTACTCACCAAAGAAGACACAGAGCATTTAGTCCTCAAACTACGGCCCGCGGGCCACATGCGGCCCGCCGAGGACATTTATCCTATCTGGCCTGCTGGGTGTTTTTGCTGCCGCTGCCTGTCCTGCTTAGCAGCCAACCCGTCCAGTGTGCATAGGAATTTGGTAATAGTGTTTGTTTTTTTTGTAAAACTATAATCCAGCCCTCCAACGGTCTGAGGGAGAGTGAACTGGCCCCCTGTTTAAAAAATTTGAGGACCTTTGATTTAGACCAACAATTCTGCTTAGGCGAGACCTGGGTCACCTGGAGCCCTGGCAATGCAATTTGAAATTCCTCAGCTTTCTTAAAAGCTTGTGAATATCTATGTAAGGTGGAATTTTTGCTCTTTCCCTGTCTGCCGCAAAGAAGACTGAGCAAAATCAAAGACACAAGAAGCAAGTAATCCAAAGGACTAATTGGTCATCAGTTTGAACCCACCATTTGCTCTGTGGGAGAAAATGAGGCAGTCTGTACCATAAAGAGGAACACCTTGGAAACCTTACGGAGTAGTTTTACTCTGTCCCAAAGGGCATCACACTTGGTAAAGCTAGGGACCGTGAAAAAGAGGATTGGCTCCAACAATGGACCCAACCATAAGAATTGTAAGGATGCTGCGGGACTGAGGAGTGCTTTGTTCTGGTGTACATAGGGTCGTTGTCATGAGGAATGGATATGACAGCACCTAACAAGAGCAAAGAGCTGCTGAGTGAGAATCTGCTCCATCATGACAGGCTTACTATTATTGGTAGATGCATATACAGAACCCTGGTGGGGTAGTGGGTTATATGGTGTGGTGACCTCAAGGCCAATGGTTCAAATCCACCCTCCACTCAGTGGGTGGAAAGATGAGGTTTTCTGCTCCCAAGAACATTTACAGCCTTGGAAACAAAAGGAGGCATTTCTCTTCTGTGCTACAGGGTCACAATGAGTCAGAATCGACTCAATGGCAGTGAGTTTAGTGTTGCTTTTTGAGAATCATGTGGAATCAGCTGGGGGGCTGGGGTGATTGTAAAGTTGTATTTGTGCATTTTTAATAAGCTCCCCAGAAAGCTTGATGTACACAGCCCAACATGGTAAATATGGATTTGGTTGTTAGGTGCCATGGAGTGGTTCCAACTCATAGCCGCCCTGTCTGCAACAGCCTGAAATAATGCATGGTCTTGTGCCATCCTCGCACGTCTTGCTATGTGAGAGCACTGTATCAATCCATCTCTTTGACGGTCTTCCTCTCTTTTGCTCAACCTCGATTCCTTTGAAAATCAATGGTTGCTCTTCATAAGTATGTGAAACTAATTTTCACAACTCTTGTTCCTCAGGAACATTCTGGCTACACCTCTTCAAACAGACATTTTCCTTCTTCTCCCCATCCACAGTAGAGTCAATATTCTTTGTCCACACCATAATTCTAATGCATCGATCTTTCTTGGGTCTTCCCTATCCATTGACCTGCTTTGAGGCAATTGAGAATGCCATGGCTTCGATTAATTGCATTTCAGCCACCAAAGTGATAGCTTTGGGGTTTTTTTTCACACTGTCCCAGGTCTTTTGCAGCAGATTCACCCTTTGCAATAGGCCATTGGATTTCCTGACTGCTCTTTCCATGCATGTCAGCGTGGGTATTTTCTCCATTTATCATGATGTTGTGTATGGGTCCACTTGTGCAGATTTTTGTTTTCTTTATGTCATGTTGCGATATAACCCATACTGAAGGCTGCCATCTTTAATCTCCATCAGGAAGTGCTTTAAGTCCTCTTCACAAACAAGGTTGTGTCATCTGTATACAGCAGGTTGTTAATGATTCCTGCTCTAATTTTGTTTCTGCTCTTTTCTTAAAATAGTCCAGGTTTTCAGATTATTTGTTCAATATAGAGATTGAATAAGCATGGGGAATGGATGCAACCCCGATTGATGCTGAGATAGTTAAAGATTATTGTGCCAACTGGGCCGATAAACACATGTGGGGTTAATTGAAGGGCGGAGAGATAAATGGCTCAGTGAGCCTCGCCTTATGAGTTCTCGGGTCTCTTGCTCTCTGATGGTTAGACTAGGGTGCAGCTGCCTTAGCCAGTTCCCTGTTTCAGCTGGCAAGGCTCACTTCCTACACGACATCCCCGAAGAGAAGCTGCATGGACCTACCCTGATGCAGCCCTGAGTGCTGCAGCAGCCGTGTGGAGACCCCTGCCAGCACTGAGATGCTTACATGCTCACTGATTCAGCTTTCCCCCTACAGTCAGCATCATTGTGTGTGTGTTGTGAGATGGGGGACTTTGAGGATTGGTGTTGGACATATGGGTCAATGTTGGACTTGTGGGCTTGGACAGCACTGGGTTGGGATGTTTTCTTGATATGCACTTACCCTTTATATAAACCTCTCTCTTATACATATGAGTTTCTGTGGCTTTGTTTCTCTAAAGCTCCCAGACTGACATAGATGCCTTTCCCCTGGGTCTGTTAGTGCAGCTGTCTCTGGGTTATGTGCAGGCTCCACACGAGCACAGCTAAATGTTCTGGAATTCCTGTTCTCCACACTGTTACACAGTGTTATGATCTACACAATCAAATACCTGGGCCTGGTCAATAGAACACAAGCAAACATCTTTCTGGTATTCTTTGCATTTCACCAAGTTCATCTGATATATTCGATGGTATCGCTCATTCTGTGTCCTCTTCTGAGTGCTGCTTGAATTTCTAGCAGCTTCCTCTTAATAGACTGTTAAGGATTATACTCAGTAAAACCTTATCTGTGTATGATATTAATGATCTGGTTCAATAGTTTCTACATTCTGTTAGGCCACTTCTCTTTGCAATGGGCACAAAAATGGATTTCTTCCAGTGGTTTGGTCAGGTAGCTCTCTTCTAAATTTCTTGGCATAGCCTAATAAGAGTTTTTAGGACTATATCTGTTTATTGAAACATTTTTCATTAGTATTCTATCAATACCCGGAGTGTGTGTGTGTGTTGTTTTTGCTAGTAGTGTTGTAGGATATCTTCCTGCTTCCATCAGTACTATCAGTTCTTGATCATATACTACCTCCTGGAAAAGTTGAGGGTCTTCTCAGTTGAGAAGCCACCATTGTTGAGGGAGCAGGAAGTCAAGTTGAAAGTCAGGAGAGCTGGTTCTAATCCCACTTGTGCCCCCGTATTACTATGTGACCTTCCCCTCATGGATCCTTGGTGATTCATCTCTGGCAGGAGGGTTTGAAATGCTATGACCTTGAATTCCCTTGGACCAACCAGTTGTCAGCTACCTGGGGAGGATGGAAGGACTTCAACATGCCCTCTGTGAGCACTGAGTAGGAAAGCTGGATCACATTTGGGGATCCCCAAGAAAGCACTCGGTGGGGTCCACAACCCACAGCGATGTGGCGAGTGCAGTGCTTCCCACAGACACGGGAGTCCTGAAAATCTCACTCCTTTTTCAGAAGGTCCAGATCTAGCCTTTTAAAATATAATTCATACTTCATTGCTGTCAAAAAGGGAGTCAGAGTGGAACAGAATAATGAAACTATTTTTCCCCTTAAGAATACCTCGAAAGAATAGAGGTGGGGAAAAGTCACACTTGAAATTAAGTATCTGAAAATGTTTGGAAAAACATTGATTTCTCCCTAAATGCTCAACGTTATGAATTTCACATGAGTTCAGTATCTCCAGGACACAAGATGCAGTGGGTCCCTTACTCTTCTATCTCAAAGGACATTGCTCCCAAGCACGGATCTGTGCTTTCAGTGTCTCACAGCTGCCTTTTTCTTCACCTGGGAGACATCCAATTCCTTTCTCAGAAGAGAATTGAGCTTCCATTTCCCCCTTTGAGGCAGTGTGTCCCAAATTAAATGCCAAGGTCTGCAGCCCAAGGGGGTTTATTCTCCCCAGGGTCTGCAGAGAATAAGAGAGCTGAACAATTGCAAAATATAATTGAAATTTATTTGTTTCCAGATGAAAGTGACCCACCACTCACAATGTAGGCTTCAGATACATTGAGGATACACACACAAAAAATCTTACATTGTATGAAATGTGCCCCAATTTTCTTTCTCACTCCTTTCCCGTCTTCATGCACCATTGCTTGACCCTGCTTGGGTCAGACAATCTCTATGTCAAAAGTGTTACCTGTGTTCTGACAAACACAACATTCCCCACTTTTTTCGGCTATTGAGTTTGATAATGCATTGCAGTGGGCACCCAGAATTCACAGGCAGTGCTCACGATTATAGTAGGTCCTATAACTGTGGAACTTAACAGGTGAGAAATGTTCAGGGTACAAATGATCAGTCAGGGCATGTTACAAAGTTTTTTCAGGACTTCTAATAAATGCCCAAAGGATATGCCACTCTGCTGTAAGCCACAATATCCCTGAGTCAGTGAACCCAGCTCCTGGAATGAAGTACCCAGAGGCACCCCACTCCACAAGCCAGCCTCCTGTCCCAAAGCACTCAGCTATACTTGCTCTGTAGGCTGGGAAGTTCTCCCTTCTGTCTCATGCTCTGACTCCTAGTCCTGCTGCCGCTACTCCTCTGTTGTCACAGCTGTCAACAGAGGAGGTTCTCTGTGCAAGTATCTCTGGAAACAACTGATATGGTCCACGTCTGGCTCCTGCATCTCAGAGGGCTGCTTTTATACCCAGCAGAATGGTAATCCAAATGAGTTCTGTTAACAATTACTTAGAGGTGAGTCTTATTAGTGTCCTTCATCACCTTCTTATCTAGACCCATTCAGGTCAGGGCAAAGTCATTTGGTAGGAGTTACAAAGACTTTGACTAGAAGAGCCACATGAACAAATTCACTGCCCCTGCATTACCCATTTTTATAAATGTGATTTTTTAAAATCATTTTTTAGGGGCTCATACAACTCTTATCACAATCCATAAACACATCAATTGGGTAAAGCGCATTTGTACATTCATTGCCTTCATCATTCTCAAAACATTTGTTCTCCACTTAAGCCCTTGGCATCAGCTCCTTAAATGTGCTTCTTAACAGTGATATTTTTTGTTGCTCTTTTTTGTTCATTTACACTAAAAATTAGATTTCCATTTAACAATATTTATACAAATTGTGTTGTGACATAGCACCAACTCTTTCCTCTTGTCTCAGGCTAAATATGGCAGAGTTGATGTGGCTAATGGTCTTGCATATTTGTTTCTAAGAGACAGGTTTTTAATTTTAAAAATCCAAGTAAAATCATTTCCATAACATACCAACTGTCTATTCATTTCCATTCTGTCTGTCCTGTGTCCATCCTCCTAGCTTCCATAGCCCTTTCTATCTTCCTGTGCTTGTTTTAGAGTAGATGTTGACTATTGAGTATCATAGAGTTGTCTATGTAAGGGGACATGATAGGCACAGGTAATATTGTTTACTTCATAAGCCAATGAATTATTTGGATGAAAGCTGACAATAAGCTATTAGTTCTAAAAAGGAATGATTATTAAAAATGGGCAAAGTTGGACGAGAGCATAGGCCCCTGGAGTAGTTTCTTTTCTCAATGCAAAGATTGTCTCAGGGAGGTTATCTCAGAGATCCTCTGGACTCTTGAAATCCGATATGCTGGGCCAATGGTAGGAATTTGAGTCTTGCTCTCCATTTTTCCCCTTTCTCGATGAGTCTTTCTACTCTGTCTCTGGACAGAACAATTGATAGTGGTAGCCTACTGCCACCTCTTTCCTCTTGTCTCAGGCTAAATATGACAGAGTGCATGTGGCTAATAGTCTTGCAGATTTGGTTCTAAGAGACTGGTTTTTAACATAAAAATAGTCAAGCAAGATTGTTCTACAAACTCAATATCTCCCTTTGATTTCAGAAATCAGACCCATCCCCCTAAATGTTGATGAAACGTGTGTTCCTTTTCTGCCACATTTTACTTTGATGTAGGTATTTAGACTTTATAGATCAACCATACTTGGATGACCCTCTTGGGAAACAAAATGAAGTGATTTTGAAGGTGTAGAGTAGTGAAATAAAGTACCTGGAAGCTTTATCAGATGGATTGCAAGGCCCAAGATATTGTTATCTGGCCTTTTATAGAAAAAGGTTGCCCATTCCTGGTTTAGAGGAAGCACTAAATGAGGCTACAGTTGGGTGGCCGCTGCATATCTGGACTCCTGGACCAGTTTATACCCGTCATCTCAACCAGACACCAAAAAGCTCTGTAGTCACGGCAGAGCCAGGCAGAGAAACCAGTACCCAGGCACCTGTATAAGAGAAACATGCAGCTCAAAGATAGCAGCATTTGTATAGATGAGTAACCTCGTTGCTTTTATCTAGAATGCCCCTTTCATAGCTAACCACATTCCAAAATAAATCTGGAAAACCCTAATTTAAATGCAAATATGCGAGATTTTTATTAAAGGTGGAAACCAAGAATGGTTACCTAGAAAATGTGAAACTAAATTGATTTGTTCAAGAAAAAATTACCAGGCTATTTCAGGCACACACAAAAAAATTAGGGAAAGTTTCAGACACTTGGAACCTGGGATTTGAACAGCTCAAATTGGTTCCAGCATGCCTAATGAAAATAAACTGGAATAGACCCGAATTTTTTCAATCAGAGTGACCTGGAATGCTAACCAGAATGGGGAATTTTTATGGATAGAAATCCTGGAATAGGAGACTCTGAGGAGGCCTAACAAGTCCTGTCAGGAACCTGGTAGTGCCATTGGATTGTTCTCAGGACTACGAATAACCCTACGAATTCAGTGGCCCCTCTGGCAGCAATCTTTGTGATGGGGGATGTTGTTTTTAACATGGGGGATGTTGTTTTTAACTCAACTGATCGAAAGGTTTGATGGCTACGCAATGCGCATGCTGCCTTTGCTTTCCTGGAGGGAGAGTCTTTCTAGCAGGACTTCAACCCTTCACTTAGCCTGTCTCAGTTAGCATTCTGGTTGGCCCACATTTTTTAAATTTTTAGGATTCTTTATGGTGTTACACTATCAGCCATGGCTGAACTAGTTCAAAGTCATCCTTGGAACGCAGATATGTAGTCAATTTTTTAGATTCTACAAAAGGATTGCTAAAATAATGTGCTCTTTTCTATCTTACCTTCTCCTTGGTGGGCAATGGAGAAATCGAGAACTTCTGCTCACAGTGTGAAAGCTCTTCATTGCTTAGGTCCAGTATGGCTTCATCCAACCAGAGTTGGAAACGTGGAAAAGAGTAGGAAGAAGGAATCTCGCCCCACATGTGTGTTCTTGAGAACAGATCCCACCTGGGCTATTTCCGACCTTTTTTCACTCTCCTAAATCTCATGGTGCCTTCGCTCATGCTCTTTTCCCTGGGGTAGGGCACATTACAGGAGTGCTTCTGTGTCCTGCAGGGAGTTCTTGTGAGTCCGTGAAGTTGGTCATTAGGGAGATCTAACGAGACCCTTGGAGAGCAGCTGGATTTAAGAGAAGTAATTAGCTGTTGCTTAATACCATTCAAATCATGTTTCTGAATCTGCAATGATGCAACACATTGGAATTGCCAAATAAGAACACGGCAAGAGAAAGAGGATTGGAGTCTTGAGTCTAACAGGTGCTCAAATTACATTCTTGCTGCTTCATTTTACAATTTTTTAATCAAAATGGAAGATTTGGAGTCTTGGCATGATCTGTCAATACACAAGTGTTTGTTGCCAGATTATCCTCTCTGGCATGTGCCTGGCTCAGCTGTTGGTCTCTGGCATGATGATCATAGCATGTGCCAATTCTGTCCTCAGAGCAGAGCTTAGAATAGATGGTTTGAAAATTAGGATGGCTTGGTGGGAATACTGATGCCCCTTTGGTCAAATTGTTGCGGTAAGTGGACTTTTTAAAAGGGCTTTTTGTTTTGAAGTGGCCTGAAAGTTTTTTACAAATGAAATCAGCTTGGTGGTTCTGACTGCATGGACCAGTCATGCATGTTTTGCTGTGAGTGACTTTCATGTTGAGAGATTGCAAGAGAAGTAACAGAGGTGAGGATCCCTTTTTTGCAAGAAAGACCGTGTTTCTCTCTGGCCACTGCCTATGAGTTATAAGAGAGGTGATGTTTACATGAAGTGTCTGGAAATCATTTCAAGGGTTTTGTGCCTGACAAGATTTTTCCCTGGGGCAATAGAAGAGGGATTTAAGGATGAAATTGGTCTGTGTATGAGGAGTGGGGGTGGAGTCCAGACTCTTCATATGCTTTATGAATTAACATCGATCTACATTCCCCTCATAATGTGGCACTAGGGTAGGACGTCGTATGAGCTACTGAAACTAACTGGAAGACACTCGATGGCCTCCCTATATTATTGTTATTATTATTTCATTATTTTTCTGTAGATTTCTTCCACTTTGTTTCTGACTTTGACATTTGAGACAATGGTTTAATTTCTTGATTTGTTTTTCTTTTGCTTTGTTCTTGTTTTTACTTTGCTTTTCCCGTGTTTTGTATGAGATACAGTCCTGGCCACCAATCTCCCGTGAGGCCAGAGCTGTGCAACACCGTGTTGTCACAGTTTGAGTGTACCAGCTGCATTTGTGCACTCTTAGCTCTAAAACACGGATTTGAAGACAACGTTTGGTTATTTCCCCCTGGTCTCAAACCAGAAAGAATTCATTTTAGAGTCTCAAAAGTTCCTGTCCTTTCTTGGTGAATCCCCAAAGGAAGCCCATGACTTGGCCTCCCACTCACTTCTGATGTTCTCCGATGGCAGTAATAAATGAAACTGGCATTGCAGCTTACAATGCACTCTGGTCTTCATTAATTCTAATTAACAACACAAGGAATGCATCGCCGTCTCTGTTTCACTCATGAGGAAACTGAAGTCCCCAGAAGCTAACAAAGCACTCCTTCATTGCACAGTTCCGGCGCAGAGGTGGGGTACAAACTCAGATCCTCAGACTGCAACGCGTCCTGCCACCACGTGTTGCCACTGGGTGTGCCTCTTCAACGAGGAGAGCCAAGGCAGCAGTCTAGTCTGCAACTGCAGCAAGAGGAAGGAGAAGGGAGCACACTGGAGGGAGAGAAATAGAAAAGTCATTTAAAGAAAGAAGTAAAAAACATGGCTTTGAGTCAAGTCACTTAGAGAAGAGCTCATTCTCTTGTCTATTGCCATACATTGTCCTTGTAAGATTTTTTTAATGTTTCTTAATAATCTATCTTTTTTTCCTTTTCTTTTTTATTTAATCATTTTATTGGGCTTATGCAACTCTTATCACGATCCATACATACATCCATTGTGTCAAGTGCATTTGTACATTTGTTGCCGTCATCATTCTCAAAACATTTGCCTAAACTCGAGCCCTTGTTATCAGCTCCTCATTTTTCCCCCTCCCTCCCTGCTCCCCCCTCCCTCACAAACCTTTTATATTTTACAAATTATTATTATTATGTCATATCTTACACTGTACAACATCTCTCTTCACCCACTTTTCTGTTGTTCATTCCCCAGGGAGGAGATTATATGTAGATCCTTATAATCGGTTCATACTTTCCACCCTACCCTCCCTCTACCCTCCTGGTATCACCACTCTCACCACTGTTCCTGAAGGGATCATCCATCCTGGATTCCCAGTGTTTCCAGTTTCTACCTGTACCTGTGTACATCCTCTTGTCTAGCCAGATTTGTAAGGTAGAATTGGGATCATGATGGTGGGGGTGGGGGTGGGGGTGTGGGGGAAGCATTTAGGAACTAGAGGAAATTTGTATGTTTCATTATTGCTACACTGCATCCTGACTGGTTCATCTCCTCCCCATGACCCTTCTCTAAGGGGATGTCTAGTTGCCTACAGATGGGTCTTCGGTCCCCAATCTGTACTCTCCCTCATTCACAATGATTTGATTTTTTGTTCTTTGATGCCTGATACCTGATCCTTTCAACACCTTTTGATCACACATACTCGTGTGCTTCTTCCATATGGGTTTTGTTGCTTCTGAGATAGATGGCCACTTGTTTACCTTCAAGCCTTTAAGAACTCAGTTGCTATATCTTTTGATAGCTGGGCACCATCAGCTTTCTTCACCACATTTGCTTATGCACCCATTTGTCTTCAGTGATCGTATCAGCACGGTGAGCACACAATGATATGATTTTTTGTTCCTTGATGTCTGGTAACTGATCCCTTTGGCACCTCATGATCACACGGGCTGGCATACTTTTTCCACGTGGGCTTTATTGCTTCTGAGCTAGTTGGCCACTTGTTTACCTTCAAGTCTTTAGTCTTTGTAAGATTTGGAAAAATTCATTGGAAGTAAGACGGCATAGGAGTCCAGCTGGTGCAATGATTAAGTGCTCTACTGCCAACTAGTGGTATCACGTGAGAGAAAAAGACCAGTGACCTACTCCCATAAAGATACCAACCAAACCCCCCACGGGCATGGACTTGATTTTGACTCACTGTGATCATGTAGGACAGCGTAGAAGTGCCCCATAGGTTTCTAAGGCTATACATCTGTACAGAGGCAGACTGCCACATCTTGCTTATGTGGAGCTGCTAATGCATTCGAATCACCACCTTTTCGGTTAACAACGGATTGCTAACCACTGAGACACCAAGGTCCTCCCATAAAGATTACAGCCTAGGAAACTGAATGGGGCGGTTCTACTCCCCCATTCAGTAGGGTCCCTAGGGGGTCAGCAAACATTTCCCTGGCAACTCCCCAAAACAAGAAGGCATAGGACCATACCCTCTATGCTGCCTTTGTTGCCAACTCCGACCCTACCCAGGCCTGGGTGCCAGAGTCTCCATAGGGAAAAGCCTATGTGTCACAGGGTGTTTGACACTGAGGTTCAGATGGGCATCCGACTCACCAGGGGGTAGTGAGTCCAAGCTCTGCACAGCAGTCACAACTGCCCGGGAACATGTGAGGAAAGTAAATTCTCAAGGCTCATTTCAGACTTCCATTAAGATGGAATCCCAAAATCAGGGAGTAGAGGCGAGGAATCTGTGCTTCCCGTGATTTTGAAGTGCATTCAAGAACTTACAGAATAACCATTCACCCCCACAGACCTCACTTGAAAATTCCTTACTGTTAAGCCAGATATCGCGCTGTAGAGCCGGCCCAAACCTAGCTTCCATATCAGCCCCAAGTCCCCTCTCTGCCCTTTACTACATCTCTCTGAACCACAAAGCCATCATCCATAAAAGAGTAATATTAACATTTATACTCATGTGGTCGTTACAGTGATTAAGTGATGAGACGTATATGAAAGCAATAAAGAAACTAAAAAGCACTGCCCAAATGTAATCACCATTTACTACTATTGTAGTGCAGTAGAAGGGTGTGCAGTTACTGTTCACGGACCTGGCTCGGGCTTCATGGTCCAGGAGGCTGCTGGTGAGCACAATCTAGAAGCATACAGAAGAGTATTGTCTTACCTTGCCAGCCATCAGGATAGGTCAACTCGCTGGCCTGGAACAAAACTGTAGAGAGAAGAGCAGGCCCAGACCCAGGCACCTGTGTGGACACGGCAATGCGCAGATGCTACCATATTGCAAACAGAAGAGGGTGAGAATTAAGCCCGACAGACTGGGCTGAAAGTTCATAAATCCTTGAAGGACGTAGATGGAGTGAGTAATTAATCCTCTGGAGAGGTTCCTCTGGGAATCTAAGAGCCGCAATTGGCAGTCCACCTCTGCACACACTAGCTGTCAAAAAGTACCACCCCTTCCAATCACAAATGTCTTGCAAATTATATAGATCAGGGGTCCTCAAACTATGGCCCGCGGGCCACATGCGGCCCGCCGAGGACATTTATCCGGCCCGCCAGGTGTTTTTGCAGCCGCTGCCTGTCCTGCTTAGCAGCCGACTCATCCGTCCAGTGTGCATAGGAATTTGGTAATAGTTTGTTTTTTTTTTTAGCTGTAGTCTGCCCCTCCAAAGATCTGAGGGACAGTGAACTGGCCCCCTGTTTAAAAAGTTAGAGGACTCCTGATCTGGATACATTTATGGGTAACCCAAAATCAAACCTGAAGCTGTTGAATCAATTCTGACTCTTAGCAATCCTATAGGGCAGCGTACACTGCCTCCAGAGGGTTCCCAAGGCTGTGAATCCTTACAAAATAAGAGAAAGTCACATCTTTCTTCCCTGGCATTGATGGATATCATCCACAAGATGCTTCCAACACAAACTAGGATGTGCTTGCGGCAAGTACATAGTTCTTTAGGTTAAGCACTGAAGAGTACAGATATCTGACACTGACTGTCCCTTAGAACCACTTATATCTAGGACAGGATCCAGCGCAGGATCTTACACAGACTCAAGTGGTGATTCTTGAGTCTGTGTTAAGATCGGAGCCAAGACACCCCTCGTGACATTTGCTGCTTTATACCTATGCGGATTGGAAGAACCCAGGGTTCAGGCTGTACTCTTACATACATCCTAAAACCGTCACCTCAATTTAGGAAAACTAGCCACAGCACCACCTGTCCAAACACCCCTTGTGGTCCTCTGTTTCCCCCAAAGACCTAGCTCTCATCATGGTTATCACGTTTTCTCCCCTTCTCTTTGGGTCATCCGAAAGGATGGAAAATAACCAGTCCACGAGAGTTGTGTCTGTCTTTCCTTGGACCAGGGCCTATGAAATGTTGTGTCTTCTTTGCCCCGGCACACTAGACATTCGTGTTTACTAGCAAAATGCCCGAAAAAGCATTCTTCTGGGAGAGAGTGGGGAAAGTCTGGGGTAAAAAATGAGCCACGATACAGCGAAACTCCAGGTGTAACCCCTGGAATCCAGTGAGGGGGGATCAGCTATTTTTGCCCTTCTAGATTTGCTGAAATATCTTTATCCCAAAGGATCCGTCTGACTGCTTTTCTCAGGGCAGCAGAACTGCCTGAGTACACAAATCTGTCGAAATATGAAGCGAGCAGGGTGTGAACTCACTCAAAATATGCTGATTTCCAGATGTTCTTGGATTCTCTGAAACACTGATTGCCCCCAAAGACCATCCAGAGTGAGGGGATGCCAGCGATTACTCATATTTCTCTCCAACGATCAAGACAATAATTTAAAAACCCGGCATGTAGCCTTTCTCATGAGCCGATGTCTGGGTCTTGTCTAGGCTGTATATTACTTCTCAGCATGAACATTGCAGCGTCTCTCTGGATTGAGCTGTGAAAGAGCTGCACCTTGCCCCTGGGGTGGGGGTGGGTGTTGATTTCGTGTTCTTCCCCAGAAGGAAAACCTTTCAGAGATGTGAATGAAGGGTGAATGTTTGACAGGAGGGAAAGGTCGTGGGAGAACTCCTTTCTCTGAAACAAAAATCAGGAAACACCAGGAGAGTAAACATTAACATGCGTTGTGCAAAATAAAAAGCAAAAACCCTTCGAGGCGTGGATTTGTGTTTACAAAAGGAAAACATCACTTGTAAAACATAATCAGAAATCATATTACTATGTTCTAAAATCCTATTTACTTGAACACTCAAGCGGAAATTTGGATTGTGAATAATTGCGACTACGAATGCTAAAAGTTCTGGCTGTTTCCTTTGAATGAGTTGGCCTGAGCCGGGTCAACGAAAGGCCCATGGGTCCCTTGTAAAGGGCAGTCCTGTGCAGGTTTAAGAGCAAGAGTTAAAGCCTACCTCTAGAAAGGTGGTACAGACAGAAAAGGGCCTCTATCTGTCAGTCTTCTTCCAGTTTGTTCAGAAGACAAATTTGTGGCCACCTACCTCACCCTCTGTGGAGCCTTTGCACAGACACATTCTCTGGCCATTTCTTGCCCTCAGAAATCTGTCAACCTTCCCCATTTAGAAGGTAGAAAGAAAGGGGCCTTTGATGTTAGTTATGAGGCAACTGCCCCAAACAGGAAGCGATCTGAATATTTCTGGGTCTTAACTTTCTCATCTGGAAAACGCCGTAAAGAACAAACACTTGGTGAGGATTACGAAGTCCTCCAAGCAGCCCAATGTCTGTGGCAAATATTTGCTCATAATTTCTTTCTTCTCGTGTTCCTGTACCTTTCAGTCCATACGCACCTCTCTTTCCTGAAGCCCGTGAGCCCGCGGTGGCCGTCGATGCTGTAAGATGGACAAAGGTGATCTATGTACCATGAAGGTTTCCAGCACAAATGACTGCCGCTGCGCCTCCCTTCCATTTGCTCCTCTGAGTCCACTCCATTTGCATCCCTCTGGGTTAGTTCATACCACCATAGAGCACCGTAGTTGAGTCTCTCCATTAGCAATACTATTCTGAAAGCTACTTAGCTAGTACCCTCTCTCTCACTTTAGGGTCAGGAATATGCGAGATCATTCCACCATCCACAGAATTCACCCAACTCTGGATGTAGCTCAAGGGTTTGAGGGGAACATACAGCAGAAGGGAGAGCATTGATCGTTTCACAGTGAAAGTCTTGCTTTCCATGCAGAGAATAGGCTCAAATCATGGCCAGTGGACTTCATGTGACATGTCCGTGGAGACTTGCAATCTGGGATGCTGGTAGAGCACTTGGAGCACAGCTTCCAGACCAACACAGATGAGAAAGAAAAGTTGAGTGATCTGTTATCAGTTATCAGGATGGCTCACAATGGTCCGATCTCAACTGATCATGTGGACAGCCCAGGACTGGACAATGTTTGGGTGTGTTTTGTGTGGGGATGGTATGAAGCTGGGCCTCCCTTGATGGCAACCACAGAGCACAGTAAATGCAGGGCAAGAGAACCAACTCTGCCCAAGAACGGACGCAGCCAACCGGCTTTACAAGCACGTCTTTCTTGAGCACAACTCCAGAGTGAAGAATTTTCCTGTCTGCATCCCTGTACTTCAGGGAGCTTCGTTGGCTCTAATATGTCACACAGACAGAGACTTTTTGGATTCACCAGTGTCTGCTTTTAGCCACTCTTGGGCTGAGTTGGTTGTGTTTGGTATAATTTTGGTTCATTTAGCATGCACAGTGCTTAAAACCTCCACCGGATGAACCCATTGAATCCCTTCTGAGACGTCACTATGCTCTGATGCACTCAGAAGCATGGTAGCTGTCCTGTAGTGAGAAGTGGATTTATTAATTTATTAATTTAATTCCATCGCTTCCCTACATTTCACAGATGAGGAAACAAGCACGGAGTGGCCCGAGGAACCTGTTATTAAAGCTGTGAAAATGCCTCAAAGGGAGATAGGCTGTGAATCGATTGCATTTCACACACAAGCCATTGATTTGGGGATTGTGTCATGGGGAGCCGCTCCTGATGTTTTGGAAATGTTTTGACCTTTGTATGTCAGTGTCTAACCTTCAGTCTTTCCATTGCCCGTAGCTAGAGAAGGGGGTGAGATCAAGGTCTCTGCTCTGAAAGGAAGCACTGGGCTCGAACCATTGACCCAGCTGAGTGAATCTTGTGTCGTCAGTTAGCTAAACACTATTACCAAGGGCCTAGTGTGGAAGAGTATTTGTTTAGGAGATTTCTTTCCAAAGCACTCCCTTCCTAACACTAGCTGTCACTCAGATAGCTGTGCAACGTGATTGATCCCTTTGACTACTCACCTGGGGCCCGTGATGTCATTCAAGACTACAACCTCGGGAAATTTACTGCCAAGGGAAAAGTACATTGAATGTGAATGTTTTGCACTTCAGGACCCCATTTACTGGCACCGTGAGAACCGGAATGCCGGGAAGATCCAAAGGGTAGAAGAGTGATGCTTTTTGGAGCTTGAAGGAGAGGGATAAAAGTGGATGGAAATAGAGTAAAACTTTGTTCGAGATTTTCTGAGAAGAGAGATGTGTGGAGACTACATTCTGCATCATTTCTAAATGTATAATCCATGAGAAATAAATCGTGAAAAAAAAGTATCCTTTCTCCTTAAGGTTGTAACAACCAAATGTGGCATAGTGTATCAGAAAGGTAGATCATTGATAAGGTAGTGTATCAGAAAGGTAGACCATTGCTAAGGTAGTGTATCAGAAAGGTAGATCATTGCTAAGGTAGTGTATCAGAAAGGTAGATCATTACTAAGGTAGTGTATCAGAAAGGTAGATCACTGATTCAAGGGCTGCTGGGGAGGAGCAGGGACATGCAGTCATGGTAAGAAACCCATGTGCATAGCAATCAATGGGTCAGAAATTGTTTAAATATAAGGTATTCAAACACTTGCTGCTAGAAAATCATGGGATGTTTTGATTGTTTTATATAGTTTTAACACTACCAAGAAAGAAACTCTTAAAATTATATTGTACTTCTGCTTTAATCCCAGTCCGTCAATGAGCCTACAAGATATATACATCCGCCGTCCCTAATTTAAAGAAGCACGAATTCTCTTTAACTCTGGATGAGGACTGCCACCTTCCCAATTTGGTTTTCTTGCTTTTTTATATTCGACTGTATATACCATGATAGGGTGGGTTATTGGAACAGAACAACTAATCAACCTCAGTTTTACTCTTTATATCATTTCTGTGGAGGTAAAACATACAGAACATTTGTCATTTTAACTATTTTTATAATTCAATGGGGTTCTTTATGTTCAAGTGTTCTGCAGCTGTCTCCACTACCTGCTTCAAGAGCTTTGTCATCCCTCCAAACTCATGAAGTAATAGCTTCCCATTCCCTACCCCGCCAGCCTCTGGCCAACACTCATTTTCTTTCTGTATTTTGTAGGCAAGGTGTTTTGTACACACGGGCTTTTACATTATTTGCCCATTTCTGTCTGATTTTTTTCTATATCCTTAAAAGAACCTTGACTGGTCATCAGCTGAGGAAGCAGAATTTTAAAATAAGTTGCGTGTCTTTGCAGATAAGACACCGCAATGACCTAATGTCATTATAGATCTCTCCCTACCTCTTCAGTCGACATGTTTGGGGACATTATTCTCTAAAAAAAGAGCACATTGAAGATTTTCTCAGTAGCTGCATTCTAAAAAAATACACCCGGCTCCATTTTGTTAAAGAGGATGTTCGTTTTCAAATGATGTCACTGGCTCAGGAGAGGCTCTGAGGTCTGAGGAGCAGGCCACTGCAGTACAGAAGGCAAGAGAAGAAGGGGGTTGTCCGGGAAGGTTTGCCGAGAAAGGAAATCCTGAGATGGGGCGAAGGAAGACACGAGCGGAGTCACAGACGAGTGCTCTGTGCTCCCAAGCACATCAAGGACACGCGAGTAGAAGCAGGAAAGGCAGGAAAATAAGCGAGCTTGGGGTGGACGTGATGGAGATGATGCCTTCAATTATCAAACCGACACACTGAGGCTGCGTTGGCCAGCAATCCCAGCTCTTTGGCCAGCCTGCAGGAGAAATGGCAGAACCAGGGTAGAGCTGTCACGCCCACCCACGCATGTACATAACAGTGGAAGTGAGAGGACACGGAGAGACCAGGGGAGAGGGCTGTGGGCTCCTAGGAGACCAATGTTACCGTCTCAGCGCAGAAGAGAAGGAATGAGAAGAGAGAAAAGCTGAGATCCAAGAATAGATGGCATTATTGAATCCAAAGGAGAATATGCTTTGGTTTTCCTAACCAGGGCAACAGGAAGAAAAAAACCAAGAGGCTGGTAAGAGTTGGCAAGCAGAGAACTTTCCAGAGAACATGACCAGTCTTGGTTGTCTTTCCTGGACTCCAGGCTCCGCGTCACAATTTCGCTCACTCGTCAGTAAGCTTGGGTTTGAATCTAAGTAAGCCTTAGAAGTGCCCCAAGCAACCAGTTCGTAGCGTGCCACCCACTTGAATCCAGATGCCTACTCCACCACAGGGCAGGGAGCGGACCGGTTCACTCAGTTCCTCAGAACGACACGCAAACCCACGAGAAGACACGCATCATCTAATTACCGAAGAATTCGAAGTTAAAAAAGAAACCACCCAAAGAGAGCCATGGAGTTGGGACACGAGCGCATGCCACTCTCCCAGCTGTATTCCTGGGAGCGCAGCTTCGCCAGTTCTCGAGGCAACACAGATTAGTTTGGGAGCCCTCCGCCTCTAAAAGCGGTATCACGGCATTCCTCCTGAACATTCCAGACAGGGACAGATGGGGATATAGCCAGCGGGGTGTAACATGCGTATGCAACTATACAGTCCAAGCATATTTCCATGTAAAGTGAAGATTTATAGCGCTGCCGTGCCAAAGGCGAACCGTCATGAAAGACTGCTCGTACGTTTCGGGGACAAATATGAACAGTTTAGTAAAGTGAAGGAGACAAGGCTCTGGTTTCTTTTTGTTCACAATGAAACATGAGAAAAGGATTAGCAAGTACGTAAATATTTGCTACCCAAGAACACTGAATACGTGTCTACACAGAGGATTTTTAATGCACACACCTAGCTAACGTAAGTAAGTACTAGTTAAAGAGAGGTCTCTGGCCTCGTTGTTCATAAACATTTGAGAGGGTGGGAAGGATCACTAAGCTGATTGATCTTCTGCTGTCACCTCTTGCTTCTTTGGTAATTATTTGTAAAATCGGGGAACACCCCCTCCCCCCTTTTCCAAGAGCCATGCTGTCTTTATTCAAATAGCTCATATCGACTGACTGGTCCTCGCTTACACACACTCCAGTGCTAGCAGGGTTTGTGCTTAAGCCCACTCTGTGACTAAGAAAGCGCAGCGGACGTTTCCTTCTCAACGCCGGCCGGCCCTCCTTTCCTCGGGCCTCTTAGCCTGATGTTCTGAATGGGGGAATGCCAGATGATATGTTCTTCAGGGAAACCTCTCCCTCCAAATGGCAGCTGGCTTCACAAATTCAAGTGAGAATTTATTTCAGTTTGAATAGCTCTCAAAGCAGTGTGGAAGATGGCTAAGGTGACAGTGATTGGTGATTCCCCGGAGCCAGGTCAGACCTCACAGAGCTGCAGTGAATGACGGGGACAACTAATGACTGGAAACAACCAGTGCGGATCCTTTTCTGGACCACCTCATGCCAAGGAGTCCAAGGTACAGACAGTTGTCCAAACGTCGGAACACCAACAGCAGGACACTCATCATTTGAAGATGATTCCTGCGGGGAGTAAATGGTTTCCCCTCCACCACTGGCCTCCAAGGCTGGCCGCTGGATAGCTTTTGTATACGGAAAAGAACAAAGGCTGGCGACCGGCTTCTGTAGGGGTCACAGCCTAGAACATTCCGTGGAGCCAATGCGGTCTCTGTGAGTGACAGTCAACTCGAAGGCAGTGGGTTTGGTTTTAGGAAGTGGCATCCTAAATAAATGCTCTCAACGGTGGCCCCTACACGGCTAACATCAGAGTCTGTGTAATACTGTTAAAACGCGGATCCCGGGCCAGTCTCAGGCTTTCTGAATCAGAAGCTGCCGAATCATATTTCAAGGTCTTTAAATAGGCATTCCAGGTGCTTTGTATTCTCTCTCCGCTCAATAGACACTGCCCTGAAGTAGGAGAAAGAGAGCGTGCTGCGAGTTAAATGTGTTTCTTTCATTCCAATAGTGTGCGGTGCTTTCATAGAAGACACAAAGCTAAAAGCTGAGACCATGGAGAAGTCCATATTATTCTACGGCTTCTCTGTTTCCCTTCCTTCTGCAGGGTCACCTCTGCCTCCTTGGCCTCCTCAGGCCTCTCCCCTTCTCCGTCTCCAGAGTGGCTGGTCACAGTCAATTCAGCCGCCCGGCCTTGGGGTTGATCCTACCTGCTGCGGTCACAGTAGAGGTTGGAGGGATTTCATAATTCACCGTTGGCCAATGTCACCCTGAAGGCTGAGGTTTTAAAACATTAAACTTGAAAACCTATCTGCCAATCCCGTGCCCTACCAGAACTGATTAAAAGTGGGAAAAGGCAGCGGAGAAAGTCACACCGAAGTGATACTTGTCATTTTTACCGGATTATATTTCCCCTGTGTCTCCATGGTGTTGTCTGTTGCCCGGGGACTGGCACTTAAAGGGAAGGTCATTGGGGTTTTTATTGATTCCAGGGCTCTAGCGTGACTCAGAAGGATTGCCAGTATTTAACCCACCAGGAGAAGCCGTGAGCTCTAAATGGCTTCCCGCTCACCAGGCGAGCCTGCCGTTTGTAAGAGACACCAGCTTGGAGGGCTCCTTCCCAGCTGTGGAATGGAAGCCTGCAGTCTCTTCTCTGCCTCCTCTCCCAGCGCTGCTTCTCCTTTGGCGCGAAATCAACAGCTCGCTACGCAGGGTAATCCAGACACAGTGAGATATGAAAAGCCAAGATGGTAGGCTCATGCTCTCATTTTATCTGTCAGCATCCTCCATGGCCCAAACTAGGAGTGAGAAAATGAAAGTTGAAGAGCATGAAATAGGGAAAATAGGAAATTAAGGATGGGATTTGATGACTTGTGACTTGTTCTTAATTGCCCTGCAAGGGGCCTGGACCACGTTAGAGGCTTGGGATGTATTTGTGGAAGAACGAGTCAATGAATGCACCCTGCAGGTTTGTTTTTCGAGTCTAGGTTTACACCATTAGTATTTTTTTTGGAATTTTCTTTCTTTTATCATTTTATTAGGGGCTCATACAACTCTTATCACAATCCATACATATGTCAATTGTGTAAAGCACACTTGTACATTCATCGCCCTCATCATTCTCAAAATGTTTGCTCTCCACTTAAGCCCCTGGCATCAGCTCCTCATTTCCCCCTCCCTTCCTGCTCTCCAGTTTCAATAGAAAACTTGTTATTCTCAGAATAGAATGAAGGGCTTATTAATTATGTGGCTTGTGCTTGGGCTGCTGATAGCAAGGTTGGCAGTTCAAAACCACTAGACACCCCTCCCCCAGGATAATGCTGAGGCTCCCTGCTCCTGGGAAGAGGTACAGTCTGAGAGTCCCCAGGGGCAGTTCTGTCTTGCCCCATAGGGCTGCCCTGAGTCGGAACCCACTGGCTGGCAGTCAGTCTGAGTGGCTTTAGTGATGGTGCTCTTCCATCCACACATGAATCCAATACAGACATGAAGCCTGAGGCCAGAGGAGGAGCATCAAGAGTGCCCACCAGTCTTTATTGAGATCTTTGATACAATTACAGTCATCACAGAATCTTTCACATTCACCTCGATTTTCAACATTTGGCTAGATTGACACAGGTTTTTCTTTGATTGCTGATGTTTTTGACACCGTCTGTCTTGTACCCCAAGCAAGGGCCTCCCTTCATCTCCCTCTAGGTCAGGCCCTATGGAAATCCTTAGAAATGATAAACGTGTACCTAAGAGATGAATGTGAACATGCAGGTCTTTATTAACAGTGCGTTTGGAAGGAAGGCTCCCTCTGAACCAGGGAGCCGTGATGGGAATGAACCTGAAAGGAAACAAGAATCCCTGTGATGAGGCCTTGGCGAGGGGAATGGTTTTCACGTCACAGACTTTACTTTTTCTAGAATCTTTGCAATCGGGCTTCGACTGCAGTTATTCAGGCTGGCATCTCAGTTAGTGACACAAAATCTAGTCATCCTAAAACTCCCTGGCTCTGATAATGATGCTCGTGGTGACTGTTCCTTGTTCCCCAGTGAGTTAGCTCCCTGGCTGCGGAGATGTTTGGAGCAACCCACCAAAGCCCTGCCCAGATCTCTCACTCCCACCGCCAATAGTGTGCATGCATGGTATGCATACCATTTTTAGCGTTTGGTGATTTACATGGTGGAAGATGTCTATTTAACCCTCTCTTTGTTTATATTAGGAGTCCTGGTGGTGGAGTGGTTACGCATTGGGCTGCGAACCGCATGGTCGGCAGTTCGAAGTCACCTGTAGCTACATGGGCTTTTTTCTCTGTGAACAGTTACAGTCTCATGAATCCAGTGGGGGTGGGGGGCGATGACTGTGAGTCAGCATTGACTGGATGGCAGCCTGTTAGGTTTGGGTTGTTCATATGCTCTGTCTCTGATCAGTAACTGTGACTCAATCTCCAGAAAAGGTAGGTTCTTTTTTTAAATATGTATATGTGTTTTATTTTAGAATTTTTAAAATTAAATCCTTTTATTGGGGGTTCTTACATCTCTTATCACAATTCCTACATTCATCCAGTGTGTCCAGCCCAC
This sequence comes from Tenrec ecaudatus, assembly GCF_050624435.1. Taxonomy (NCBI): domain Eukaryota; kingdom Metazoa; phylum Chordata; class Mammalia; order Afrosoricida; family Tenrecidae; genus Tenrec; species Tenrec ecaudatus. Next base: position 150,583,483 of record NC_134540.1, read on the forward strand.
TTGCACCTATGCTGCCATCATCATTTTCAAAGCATTCTCTTCCCACTCGAGCTCCTGCTATCCACTCCCCCTCATGAGTCCTTGGCAAGTTATGGATTATCATTTTCCTATCTTACATTATCCTCCATCACCGCTCACCCACTTTTCCATGGTTTGTCCCCCTGAAAGGGGGTTCTAGGTTGATCTTTGTGATCAGTTCTCTCTTTCTCCCCCCACCCAAAAGTTAGGTCCTTAAACAACTGCAACTTCTGTGGGTTAGAAGCGTATTGTACACCTGCAATATATTCTGAATGCAACGATGGAATAACTGCAGGTGTCTCTATTTCATTGCCTTACTGTTTCTTCTTTCGGTGAACCAGATCTGTCCTCATTTTATCCTTCACTCTGAGAACACTCCTAGGAATTTCCTTTTTAGGAAAAATGTGGGTTCCTTGCCGTCAAGCAGGACTGGAAGAGCATATGAAAATATTCTTAAGTGAGCAGAAGTATTATAAAATTTAAATTATAAAAAAATCATTCGTCTATATTTATAACCTCTCAAATGTTTGAAGTGATAATAAAATTCATTCTGTTTCTTGATACGGAGTTTGCTATTACAAAGCACTTAATAAAATTAGGCCAAGTCTGGCAGCGTATCATTTTTGAGAAGACACCTTCAGGTCAACCTTGCCCCATCTTCCTCAACCTGACACCTCTTGCATGTAAGAGGGCACAAAATGAGACAGCTCTCCTGGAAACTCCTGCAGCATTCAAGTGTTAACTCTTCTTCTGCAGTAAGTCTGTAGTAACAAGATGTCTTTCTCATGGTATTTAATCCAAGGCAGTACTTCCTACTTGAACAAAACTGAAAACAAATTTTTAAGGGATTTTATGAGATGAAAATGTCACACTTACTTTGCAAAAGAATGTAAGTAGCAAGCTCCCTGACAAGTTCTTAAAATATGATTCCATTTACCAAAGCATCGCTGGTGCACAGCAGAAAGCACCCTGCTCATCTCCTTTTACTTAGGGCGCCTCGGTTTGTGCACTTTGATAGAACGTAGTCATTGTGGAGTTATTGCCCTTATCTAAGAGCATCCATGTGCTTGGTCAGAAGCACGCCTGTCTCATTGAGGTGGTTATGGGTTTTGACTGCCCTACGTCTCGGGGTCAAGAGGTGCTATCCAACCTGTCTTGAGAAGATCAAGCTGTCTGAGCAGCTTCCTAAGTGCCGAAGACAGGCTGTTGTTATTATTGCGGGAGGGTACCTATTAATGTGCAGACAGTCGATGGATGGAGTACTGGGACTTAAATCTTACCTCGTGTTGAATATTGCGCTAGTTCAGATTCCTCCGATAAAAAGCAGCATGTGGTTTAAAGAGTTTAGCTTTATGCAAAGAACACAGTCTGCATCTTTGATTCATGAGAGATAACATCTCTTCAGTGGGTTAAGTCTTTTGAGGAGGCCTCAAGACAATGCTTGATGGTTAAGACAGACAACGGCTCTGGGTGCACCTGAAGGACCACCTTAGGAGATCAGCTCAGCCTCCTGGGAGGGGTGGGCTGCTTCTGTCAACCATGCCTCCTTAATGAAATCCCAGTCAACACTACGGACTCCCAAGTTCTGTTGGCTTTCTGGTTAATGAAAGACATCACTACACATGACAGGGTAATTTGCTCTTTTTTAGGATGTGGGAGCTTCACATGGGAACCATCTCAGACTTCACTTTGCACATTTCTTCTTTTTTTTTTTTGCAGGGGGGACTATATTAAAATTGTAATTGTATGTCTAGAATGTTCCATGAATTCTTAGAGCTATGTTAATGCATTATTGAACCCAAGTGAGGGGGGAAACAGCAGGCCAGGAGTGGGGATGCAGGAGAAGCTCTGAGTGATCGTGTCTTGAGAAAACGAAAGGAGCTCTTGGAGACATTGGCAGCTGGGCCGACGTGAGGGTGCTGTGGGGCCCCCTAGCCTTGTAGCTGTTGTCTGAGGTCGTGGGCAGATGTGGATGCCCAGACCACTGGCACCTTCAGCTTATGGGATCTGAGGGCATGTGCAGCTGCTGTCAGAGGAGAAGAGAAATGACGATGGAAGCAGAACTTGCAATAGAGTGTAATTGATCTTTGGTGTTAGTAAAATTGGGATTTTACTTCTCTAAAAATCTCTTAATCAAATTGGTAAGAGATGTCTTGCGATGCCACTTCTAAGAATAGCCACAACCAGGAGATCGCGTGTAGGTGGAGGCACAGGTAGGGTACAGATCTGGGAGAGAGGGATCAGCACATAGAGAAGAGGGATAGGGTGACTGTTTTCACCACCGCTGACTGAAGAATCAGAAAGGAAGAGTGCTTAGCTTGCAAGTAGGAAACCTGAGACATCTATTGTCCTGGAAAGAACTGTAAACTTTGTCTCCTACAACTCAGCATCCTACACGATCATCTGGTTCATTATTCCCCAAGTCAGTTTCTGTACCCAGAGCGTCATATTGACAGAGATGAACAAGAAGAAGCATAACAAGTGTAATTTTCCTTTTTTCTTCTTGAATACCTGGCTTATTTACATCTGATTTTGTTCATTGTAGGTAAGCTCAGAAAACTGAGGGGGTGAGGTTCTGTATGAGCTTTGCTGAGAAGGTCGTACAGGAGTTCCAAAACACTGCTCTCTGCGTTGCTCACAGCCTCTTGTTTCCTTCCTGTACACATAACAAACAGCCTTCGGGGGTTCTGCTGTTCTTTGGAGCAGTGTACCAAACTGACAACCTACTGCATTGAGTATTGGGCTGCCGACTACAAAGCCAGTGCTTTAAACCCACCTGCCACTCTGCAGGAGAAAGATAAGGCTTTCCACTGCACACACAGGACAGCCTCCGAAGCCCACGGGGCCAGTTCTACCCTGTCCTATGGGATCAGAATTGACTCAATGGAAGTGAGACGGTTCTTTGACAATAAATTTAGTACTAAAGACCAGTGACTCTGAGTTTTCATGTCAAAGATATCAAAACAGAACAAGTACCCCCCAAACTCCTCCAGTTTTCAACTGTAACTTCTCATGATTATACGCTTTGATGGAGTATGACATTCTTGACACAAAGACTGTTGGTCAGAGCAGTCTGCTTTCAGAATTTATCTAGCTGAATATCATGGCTAATAATTTCATGATAAAATAGGAAGTTAAAATATCCGTGGGCGTAGCCATCAATGTGAAAATAATAATATTTTAAAATTGCCTACAAATGCACTCTGACTTAACCTAAGTCAATAAAAATGTCAGAATAATTGAGGAACATGCTTGAGACAACGGGGGAGTAAGACTCCTCCTACACTGAAATTTTATTTTTCTTATCTCTCTTACTTAAGTGGAAAAGATAAAAAAAATCTCCTTATTATCAAAATTGTATGAGGATAGGTGGTTGAGAACCGCATGGCTAACTAAATGGGACTAAAAAGAAATACACCAAGCTCCATTTGTAATACTCTCATATAGTTGGCATCCCGTGTAATAGAGCTGTGTAGTAAAGCAGAGGCAAGTCACCCCTTGGATGACGACTGTACTTCGCATGTTTCTGGGAAAATCAAAAGAAGCCATGAAATGGAGGAAGGTGTCCAGCCAAGAGCAAAGGTACATACTTTGTGAGAGGCAGGCGCGGTTGCACACAGCCACTCATCAAGGGCCAAAGGTTGCTATGTGCCACGAAGAACCATGACTGTCATCAACCACAGCCTGGACTTGGGGGCTTTCGAACACCAGTTCTTCTATCCTGTGGTTGGTTAAATGGGGTTTTGCAGCCTAGAAAGCTCTTGAGACTTCCCTGTCCTTTGGCCAAAATGAGCTTCCCCAAAGGAGTAAGGAGAAAAGAAGAAAAAAAAAAAAAGTATTGCTTTGAAAATATAGAAATCCTTATTAAACAAGACTATTGAAGTATTAAGGTACCAGTTCTCAACATATCCTGCATCTAGCTCTACACACTTCTGGAGGTGGGTGTTTCCATCTCTCTAAATTGTCCCCAGCAAATTTTATACCATATCAGAATGGCAGTTTTGGCACCTCAAGGGACTCAAATAGTGTCCCTTTTTAGTGGTCTTTACATTTTGAGAACAAAAGAAGTGCAAAGGGGCAAGACCAGGGCTATAGGGTGTATGATGGAGATTTTCCAACAAAATTCTTGTTGCGCAGGCCTTGCCATGCTTGAAGAACCAGCAGGCAGGGGAACTGTGGCAATGAGACAAACTTCCTCCGGGAAGATATCCAAGCCTTTTTCTTATCAATGCAGTGTTCAGTTTCCTTAAAACCTCTTGCTGATATATGTGCCTGTGAGAACCCTATGTCCTTCCAGTGCCTCGATCCAGATCGCCCCTTTGAAATCCTCAAAATTTCCACCACAGGCTTCTGAGCTGACTTCTGTGCCTGGGCTTGAACTGGCCCCCAGACTCCCTCTGAAGCCACTGTTGTAATTAGACTTTTCTCTTCCTCCCTAATACACAAGACCACGGCCCGTGTGCTCCTCTGAGAACTTGTCTGCGATCACCCACTGATGTCAGCGGCATGGGCAGACCTCGTGTGTTCGGCATCAACTTTGGTTTATGAACTGGAGCAACAGTGCATCCTGGCTTAGCCTTCTGTTCTCCTCCTTACTCTTCCTCTCTCTCCCATGGGTCTCTCTCGTGAAATAAATCCTTCACCTGAACAGACACGATAGAGGCCTCTAGTTCCCAAAATTTAGAGTTCTTTTGTATCTCTGGAATATCTTGCTGAAAAGCTGGTTTCATTTCAGGAGGCTGAGTGTGTGTGTGTTTTGGACAGGCTCCAAGGTGGTGCGATGGTAGCCTGGGTACTGTAGAGAAAGAAATACACAGAAACTCATGTATAAGAGAGAGTTTTATGTAAAGGTTAAGTGTGCAACAAGAAAACATCCCAACCCAGTGCTGCCCAAGCCCACAAGTCTAACATCAACCCATTAACCCATATGTCCAACACCAATCCGCAAAGTCCTCCTCCATCTCACAAAACACATGCAATGATGCCGACTGCAGGAGGAAAGCCGAGTCTGTGAATGTTTAAGCATCTCAGCGCTGGCAGGGGCCTCCACACGGCTGCTCCAGCACCCAGGGCTGCATCAGGGTAGGTCCATGCGGCTTCACCTTGGGGATGTCTTGCAGGAAGTCAGCCTTGCAAGCTGAAGCAGGGAACTGCTAAGGCAGCTGCACCCTGGTCTGACCATCACAAAGCAAGAGACCCGAGAACTAGAAAGGTGAGGCTCACCGAGCCATGTATCCAGCCGCCCTTCAATTAACCCCACCTGTGTTTATCAGCCAGGTTGGCACAATCAACGAACTACCTCACCTTGAGTAACGAGGAGCTGCAGTGTGTCCTGTGCATCTCTCGCCTATAACTTTGTTCATGTTCTTCTTTCATCCCAGAAGTTCACCTCCTTTCTTCCTTCCTGAATCATTTATACATCCTTCAAAAGGCCATCGTCGTCAATGCCGACTCATAGTGTTCCTACAAGACAGGGTGAGAAGCACCCTTGAGAATTTCCAAAACTGTAACTCTTTATTGGAGTAGAAAGCCCATCTTTCTCCCACAGAGTGGCTGGTGGCTTTGAACTGCCGACCTTACAGATCTTAGTTCTACACATTACCATTAGGCCATCAGGGTTCCTACTCATGATAGTCTCTAGCAAAACAAACTTACTGCCATTGAATACATTCTGATGCATAGCAACCTTGTGAACAGAATAGAAGTGTCCCGTGGGTTTCTGAAGCTATGAATATTCACCAGCACAGAAAGCCTCATTTCTCTCCCTTGAGGCAGCTGGTGTATTCAAACTTCTGGCCTCATGCTTGGCAGTTCAACAGAGAACCCATTATACTACCAGGGCTCCTTTAGGATAAACGCTAGCACCTGGTTTATGCCTCATGAGGGCTTCCTTTGATGATATCCTGTAGCGCATAATGGCTAGACCACTTTTCTTGTCTACATCTGGTTTTAGCTTTAGCTACTTTTTACAAGGAATTTCCACTTGATCCTTAACAACGCCCACCCCACAAGAATAATCTCCACCTGCAGGATTTTCTTTTACACCATGGACCTGCTATCCCAAGTGTCTGCTTGAACGATTCCAACGGGAAATCCAAATTCAGCATGGCAAAGCAATAACAACTCCCTATCTTTGTTGTCTGAAATTTTGCCCAGCCTTCTGTAGTTGCCATCAACAAGTAACCTGTGCATCTAAGGCTCCCCCTAGATGGCCCTGAAAGAGAGCAAATAAGGACCAGGCAGGAAAAGTACCGAATGAAGCAAACATGGCCCCTTACCAGGAGTGCCTGGGCCCAGATACCCATGGTTTCAACCGAGTTGCTTGACGGAGACTCAGTCTCTCCATGTACAATTGTTGGGCCATCCTTGGTGTCTCCTCTCTAGGCCTTTGCAACCATCCCATTTATCATCAGCTTCTTTCTTTTTAAAAAATCATTTTATCGGGGGCTCATGCAACTCTTATCACAATCCATACAGACATCCATTGTGTCAAGCACATTGGTTGCCATCATTATTCTCAAAACATGTGCTTTCTGCTTGAGCCCTTGCTATTAGTTCCTCAGTTTTTCCCCTCCCTCATGAACCCTTGATAATTTATAAATTATTATTATTTTGCCATATCTTACCCAGTCCCTTCATCCACTTTTCTGTTGTCCATCCCCCAAGGAGGATGTGATATGTAGATCCTTGTCATCAGTTCCCCCTTTCCACCCTCCCCTTCCTCCACCCTCCCTGTATTGCCGCCACTCTCAGCACTGATCCTGAAGGGATCATCTGTCCTGGATTCCCTGTGTTTCCAGTTCCTATCTGTACCAGTGTACATCCTCTGGTCTAGCCAGATTTGTAAGGTAGAATTGGGATCATGATAGTGTGGGGGTGGGGGTGTGAGGGGAGGGGAGGAAGCATTTAAGAATTAGAGAAAAGTTGTATGCTTCATTGTTGCTACACTGCACCCTGATTGACTCGTCTCCTCCTGGTGACCCTTCTGTAAAGGGATGCCAGTTGCCTACAGATGGGTCTTGGGTCCCCAATCTACACTACCCCTCATTCACAATGATTTGATTTTTTGTTTTTTGATGCCTGATACGTGATCCCTTTGACACCTCGTGATCACACAGGCTGGTGTTCTTCTTCCATGTGGGCTTTATTGCTTTTGAGCTAGATGGCTGCTTGTTACCCTTCAAACCTTTAAGACCCCAGACACTATATCTTTTGATAGCCGGGCTCCATCAGCTTTCTTCACCACATTTGCTTATGCACCGGCTTTGCCTTCAGGAATCATGTCAAGAAGGTAAGCATCATGGAATGCCAGTGTAAATAGAACAAAGTATTTTTTCATTGAGGGAGTACTTGAGTGGAGGCCCAAAGTCCATCAGCTACCTTAATACTAAACTGATAAATATATGCACCTAGATCTATTTCCCCATCCTCATGTATATATTTACATATATACATGCCTTTATTTAGACCTCCATAAATGCCCTTTGCCTCCTAGTTCTTTCCTCTATTTCCTTTTACTTTCCTCTAGTCCCACTATCATGCTCAACTTTCATTCGGATTTCAGTAATTCCTCTCGGTTACATCGCCCTTGGTCAAGTTTCTAGCTGCTCTATGTCACACATATATCAACACTCCCCATATTTGTATGCATCTTGCCGCTGTTCTAAAATACACTCATCTCCTTGGTGTGGGCGGTGGCACTGGTTTCTTGACCCTACACTGATCCCCCTGGTTTCTCATCTTTCATACCAACCCTGGACTTATCATTAAAAAAAAAAAAAAAAACCCTTTTGCAAGGCACTTGTGGACTTACAAAGGAGATTGATCCACATTGCCTTCACAGTTAAATCCCAACTTGGTAGTTATTGAATTTAATACTCCTGCAATCCGTCTCCACCAATTTCGATTTTTCCAACTTCCTACTCCCCTCCCCTCCCCTATGCTTCTGTTTCTGCCAGAGTGATTGTGTGTACTTCTCCAAATGGAGATTCCTTTACCAGTTCTCAGACTTTAGAACCGTTCACCCAATTCTCCAAATGTCAAAATATGACCCAATCCTTCAGGTTCAGTTCAAGTCACCTTCCATGAAACCTTCCTCAGACATAAGGAACCACTTCCACGGTTTGGGATTTGTTCTTTAGTCACACGCTGTTGCCACATAGTCTCAGATTGTATACACACACACACACACACACACACACATCCCCGTCCTCACCTCTCCTAGGTTTTAAGATTACACGGACTCTGCTAAGCTATTCTGTGCCTAACAAAATTCCCTGAAATCCAAACTAAGAAGTCGCTCAATCATGTGAGTGTGTTGACTGGAAGGGTGCAGTGGGTCTTCTTTTGGTCCTCGGTCCCAAAGTTAACATGCACCCCTGGAGGACATAGACCCACATGCACACAGACAGGAAGAAAAGCTGGGAGGAGAGTGTGATAGGTCAACATTGTCATATTCAGTATCTTCATAGAACCTAATGATTGAGTCTCGTTTGCACATCTGTCGAAGGAAGTCTTCCTCATCAGAAAGGGAACAGAGCTTTTCCATCCCAGCCACATATTAGGATCACCTGGAGGACTTTGAAAAGTCTCAATAATATCTAGCCTGCACCCCAGATCGATCAATATTCTCAGAGTCAGTGCAGGGGCGCAGTATTTTCAAAGCTGTAAGGTGGTTCCAATATGCATCTGAGGATGAGAATCATGTCATGGACAATCTCCATACCAAGTATAGTCTTGGGAATGGGTAATACAGAGAATGTGGGACAACTTGAAGGAGATAGCCAAGTGGCTTCCCACTGAGCCAACCAAATTCTCCTTGGAATTGTTGAGCATTGTTTCCAACACGCAGTTGTTCAAATGCTGAGACATTGATATGGGCTCAGGAAGGACTCATGCCGTCATCTCCTAGCGTGTGTACAATGAAAGCCTTACAACTAATGCATGGCCAGAAGCACATCAGGAGCATCCAGGAGCCCACAAGGAGAGGTGGGCATCGTTGTGGGCACCCCTGGGAAGCTAGGGGACCGGGAAGGAGTATTTGGTGTTCAGTGGAACCAAAGGAGGAAGAGAGAGGGAGCACAGAGAAGGAACTTGGCTGTGCAGGTAGACCTTTGCTGACAACCTTGACCTGCTCAAGTGTTCCCAGCCCTGCCCCTGGCCCAAATCTCAGAAGTTGGCAGGCTTGCATTGGTTGAAACTTAATTGCCAAGTGGGGAAGAAGGGAGTTGAGACTGAGTGTTTGTCTGCTGGGGCGGCGAAGTCTTAGCTAGCACATCTTTCTTAGTCTTGAGGACAATACTGAAACAACATATTTTTCCTCCTAAGTGAAAAATTAAGCAGCAGCCCAAGTCAAAAGAAATTGAGGAGATGGGAGCTAGGTTACAAAACTAAAAATTCACAGTGAAAAGAAGTATTTATAAGTGCCAACATCCCCCCCCCCCCAAGATTATACACAAACACCACCTGGGAACAGAAAGCCAGAGTGATCCCTCTGCACACTCCTACCTAATGAGAATTTCTGAAAGCAAAATATACCTAGAGTGAGTCTCCATGAGGTGGTAATTTATGAAGCTGCCTTCCACCATGCTGATACTGACAAAGATAGGTCTCCGGCGCACCAGAGCCCTTTGTGTGTGTGTGGGGGGGGAGGGGGGATACAGCTCTAGGAAAGAACTTGGCTACGGGAGGCTCCAGAGGAGCCTCACTCCACTACATCTGTCCCCATGGAACCTGCTTCCTTATTCCCATGAACCAAGTTGAATGATAATCACCCTTTGCCTTGAGTAGACGTATCTGCTAAATTACCAGCCGCTTTTAAGCAAGGCAAATCCATAGCTGTGTCATGGATCTAGTCTCCCTTCTGTGACCTTAACCCCCCACCCTGACTCCCTCTGTCTTGGATGTAAACAAATTAACTGGACATGAAACAGAAAGAAGTTATTCCTTAAAGGAATCGGATCCTTGTAGCATATCCTCATGAATTTCCCTTATGGGTTTGAGTCAGCAGTGAATGTCTCAGAAACATTCCAGATGACTTCAAGGAGGTAAGGGCAGACTGGTAATTAAACCACACTAGTCAGGGAGGCTTAGCAATAGAGAACAAAGGGCAAGGAAAGGAGAGGGAATCAAAGCAACATAAAAAGCAAAGAGGCAGGAAACCAGGATCCTGCCCTGGCACTTTGGAGCTGCAGGACTACTTTTGCACATACTTTATGACCGTGTGATGGAGTCCCTTAACAGAGGGAGGCTTTTGCCTCATATCTGAAGCAGAGAGACACAGAGAAAACGGTGTCCTTTGAAGATTACCAGGTCTCAGGATGGTTTGATCTACTCTGATCTAGGCTGAGATAGCAGGAGGAGGCAGGGCAGCACCCACTTGGAGCTGGCAAGAATGGAGTTGGGCTTTCTTCCAAGTTCCCAACCTCTCCTCTCCTACCCCAGACTTTCAAAAACCCTTGTGCTGGGGGTTTTCTCTGTGACCCTCTCCAGGGCTCCACCATTCTCTGTTTCTGGAAGGCTCAGCGTAACAGGTGTGCCAGTGGCCATCCACCTGTCCAGGCTTCCAAGTCCGTTTGCCCAATGAAAGGCCCTTTTAGGAACTCCAAATGGAGAATGCGATTCCAGAATTTGTTCCAACGGCTTCCTTCCTGTGAGGGTGCCGCAGCCTGGCTGAGCACTTCAGGAAAGTCACCCCTCCACTCAGCGTCTTCCTGCCCAGTTGTCTCCCTCTCCTCCTACATACACTGCCAGGCCTTGGGACGCTGACTTTGCCTCCCTTTACTAGCCTTGGGATACTGTACTATTTATCCCAGTTTCCTGTCACTTACTCATTAAACTCTCCACAGAGTACTCCATTTGCTTGCTTGCTTTTGAAAACCCAACTGATTCAGCCCTCAAGCCCAGGATTGATCAACGATGAAGCGTTTCTTCACTGTTCTTTTAGCTGGTAGGATTGCTGTTGTTAGTTGCCAGTGTATCATGCGTGGAGTAGAACTACACCATGTGTTTTTCAAGTTTATGCAGCAGATGGCCAGCTCTGTCTGCCCAGGTGCCTGTAAGTGGGTTTGAACTGCTAACATTTCAGCCAGCACGGAACACTTCACCATTGGCACCACCCAGGTGTCTTGGAGCTTGAGAGGACCTTGACGACAGCTAAGTTACTGAAGCATCAGTCTTGACATAGAAATATCTAGAGTGTCAAAGATGCTAAAAGTGACTGTGAGAAAATCATCCGTTGTTAGATGAGTCTGGTCAGTATCTGAAAAAGTGGCTCTGAGCAGAGGGAAATAAAAATTCTTTTATCTTGGCCTAAGCTCACTTCAAAGTCACTGGCATTGAGTTGATGCTAACTCAAAATCACCCATTAGGACAAGGTCGAACTGTGAGTTTCCAAGGCTGTAAGATTTTTTTTCCCCTTCAGGTTTAAAATTTCATTTTATTGGGAGCTCTTACAGATATTATAACAACTAATAATTCAATTAGACAAGCATCATTGTACAATTACTGCCACCATCATTTTCAAAACATTTTCTTTCTTCTTGAACTCTTTGATATTTGCTCCCCTTTATTCCCTTCCTCCCTCACCCTACCCCCCAGGAACACATGTTATTATATTATATAACACATATTGCCATATCTTACACCAGCCAATGTGTCTGTTCACCTACAATTCTGTTATTCATTCCCCTCCAGTGGGGTTGTACAGTCCTCATTGCTATCTGCTCCCCTTCCCCTCCATCCCCGCCCTCTCATCGGTACCCTCTGGGAATCATTGCTCCCATTGCTATTTCTGAAGTGTTATCTCTCTTGGATTTCATTAATTATACAAATGAACATGCACAGGTCTAACAAGATTAATGGGGGTAACAATTAAGACCATACTAGTAAGTGGAGGAAATATTGAAGAACTAGAAGATAGCTATGCTCTACTGCATCCTGTGTGCCCCATCTGCGAGGCACTGTACAAGTATCTTACAGGTGGGCTTTGGGTTTCCACTTTGTCGACATTCCTTCATGTCAATTTCATTGCTTGTTTGGAACTTCTGATGCCTTTTCCCGTTGACACATCATGATCACACAGGCCGGTGTGCTTCCCTGTGGGCTTTGTTGCCTATTCCTGCTAGATGGCCACTTGTTTAACTTCAAGCCTTTAAGACCTCAGATGTTGTATCTTTTAATAGCCTGGCACCATCAGCTTTCTTTACTACATTTGCTTCTGCACCCATTTTGTCTTCAGCAATCGTGTCAGTAAGGTAACTATCATACATTGCCACAGTATTAGTACAAACCGTCCTTGTACTATGGTAAGAGTAAAGTGGAGTCCCAAAGTCAACTGCTTCCTTGTTGTATATACATCTATCTATATATCTATCAGACAAATACATCGATCTTTATATATCTATATAGTTACATGTATACATATCTCGCTATAGATACACCTAGTTATATAAATTTTACTTTATTGTTCTTACCTCTATTTCTTTTTTTCTTTCTTTATGCCCCACTATCATGTTTACCTATCATTTACCTCTCAGTAATTCCTCTCAGTTACATTTCAATTGATCAAATACGACCAGGAATACCACAAATTCCTCACTGTCAATTTTAGATCCCTTGTTATTCTCCTGTCCCAGTCCATATTGGCTCAATGCTCCCCTCCCCACCATCTCCTCCTCTCCCATTCCTCCACGGAACCATTGGTCCATTGCCGTTTCCTTGAGATTGCTTATCCTGCCTATCTTATATGGATAGACACCAAGGGAGAAAAAATATAGAGAGAGCGAGATAGAGAGAGACCATACAAACAGTTCCAAGTCTAATTGTTGTGCTGACCTGGAGTAGATGAGTGTCCCTCTGTTACATAGCATGCAGGCCCTAACACAATGCATCCGTCCATTCCCCGTTTCTTTCAGGGAGCCATCTCCCAGGACCCGCTGACCTAACAGCATGTATACTTTTTAGTCCTCAGTGTTTGTGTCCGACGGGCTCACGGTCTACAAGATCCCTTTGTGCTTCCTGTAGTCAAGAAGCCTTCAATTGAGATTCCTCAAGGACTTCGTGGCTTTGCTTCTATTGCTGTTCTGTCGCACTCCCATCTTGGTTTGTGCCCCTGTGGGTGGATCAGACTGGTCGCACTCCCGAACTGTATCTTCAGGGTTACCCTCTACAGCACTGACGTCTAAGGAGGGGACATCACCTCCAGCTGGGGCCGGCCCTGCAGTCCTCTCTGCAGATGAGTGCCTCTGAGCAGGAGCGTCGCCCTCAAGGCTTGGCACGTGAGAATGAGATCTACTCCTTCTCCCCCTTTCCTGTGCAGACATAAACGATACCCTCCCCTTTGGTGAATCAATGCCCTGTTCTCACATTGCCATCTCTTTTCATCCCCCTCCTCTTTGAGGACCGGAAAGGCATGTGAGTGGGGATGGGGGGTGGGAGAAGGTCATCCTGTGCACTCGCTGTCTGCAACTTTTTTATTCTTTTGCTTTTGATGATGTGTGCATCACTGTGTTCAGACTGGATTTTGCCTGTGCAGCTGGTCCTCAGCCTGGGAACTATGCAATATGTACATTTTCCCCTATGCCCATTCTGTTGTTTGAACTGAAGTCAGTGGACTCAAGTTGCACTTGTCCCTTTGTGCTTGGCTCACTTCGCTCAGCATAATATTCCCCAGCTCTTTCCGCAAGACAAGGTGCTTCATCATTTCACCACTGTTTTTAGGGGCCCATAGTACTCCATTGTATATCTATACCAGAGTTTTTAATTCATTGATGGAAATTTAGACTGTTTCCAATTCTTTGTGATTGTAAACTGTGCAGCGATGAACATTGGAGAGCAGATGTCTGGTCGTGGCCTGTTTCTCATTTCTTCTGGGTATATGCCCAGTAGTGGAATTGCTGAATCACAAGGTATCTCAATTTCCAACTGCTTTAGGTATCACCAAATCGCTTTCCACAGTGACCACCAGCTTTCTTCAAGAAAGCTTTCTACAAGACCACCAGCAGTAAATGAGAGTTCCTGTCTCACCACCGCCATTCCAACATTTGCTGCTTTCTGTTTTTTATGAATTGATCTATCCTGTGGGTGCTAGGTGGTATCCCATGATTGTTTTGATTTGCATTTCCTGGATGGCTAATAACTGGGAACATTTCTTATGTGTTTATTGGCCATTCGGGTTTCCTCCTTTGAGAAGCTTCTGTTCAAGGTTTTTGTCCACCTCTTCAGGGGGCTATTCTATTTTTTTTTAACTTATGGTAAGGTTGTAGGATCCTGTTGATTTTAGTAATTAGACCTTTGTCTGATATGTCAGAAATGATATGTCTTTTTTCAGTGTGGGGGCTCTCTCTTTGCTTTCCTGATGAAGTCATTCAATGCACACAAGTGTCTCATCTTTCATATGTCTCATGTGTCTATTTTCTCTTCCTCTGTGTGTGTATCCTTCATTATTGCTGCCCACATATTCCTAAGGTTTTTAGCTTTGTTCCATTTTCTTCATTGATGATCCTGACAGTTTGGGTGATGCACCTTGAACTTGTCCTTGTGTGTGGAGTGAGGTAAGGGTCTTGGTTCAACCTCTTCTGCAGGTTGATATCCAGTTTTTCCAGCTCCATGTATCCAAAAGGGCATCTGCTTCCCATTTGATTTCTTGAGGGTCCTTGTCAAAGATTACTTGTCTGTATTCTGTTATTTTTATTTTGGGATTTTCTAGTATGTTTTTTTAATCATTTTATTGGGGGCTCTTATCACAATCCATCCATCCATCGTTTCAAGCACGTTTGTACATTTGTTGCCCTCATCATACTAAAAATATTTTCTTTCTACTTGAGCCCTTGGTATCAGCTCCTCACCCCCCCCCCCCGCATGAACCCTTGATAGTTTATATATTATTATTATTATTATTATTATTATTATTATTATTATTAGATTTTCTCTCTTATCCTTTGGTCCAAGTAACTATCATTATACCATTGCTGTTTTGACAATCGTGCTGTATAATAAGTTTAAAATTCAGGTAATACAAGTCCATCCACTTTATTCTTCTTCTTGGGGAGGTCTTTGCCAATTCTGGGTTTCTTCCCTTTCCACATGAAGTTGGTAGTCAGCTCGTCCATTCCTTTGAACATTGAAGCTGGTATTTAAGACTGTAATTCTTTACTGGAGTAGAAAACCTCATCTTCCTCTCAAGGAGTGCCTGGAGGTTTCAACTGCAGAATTTGCAGTTAGCAGCCCAATGCATAACCACTACACCACTGGGATGCCCATTTTGATCTAAAGTCCTTTTAAAAAAAATAAGTGAAACTGTCCCCTTGATGATGAAAATACTCCTGTTCCAAACCTCATGTGCTCGTGAAAGCTGAACAATGTAAAATGAAGATCTAAGAAGAAAAGCATTTGAACTGCGGTGTTAAAGAAGAATAGAGGCACCATGGTCGCCTGTCAAGGGATGCCTGGTGATACTGTGGGTTAAGCATTGAGCTTCTAAGTGCAGGCCAGGGACTCGATTTCACAAGTCCCTCTGCTGGACAAATATGAAGCTGTGTGCCCCTGTAACCAGAAGCAGTTCTGCTCTGTTCTAGAGGGTCAACTGTAAGTTGGAATTTACTCCATGCCAGTGGGCTTGACTTGGTACTGTGAAGAAGCCAACAAATTAGTCTTAGAAAATATACAACCAGAATGTGTCTTAGAAAGAAGGATATCGAGAGATACATCGAGCTTATTTTAATATGTCACCGAAAGAACTACCGGGTACAAGAAAAAGCCACCAGGTTTGTTCAAGTTGAATATCAGCAACAAAAGGGAAACCCTCACTTTTAGAAGGACAAGGAGGCCCACAACTCAAATGTTTTGGAAAACACACACTCACTGCCACAAGTCCACTCTGACTCAGAACGACCCTTTGGGGCAGGGGAGAACTGCCCTCCCGGGTCTCCAAGGCTGCAGATCTTCACAGGAGCAGAAAGCCTTGTCTTTCTCCCACAGAGCAGCATGTGGGTTCACGACCAGGGCTCCTAAAACCAACTCGATATAGACGCTTTCAATGAGCTTGAACAGGACAGAGACTAAAACCATCATGTTGAAGGCAGGGAAACATTGCAGCCACAGAACAGAGGCAGCTAAACTGAATTTCACTGATTCAGGGCAACGAGAGTGATGACGTATCATGAAAGACAAAAGAAATCATCTCTTAAAATTATGATGAGGTGGCAGACCAGTTCATCACTGCAGAAGGGGCAAGGAGAATGGTTGGTTTGCACCCATGATCGCAGAATGAAAATAGTTACAGTTGTGGGACTTCTGCCACCTGGAAGCATGGTGGTCAGGGCATGATCCATAACCATGTGGCACTCAGTTGCAGCCACCATCACAGAACCCCACTTTAATTTGCAACTGGATAACCGGTGACAACTTTGGGGAAATCATGAATAACATGCCAAGATAAGTTTCATAGATTCGTGGGCAAATCTAAAACCAAGACTGCCTCTCCAAAGAGGTGTATCTACTTTCAAACATATTCTGCCAAACTAGCCACATTCCTGGTTAATGCCCAGGAAGTTCTCAAAGGGATTCTGCATGTGTGTTGAGACTCAGAATGGAGTGAGGGGTCCACACTAGACCACAGCCTCCCACAAACCCAGGGCTTTAGATTGAAAAGCCAATATAGCTCATTGGGGTGGATTGACATGGCAACCACTGCAGTGGGCTCCAACATGGCAAAGAGCATGGAAGTGGTGCAGGACTAGCCAAGGGTTTCATTCTGTATACAAGGGGGCTTCAAACTTCATGGGAAATGTGTGCAATCTTCTCATTCTGTATCTCCATGAGCCTTTGGAAGCTCCTCTGTACATGTGGCCTTCATGACTGGAGCTTGTTTACAGCTCGCGAGAAGAGAGAGGGCCAGGGAACAGCATTGATAAAGGGGAATTGGTGCTGTTCTGGGGATTCGTATGGAGCTGCTATCTGTAAGGGGGCGAGTGGTTCGAACCCACCAGTCCCTCCTTGGCAGACAGATGAGGCTGTCTTCTCCTGTAATGATCTAAAGTCTTGGAAAGTGGAGCGGTAGTTCTACAGGGTTGCTATGGGTCAGAATCAACTTGATGACAGTGGGAAGATGTGGTCAAGATGACACCAATTCTCTCGATGAGTCACCTTGTACCACAGCACTTGCCCTTCTCTTGATTAAGCACCCACATTGGGAAGGGAATGTGAGTGAGGGAGTCCCCGAGAAGCCAACCCGAGTTCAGCGCTGCACGGTATTGCCCAGAAACCTCTTTCATCATTTAATCCCAAACCGAATTTTTTGGAATTTCATATTTAACAAATCATGAGTATTTATTTGATGTAACGTGAGATTACTTTATCCTCCCTGATCCCAGACCCTCATGAAAATGAGATGCTGCACATCATTTAGGGATTTGGGAGAGAAAATAAAGTAAAACAATCTAGATCTAGGGCAGCAGAAAACCTGTTTGTTCAGTGGAACTAGGTTTCTCCACTAATTAACACGTTCCTGAAAGAAAAAAAGGGGGGTGGGGGTGGGAGGAGTGTGTGAGGATCATATATAGTCCTCTTTAAATGGCACCATTTCAAATTCAGTAAACTAGCACTTACCCCCTTTAAGTTTGGAAGAGTCATCGCACATGCTGAAAAGTGAAATTCCAAAAGGCTTCAAAGGCTGACAATTCAGCTGATCATCTGACATACTAATTGGGTTGACTTGGCTGTTAGTGAGTACTTGGGAAATTTTGGCGCTGGGGTTTTAACGCTGCCCTTCTTGCTTCGAGAATTAAACATTGTAAAAGAGAGAAAACCGGAGTGTCTATTTCGTGATTCTTGCAAAAACAATGTATTCAGACTTTTTTCTGCTTTTGTCCCTATGATTCCCAGGGAAGAGCACATCACTTCCAAGAGGGAATTAGGGTGTCACAGAGAGCACTGTATTTCCTGGGCGATAGGCCCCACCCCTTGTCATCTACGAGCCCACAGAGAGCATGGATCTGCCCTGATGGCCGTGCTTGCTTTTTAAAGCAAACACACAAGAGTGAACATTTTCGCTCACAGATGGTTGACTTCTGAAGTATTTTGTAGCGAAAAAGAGATTTTAAAAAACTCTTCCCTTCAGCCATGGTCATCTGTTCAAATGAATGTTTGAACTTGAAGGAATGAGTGTGTGCGGACAGACCACATCGAAGTCTGTATGTAAAGTCCACTCTAAAATTATGACATTTTCTTCATAATCCATACTATGTGCCCCATACAATAAACTCCAAACTCACTGGCATTGAATCAATGCTGACCTCCTGGGGGTTTCTGAGACTTTAACTGTTTAAAATTAGAATGCCTAGTCTTTCACCATAGAAGCTGCTGGTGGTTTTGAACTGCTGACCTTGGGGTTAGCAGCCCAATATGTAATCACTGTGCCACCAGGTCTCCTCAAATGAATTAGTCATGGACCCTGGGGACCATGATCTTGGGGGACGTGAAGGTCAATCAGCATCACATAGTCCACATAGACCTGTTCTATCTGCTGCTTCAGTGGTTAGTGGCTGGGGTCTTATCAGCCATCTATGGCACAGCTATTGGCCTCTCCCATGTGGAAGAGTAGAGAGCGAGGGAAATCAAAGATAAGTGGCCACTGTCCGTCAAATGGACCTGCAGACTACACAAGCATCAGTCTCCACCACCGTGAGCCCAGGGGAACTGGATGGTGCTCAGTGCCCACCACCGACAGCTGAAAGGGTTACATTGGAAGGTCTTGGACAGAGGGAAAGAAAAATGTTGACTGTAACTCAAATAAGACCAGGCTCATTGATCATAGAGAAACACATCATCCTTCCTAAAATGAAAATGCACTCCCCTTCATTGGCTCAGATTTCGACAGGTCTATAAGAGACAGGTCTATAAGGGGAACGATAACACTAAGAAATACAATCATAGTCGAACAATCAACTATTTGGGATTTTCAGAAATGCAGCCTTTATCCAAGCCCAAAGTTCAGAAGGGTTGGAATCAACAAAGGAGGAGATAGGACACACAGGGAGGAAGCAGGTTATGGGTTGGTACATTTGGGGCTTGCAATCAAGGACGAGCAAATGCATATTAATTGTTGACTGGAAAACCGATCTACTCGATAAGCCCTTGCTGAATTCACAATAAGAAGTTAAAATAAAGCAAGGCAAGTAAGTAATGAAGACGAGAAACTCAGTGCCGCAGCTCATGCAGACGCTGACATAAGAAACTGAGCCAGTGAATTATCTTTAGGGAAGCAGTTGCAATACTCTACGGAGCCACTAGAGCAACAAACTGAAGATGGGCGGCGCCACTGATTTTGCGAAGAAGAGTTGGGTTTTCTCATGGGAAATAATTGCAGGAAGTAAGGAAATGAAAACCATTTCTTGTAGTACAAAGAATGAAGAGGATACGTGATTATGCTAGATACGTGGTGTGTCATAGGGCAAATCTATTTTGGAGGTGAGACTTGGGAGAAGTGTCTCTAAATACTGAAAGAAAGGTTTCATCCCTGTAAGCAAAGACTCGGGCCTCCGGTTCCTGAGGCTGAATGGAAATACCATTCTAACTCCCCATGGTTCCAGAACAGAGTGTCACTCTGGGCACTCTTCAATGCTTCCCTTCCCTCCCCCCCTTCCCCCCTCCCTACTACCATGATCCAAATTCTACCTTGCAAGTCTGGACAGAGCAGAGGTATACACTGGTGCAGATAGGAGCTGGAGGCACAGGGAATCCAGGGATGATACCTTCAGGACCAGGGGGGCGAGGGGCGATACTGGGAGAGTAGAGGGTGAGTGGGTTGGAAAGGGGGAACCAATTACAAGGACCTACATGTGACCTCCTCCCTGTGGGATGGACAACAGAAAAGGGAGTGAAGGGAGACGCCAGATATGGCAAGATATGACAAAATAATAATTTATAAATTATCAAGGGCTCATGAGGGAAGGGGGAGCGGGGAGGGAGGGAAAAAAGAGGACTTGATGCAAAGGGCTTAAGTGGACAGCAAATGCTTTGAAAATGATGAGGGCAAAGAATGTACAGATGTGCTTTATATAATTGATGTATGTGTATGTATGGATTGTGATAAGAGTTGTGTGAGTCCCTAATAAAATGTTTTTTAAAAAAAGCCACCTCAGAGTGAGGCTCCCGCAACACCACCAACATTCAAATTATTTACATTCAGATTTCCTGCTGCTGAGATTTTTTTCATTTTTAAGATCAAGGTTATTCTCAAAGTACCCCTGCTTAGCTACCTATTTTTGAACAACCCCCCGCCCTGGCATTTTATCTGGAAGAGTCCACTGTGTTTCCACGGCTGTATCTAAACTTAGCTGCAATCAAAAGGTGGTTCCTCAGGAGTGCTTAGGATTTGGTTGACTCAGATTTACAGTCTGATTTCTTTACTTTATTCCCAAGTACAGTGTAATAGGAAAAGGCAAAGCTCTCTCGGGTCCCCGTGGATTCCTGGGGCTGGTGATGAAAATTTTGTTTTCCTTACTACTTCCCATCTCCTAAGAGAAATAGTCTCAACGAGAGGATTTATAATGCAATTTTGTTAGATACACACCATTAAATATGTAGGACTGGAGTTCCAACCCATGTCTGTAAGCCCTATGGGGGAAGTCTCCTCTGGTCAATGTCCATGCGTTTCAGAATAAGAATCCAGAAAAAAAGAACACTCTTCTGCTTTTCAAGCCAAGAGAAGCTCTTTAGGGCTTTTTATTTATTTATTTTTCACACCTGCATGTTCGAGAAACGGCTTAGATGTTATGCATCCAGGACGGCCGTGAGAAAATGATTTCTGCTGATAGTAAAAATGTACAAAGAAAGAGATGCAGGTAGGACCAGTAGAACCCAATGACTCACCAGGTGAACACATCCAGTTCTTTGACCACCTTTGGACATCGAGGAGAGCGGGGGGTAGGAGAGGTTCCCAAATGTTGGACGAAAGAATTCATGGTCTTGTGTTGATTTGGAAGGTCTGTCCCAACGGTGCTGGGCTTAGAAAAAGGCAGAAAAATGAGGATAATATTTAGAGGGTGCCTGGACCCTGGTAGTCTTGAAGGAGGTCTAGAAAGTTGGCGTGGACAGCTAATTTGGGGAGAGCACACAGATTTGTCTTCGAAGAAGTGCAGCCAGAATGCTCCCTTGAGTCGACTCCAGTGGGACTTATCGCTCCCTGTAGATGTGTTATCAGCAGGGATCATTCCCTGAAAGATCCATCATGCCTGAAGAAGCAGAGGGCCAGCGAAAGCAAGGAAGAACCCCATCGAGATGAATTGACACGGTGATTGCAACAACTGGCTCCAAGTGACAACAATGGTAAAGATCCAGCAGGATCAGCAGTGCCTTGCTGTGCCGAACACAGGGTAACTCTGAGCTGGGATCCACTCAATGGCATCTATGTGCTTTACACTATGTATGGATTGTGATAGGAGTTGTATGCGCTCCCAATAAAATGATTAAAAAATAAAATAATAAAAATATCCATACACAAAAAAATGGCATCTAGCCACAACACACCTATTTAGAGAGAAGCATCTCCCCCTCCCTGCCCCCTAAATCCATGATCCACCCTTTTTTGAAGTGAGATCGACCCACCTACTACACATTTTTGGGGGGGAAGTGCATTAAGAATTGACAGCTTTCCAGTTCTGTTATGCTGGCCAGCAAAAGACTGTGACCTAAAGAGCTTGACTTCCAAGGTTCAAAACCACGCCTCCTACTCTTATGATGTACGAAAAACCAACCCCTCATGGCATCAGTATCCTCATCCGTCATGTGGAGTGGTGACAATCTGACTTGTAACATTTCAGTAAGGGGAGACCTGGGTGGTGCCGGTGGTTAATGAACTTGACTACAAGCCCAAAGCCTAGAGTACCGAGTTTCCCAGAAAGGCAGCTGCAGAAAGACCTACAACACACTTCTGAAAAGTCAGGTCCTACAAAGCCTATGGGGCAAAGTGCCACTCTGATACATGTGGGGTGAGCATGACTCAGCATCGACTCAACAGGCTCTGGTTTGGTTTCTGCCTAAAGCAGTGACTCGCCCAGAGTGAGCCCCTGACACTATACTTGTTGCAACTCAGGAAATGAGAAATCCTGATAGAACTGCCATTCTCAGCCATCGCATCTCTGACGTGGAGAGACCCATAACTTCCTTTCAGTATTTGCAGTCAGATGAGAGGTCATGCGGCTAGTCAGTATACATGGTAGCCCTCTCTGCTGGGGCGATGGCTTTCCACAGCATCACTCCCATCTCCTGCTTCTGCATCACAGCTCCTCGAGACCCAGCAGGCATGTGATCTACAGTCTTTGAAGCCTCCCTGTAGAGCCCCGCTTTCTAATGGGCTCCTGGTGTCATCAGTTTTGATGAGAGCACCACATTTTGTTTTGCTCTAAACAATTAACAAAACTCACTGCTAATTGAGTCACCCTATAATAGAAAGCCCCATCTTTCTCCATCATAGTAGTAGCTGGTGGTTTCAAACTGCTGACCTTGCACTTAGCAACTGGGGCTCGAGGCTTCGCAAATTACAGACCTGGTCCTGAGGACAAGGGACTGTATGTAGTGTATGTTACTTGGCTTTGTAAATCGTCTCCAAAGGCCCGCTATTGATATAGGAACTTTGCATTCAATGCTTGTTCAGTGGAATGACATTGCCAGCTCTGAATAAGAGTTAAGATGAACAGCAAAGGGTTGGGTGTAGGTCACTTATTTTAGACAAAGATCAGAGTTCATCCCTTCGTTTTGCAGTTCCTTCCTTGGATCAGTAAGCAGGATCATGCATCACACTGTCCCATTGCAGTAAATTCTGGAAATGTACAATGGTGCCGGGATTTGAGGGATCCTTATGAGCATGAGTTCATGCAGGAGTTAGGGAAATGTGCAGGATTGCTTCATGGAGCAGGGAACAGGTGGCTAACAACGCTTGCCAAACCAGAGGGTGAGGTGACTCCTAATAGTTTCCATATTGGCACAGTTAACAAGTGACTTTAAATGGTTTATTGATCGATATGAAAGGGCATTTCAATAGAAAGAAAATAAATTATATTTCCATTAAGCCACCATACCAGTTGTAAAGAAAACCCGTTCCAAGTTTTCTAGATCTGAATCTAAGCTCCTTGCAAAGGAATACTCAAACAGCACAACTGATTTTATCTTAATGGGATTGAAATAAACTTTAAAATTTCCTTTTGACTACTTTTAGTTAAAGGTAAAAATAAATAATTTTGCCTGTAAATATGGAGAAACTGAGAAGCGTTGCTTTATTTATTTATTTCAGGAATGTAACTTTAAGTAAAAGAATCTACTGGGAGAAATTTGAACCAATTTCCATGTGGAATTTTACTATATATATAAACATATGTCTATATTTGTCATGTAGCTTTACTTGTCAAAAAATAATCTTAAAACTGGTAGTCAGAGAAAGCATAAAATTTC